>NW_022111324.1:5359356-5386553 GCF_000313985.2 Echinops telfairi
GGAGGGGAAAAATGAGGACCTAATGTCGGGGGTTTAAATGGAGAGAAAATGTTTTGAGAAACGATGTACAAATGCGCTTTACACAATTGATGTGTGTTTGGATTGGGATAACAGTTGGATGAGCCCCTAATGTAAAAAAAAAAAAATTGTTACACGCATTCACAAGGACTGAATGAATGGGAGTGAATGTTTTGTTTTGTTTGGGTTGCACTTCAATTTTCAACTCAACAGTGAACCTTTAGGACAGGGTAGAATTGCGCTAAGGGGTTTCAAGGCTGCAAGTCTTTACAAAAGCAGACAGCTACACCTTTCTCCTGCAGGACTGGCTGGTGGCTTTGAACCAATATCGTTATCAGCAGCTAAGTGTTTAAACATGGTGCCATCCGGGCTCCTGTGGATTCCGTGTGGACCTTAAGAAGAGAGCACAGTGCTCACAGCAGAGATGCTTTAGCAGTTACGCTCAACTGTTCTGGGCACTACATTTCAGGGGTTTACCCAGCCTCTATGTACGGCTTTGGAATATCTGAGTATTGACAGTCTTAAAAGTACCATAGGTAGAGAATTTAACACAATAATCGTTGGGAAATACGAAGATCTACATGAACCCCCCAAACCAGGCGTTCAGGTCTTTTCTCAGCAGTAATTTGATTATGAATTGCAGGTTCTTTCGGAACTTTGAACCACACTGTGAGAAGGTGGGAGGTAAGGAGTGGGACAGCAGCCTGGAGAATTGAAATCTGGGATATATTTGGTCTCCACTTCTCTGGATTTGGCTTTGTGGGATTTCCCTGGGATTTGTTTCTTATATTTGGAATGATTGTATGCAGAGCATGAACACAGATGAAAGATACCACACCATCAAAACCCAACAAACACATAAAGCCCAACCACTGCCATGGAGTGAGTTCTGATTCACAGCAGCTCTATCAATGGGAGCGGACAGCCCCAACTTTCTCACTTGGAACTGCTGGTAGCTTTGAACCATCTACTTTGAGCTTAGCAGCCCAATGCCTGCCTGACACAGTACCACTGTAGAGTCTACATGCTTATGTGCTTTTTAGATAAGTAGTCCCACGTTGCCTTCCAGAGGATTTGATTCCACTTGTACTCACTAGCAGGTTTTTTACTTTATTTATTATTATTTTTAGTTATTTTATTGGGGGCTCTTAACAGCTCTTATCACCATCCCTACATACATCCATTGTGTCAAGCACATTTGTACGTATGTTGCCATCATCAGTTTCAAAACATTTTCTTCCTACTTGAGCCCTTGGTATCAGCTCATGTCCCCCCTCCCCCATGAACCCTTAATAATTTTTTTTCATGTCTTAACCACTATCTCCCTTCACCCACTTTCCTATTGTCCGTTCCTCTGGGGGGTATGATATCGATCATTGTAATCGGTTCACGCTTTTACCCCAACCTTCCCCTTACCCTCCTGGCATGGCTACTCTCAATATGGGTCCTGGGGTTTATCTGTCCTGGATTCCCTGTGTTTTGAGCTCTTATCTGTACCAGTGTACATGCTCTGGTCTAGCTGGATTTGTAAGGTAGAATTGGGGCCATGGTAGTGGGGGAGGAAGCATTAAGTAACTAGAGGAAAGACTGGCTGCTTTCTTCCTTGTGACCCTGCTGGAAGATGTCCAATTGTCTGCAGATAGGCTTTGGGTCTTTGTTCTGGGTCTTTGGTGCCTGAAGCCTCATGATCATACAGGTTTCACCAGCAGGGTTTGAGAGTGCCACCTCTTAATGACATTAGATGTTATTGAACAATTTGTTTGCTCATCTGAATAAAAAACACGAATGGGGCATCTTAAAGAAATTCAGGCAAACAAAGAATCATCAATGTGAATGAAGGGAAGTACAGAGTGCTTAGCTATTAATGAAATGTAAATAAGAAAGAAAAGTGTCTGAGTAGTACAATTGGATGCAGGCCACCCACAGGTGCCTTAGAAGATAGGCCTGGTGATTTGCTTCAGAAAGGTCACGGCTGAGGCCCCAAACCAAATTCTCTGCCATCCATTTGATTCTGACTCAGGGGGATCCCTCATTGTAAGACAGGCAGAGCTGTCCCTTTAGTTTCCCGAAGCGGTAAATCTTTAGTTGAGCAAAAAATCTTTCTCCTTCAAAATGGTTGGTTGTTGGATTTGATCCGCTGACTGTGGTTGCTGGTTCAGTGCACAATCCACTGGCTGTGCCACCAGGGCTCTTGGAAACCCCGTGGAGTAGTTGTAATCTGCACTGGGAGGGCCGCCGGGAGTTGAATCTACTTAACTAACAAGTTAAAGTTGGACAAAAGGTGTGGGCAGAAGGCAAATTAATAGGATTAGGAAGTACAAATAATGATAGTAGGGAAGGCCAGGAATTTCTTTCTTTTTTAGTTGTTTTATTAGGGGCTCATACAACTCTTATCACAATCCATCCATACATCAATTGTGTAAAGCACATTTGTACATTCATTGCCCTCATCATTCTCAAAACATTTGCTCTCCACTTTGCCAGGAATTTCTTGAAAGTTTTGATTTAATAAACAATTCGATGGATTCTCCTAGCTGCATTGTCAATATTGATTGCTCGGTACAGTTTGCTCAGGACAGCAGGCAGAGAAGAGGATAAGGAAATAAGGGGCATTGTGGTTTTTGTGAATCAAGTGTTTACTGGGGAGCCAGGTGGAGGAGGTCCATGGAGTGCTTCTGAGAAGGAAGCCAAATTGAAGGTGCAGTTACTTGTGGGTTCCAGGTCCGGGAGGGGCAGGGAAAACCCAAGAACCAAAGCAGAATGTCTCTTTGGGGTCGCAGCTCATGAAATGGTCCTGAAGCCATGCTAGCAGGGACTTCCGGACTTCTGAAATGCAGCCTGAAGGGAAGTAGGCAGGGCACGCCAGGGCGAAGAAGTGAGACGAAGGAGCCTGTTTCCCCAGAGGGGCTAACTAATGCTTGGGCACTAATTTTAGTTCGACATCCCGGAAATGGATTTCTGTTTGAAGCAGCACCTTTCCCCATCTTTGACTGTATACTCCTGGTGTTGAGTGACTCATTTTGGAAGGTGATTGTGGTACAAGGATCTGGAAAACCTTTTAAAAACAGGAAAAACTAGTTTTACGTTCTCTCAGCATCTTTTTTTAGAATGAGTAGCCCAAGATTTTCCTGATCAATGTAGTTGTTTGGTTTGTTTGCTCATGGTGCATGCGTACTTTATTATTAAGTTGAATATCTCGTTTTAATTTTTCATTATTAGTGCCCTTTATTAGCTTGTAAGTCCAACCTTTATTTGTATTTGTTGGAAAGCTATAGATTTGATAACTTGTTTTTTTAATATATAAAAAAATAGCAAAACTTGATGGCCCGAAGGCAAATATGCCAAAAGTCATTGTCTCTGTATTTAGACACTGACTTGATTAATGGGTAAAGAGGTTGGCCCGAGTGACCAAAACTAGAAAGTTCTTATGTGTCAATTAGATGGATTTTAAAGTTTCTTCTGGATCAGATGGAGCCTGCATCTCCCACCCGATTGGCTAGCTGCATTCATTTGCTCCGGACTCTACATTTTTGATAGTACGAGGAACAAAAGGATTAGGTAGGTTCTCATTATTGCCAACCGACCCTCCCACTGCTTTAGTAAGCCCTAGCAGGCTCACTGTCCCCACGGTTACAAAAATACCATGGGTAAAAATATTCAGGAGCTCCTCCTCGTGGGTAATTGTAAGACCCTATCCTCCCAGGGGGTAGCAGGAGTGAGGGGCAGTGTTAAAGCTGGCATTGTGATGTTTGTCTTTCTGTGGTTTATCCTTTTGTTTCTTGCCTTTACCCACAAGCACAGATTCTCAGCTTCTTTTCGTTACTTTGTTTCTTTCTCCTTTTACATCTTAAAAATACATAAAACAAAACAAAACAAAACATGCCCATTCAGCATTTCCTACATAGATAAATCCATTACACATTCTTCAGCTTGTGTAACTCAATCCACCTTCCCCCATCCTCCACAGCAAGCGTGTCTCTCTCCCAACCCGTCCCATGCCTGGTAGGGAGCCACTAGGGATTGGTTTCTATGTATTTCCTTAAGGAACCTTCCTGGTGTAGTGGTAACTCCTTGGGCTAACTGCAAGGTGGACAGTTCGAAACTACCAGCTGTTCCATAGGGGAAAGGCTTTCTACTCCCAGAAAGAGTTACAGTCTGGGAAACCAGAGGGACAGTTCTACCTTGTCTATAGGGTCGCCATGAGTCAGCATTGACCTGTTGGCGATGATGACTTTTATTTATTTGCCTATCTCATGTAAGTGAGGTCATACAGATCTGCCCTGCAGAATTGTTTTCAAGGTTCCCTCGTGTTGTGGACGTGTGCTGCATTGTCTTAACTACTGAGCACTCAGTTTGTGGAACAGTACGGTTACAGCAGGAGTGGTTTGTGAGTCTCCACACCTCCAGCCCCCTGGAGTTCTTGCTGACTTGTGATGATTGCCAGTGGGCAATGCCCTGCCCTCGTGCGGCGCGGCGGTGCTTGGACGTGGATGACGCTCACTCCCCTCTCCAGCTTAGGAAGGGGCTCTCTGGGACCTGCCTGCATGTGCCCTTGGTGGAAATGGCATTTGGTCATCACATGGTTGTGATTTAAACTCTGACTCCCTTGGTCAGAGGACCCTGAACCACTTTTTTTTTTTTAAGCCACTTTTGTAAGCCACTTTTGTATATTTATCTAAATTATGGTCCCTTTCCCAATTCCTTAGTTCCACTCGAAACTGTGAACTCGATCTCCCACCGACCCCGATTTTGTGACGGTTTCTTTGTTCTCAATGTCACATTTAAGTGCCCTTTTGCCTTTGACTCCCTGGGCACCATTATGACCTCATGCTGATGGTCTCCCTCCCTCAGAGTCTTGGTCCTTGTCCGGTATAAGACTTAATAAATGGACTTCTATAAATGATCTTTGAATTGGGGCCTCCTTGTCTCCCCTCTGGAACAGTGTGCACCACATTTTGTCTATCCTTTCATCAGTCGACAACATGAGGTTGTTTCCATCTTTCAGCCACTGGTCTTGGTCTCTTTCTGAACATTTGCAGACAGCTCATAAGTCCCCGTTATTTTCCTGACCTGGGTGTGAGTTTTAGTGACCGCAGGCCCAGCTCTGTAGCGCACGCCAAGCCAAAAATCAAACTCACTGCCATCGAGTCGGTGCCGACTCACAGACTGCTTTCTACTCTCATGAAAAGTGACTCTCAGAAACACAGGGTCCAGTCTAGCCTGTCCTAAAGGGTCACTGCGATACCTGGCACAGGTTGGCTTTCTGAAGCCTCAGTCCTTTTATACAATGATGGGCAGTATAAGTCAAGCAGGTACATCTGCTGCTTTACTCTGTGTAATCCTCCCCTTTTGGGGATTTACTGAAGAAATGCCAACCCTTCAGAGCAACCGAAGGTCCTTGTGATCTTTTAAAGGGCTGGGGATAACTGATATTTTCTGCTCTACCAAATGGCACTAGTATCTACATAGCATGGTTGATGGAGCCTTTCCCCTGGACTCTCCGGAAAGGGAGAGAGCTTGTTAGGTAAGTGTGTTTGTTTTGTGGGTGAGACAAGCAAAGAATTGGTGGATTTGTGGACTGACAGGACCAGGAAATGGATGGCATGGGAAGCGTCGCCAATGTGGAAACTACTGGGATTGGGTAGAAAGTTCCCCGGCATCTCTCCAAAATCAAAAGAGATCTTTCTCTTAAGGGTTATTGTTCCCAAGGCTGCCCCTCTCCCAATAAATCTAGTTCCTTTCTTCCCAGTTGCCTCCTTGTTTATTTGATTTGCCCTGTGAATAACTGAGGTGCTGTCTCATGACAGTTTCCCATTTAGATCAGAGAAGAGGCTTTAGAACTGGACGCTGTCAGGAAGAGAGGGGCCTTTCCTGGAGACAATGGATGCTGGGAAGCAGCTCATTGTAGAGCAGATCATCTCAGTGATTTTATTCTTTTACTAACGTTTCTCTTCGCTTCACTTGTCTGTCAGTTTGTCATACTGCCGTAGTCTGTGTGTTGGTTGCTGTGATGATGCTCGGAGCTTTACCACCGGCATTTCAAATACCAGCAGCCACTCAAAGTGAACAGGTTCAGCAGAGCTTCCAGACTGAGAATAGACTACTAAGAAGGAATAGGCTGGCCACTTCTGAGGAGTTAGCCCTGAAAACCTCCTGGATCGTGCCAAAACATTCTCAGATACCAAAAACCTCATGACGGACAATAAAGCATTGTCAGACACAGTGCCAAAGATACAAACCAACCTGGCTTTGAAGAAGCACAGCCAGAATGCTCCTTCGGAGCAAGGAGGTGAGGCTTCCTCTGGTCATGTTATCGGGAGAGACCAGTCCTTGGAGAAGGGCTACGTGCGTGGTGTAGTGGAGGGACAGTGAAAAAGTCCCTCTGCAAGATGGACTGACACGGCGGTTGCAGCAGTGGGCTCAAACCTAAGGACAATTGTGCGGATGGTGTGGACTGGGCAGTATTACTCTGTAGTGCATAGGATTGCCATGAGTTGGGACAGACGGGATGGCACCCAAGAACACCAGCAGTTCTCTTTGCTAATAGCACTTTGCTGGTAACTCCATCATGACTCGTCGTGGCTCCCCGTGACAGGGTGGGACTGCCCCATAGGTTGTCATCTGCAGAGCTGCTGGGTGCCTACGTACCGCAACCTTTACGGCGATAGGTACCATGTCGATGGGACTCCATCCATCTCCATGATTTTAATGGAAAGACATCTGGTTGCCCTTTAGGTCTTTTTGGAGTTGATTGCTCTTAGGGTCACCGTCTCCACGTTGTTCGTCTTATTTATGTTCTACGTTGTTTGGCTGAAAGGTGGCCTCTTGAGCATGTCTTTCGTTTCAGGTTAGAAATCGTCTCTGAGGTTCTTCTAGTCTTTCTGACCAGCAAGTCTGGTCTTTTATTGTCTTTGGGTTTTGTTCTTCTCTCTATCGCCATTGTAATACCCCTTCTAACTGCCATCTTTCCTGGTGGTCTCCGTCAGTAGTGGCTTTAGCTGGGGTCCCTGTAGTTCGGAGGCTTTCTTCAAAGGGCAGTCCTACTCCCTGTCCTGTAGAGATGGCTCGATGGCAGCCAGGGGGCTGTAGCTCTGCTCTCAGGAGTGAGGAAGGAGCTGTGGTTCGTGTGTACCATTCGTTTGGGGACGAATTGCTTCCTTGTGTTTTGTTTCCCTTTGTTCCTCTATGCGTCCTCTAGGCGGGAAGAGGAGATGCACACAAGCTTTTGCTTTTAGGACTCCCAGACGATACTCAGACCAGACTGGAGAGGCATATCTTTATGAGCTGTGTGTGTATTGCTAATTGGCCTAAATGTCCCCTGTGACCTTCATGTCAGAGCTTCCGTTCCAATGTCTAATTTCTGTAACTGTGCCCCCTCCAATGTGTAAGTAGAAATATCTATCACGGTACCTACATATGAATGCTCCCATAAGAGAACCTTCCCCATTTAGCATGCGTATTTAGCGCTCTATCAACACACATTTTTTATAACTGCTGTTCAAGATTGAATGTATAGATTATTGTATTTACCAAAGCTACTCCTTGATTCTTGTGTGCCTCTCAGTGTCTTTTGAAATAGGCCCATGTTTATATATTTTTAGTCACTTCTCAGGTTTTGGGTTTTCTCACGAAGCTCCTTGTCTAGCCAGGACTCCTGTAGCCCGTGCCAGCTGACTTGCGTGTTCCAGGTTTTTAAGTCCTTATTGTACGAACACACTCACAGGGCAATAGGTGCTGCTTGAGTGTTGCCTTGGGGTTAGCTGGTGTCACTGAGTCGGCAGCTGTGAGACAGGGAGCACCTGTGATGTGAAGCTGGAGGTTCTGGGAGTCCAGGTGGGCAGGGTAGGAGTTGAAAAACTTGGCTGTGACACAGCCCCCCACGTTGCGAGGAGACTTGCACTGTTGTTTCCTTGTCCGGGATAGTACGGCACCGATTAGATTTGGAAGGCGCTGGAGCTGAACTCTGATCAGCCTCCACATGGCCCCGTGCAAATTCACTAGGCTCTCGGATGCTTGGAGGAGGCTGGCTTGCCTGGCGCCTGGCCACCCAGGTGTTGTGCAGTAAAGGGTGACTATAGGGAGGGAAGTGTTTTTAAGCCTTACAGAGCTCTGTGACAAGGTGTAGAGCACATCTATCATATGACACAGCTATACATTTCGGGTGTGAGGCGAATTTGTTTCTTTTCCAACAATTTTATTGGCATATAACGCACACATAATACAATTCAATGGTTCATTCACACCGAGATGAGTGGTACAGTTGTCGCCACAATCGGCTTTGGAACATTTTCTTCATTCTTGTACTCATCACTATTAGCTTACCATTTCCTCCCACCCTCCCCTGCCAGACCTTAAGGAACCATTCATTCAGTTACTGCCTCCCTCCAGATTGACCTGTCCTGGATTTCATATACAGGAAAACGTCAAGGAGTTCTGATCTCCAGACAGGAAGCCTTCTTCCCCCCAAGCTCCCTTTCTCTTTAACCACTCCTTCCTTTGTCCCAATCTAAACCACTTCATGGACATTCTTAAATTTATTCTGCAGCAAACCAAGAGTAATTCCTTAAGGAAAGATAATTGGACTGATTTGGACAGCTCAACTTAAGTGTGGTTTTCCAAGGGGAAGATTTTGACTGTTAACGTTCCTACCTAACTCTTAGACTTTGGGCTTGCATAGAGAGAACTGGAGAGCGTTCTAAATAGATAAATGGAGTGGAAACGGCTTCCAGAGTCTGATGTCACTCCCGACCACAGCAGATTTCAACTGGGCTAAGCTTTCAGAGCCCAAGAAGGAAGGGCCCAGGCCTAGGGTTTTCTTTTGACCCGTGGCAAGCGTCTAGACATAGGCAAGACTCTGAAGTTTATCATGCACAAGCTTATTGCTTCCTTCCCGGGAGAGGGAGCATGTAAAGGGCTTGGGGGAGGGCAGCATTTCATTTCTAGGAAGCTGGTAATAGTTCCTAGAGTTCTCTCACACCTGCTAGCTAAATTGATCCTCAGTCAACAACAGTCTTGCAGATGATAAAATTAAGGCGCCCCTCCCCACCCATAGCTCATACAACTAGTAAACGTCAGAGCCAGCACATGAACACCCTTGCTTTCTAATAAATTCCCTGAAGCAACTGGCCACCTATGGTCCTAAGTACCATTTGAGTCACTTCAGGCAACATTGAGCACTTGTTGTATCCTGGTCTATAAAGATGAGTAAGTCAATAATAGAAAACACTTAGCTGACATAACTGATGACTGCACGATATGGGGTGCAGAGTGTCTTGGGAACACCCATGAGCAGGGAGGGAGGGAGACATAGCTGCTTGGGGTGGGGAGCTGGCGAAGGAAGAGCAGAGCAGGTGATGACTGAGCTGGGGGCAGGGTGCATAGCAGTTAGGTCGCTTGGAGAGGGAGGCAGGTGGGAAGCATCCAGGTGACAGTAGGAGGGCTGGTGTCAGCAGTGTGCCCTCTCAGGAGTGGGAGGAAACGGCTGCTTGAGGCCAGCTTTGTGGCCTGTGTGCCGCAGGGTGCCTCAGTGGCTCCTGTGTGCACATCACATGTCCCTCCCCTGTTGCTCTGGTTGTCATCTGTCACAGTGCCCCCCCCCCCCCACTTTCATTCCCCCTCCAATTACCTTCTCTTTTACCTTTTGACCCCCTCCTAGCTTTTACTTTAGACTGCCAGTGTTGGCCTAGCACCAACTGCATGAAGTGCTGGACATCATCATAGGCTTGGGAGATGGGTTTGTTGCCCCTGGTCCAGATAAACAGAACTCAGGAAATAACAGGTAGCCATGTGATCTGGGCACGTGAGCTCCCCACCCCGCAACACTTATTAAGTGTTTTGACCATTATATGAGATGTACGTCAGGTTTGATAGCCTCCTGTGAGCTGTCGGGCTTCTACAACAGGGAGGCTCAGGTTACCAATCCATCCAAGGTTGCTCGGCGACTAAGGCATAGCACCAAGGGTGCATGTGTGGGTGAGCCTGTTCCCAGTGCCCAGAGTGTCATGCAGAGTGACTGGCTCCCCGGTCTGACCTTCTGGCAGCCTTGCTTTGCTGACAGATGAACGAGTGAGAAGCCAGGTGTTCTGACTGGCCAGGGGATTTACTTGCCCCTGGAGAGAGCGTTCAAGTCTAGGAAGTTGATGGGCCGGTCTCGCAGTGGAATGTCTGGGCATGTCCCAGGATCTGCTGAGGCAGCAGCATCCACATGGTCCTGACAACTTCCTGCCTGGCACACATCTCACAGGCCACCTGGCGCTGGTGTTTCCCATGACCAAGCCTGGGCACCCTTCTTGCCAGAAGAAAGGCCTTTTCTGAGGCGAGGGTGAGTAGGAGTAGCCCAGCATTCCAGCTGTGTCCAGAGCGGGTTTATAACCTCACCTGCATGCATCTCTATCCTTAGAGATTGTTCGGGAGCTCCGAGAGAGTGGTTAAAGGATTGGGAAAATTGGGAGTTTCTTGGATCGGCATCTGTTAGGAACACCCTGCTGTTGGGGTTGCATTTGGTTTTGCTCCATGTGTTTTGAAGTGTGAGAAAGATAAGACAGTTCCACCAAGTCACAGCATTTATTAATTACACAGGTCCTGGAGGGCCATAATTAAATCTACATCAAAAGTCCCTGTGGTCCAGGCAGACTTTGAACTTCCTGGGACAGTTCTTCCCAGTGAGTGCCTTCCTCCCAGCCTGCTTTACGGAGGTTACGGCCAACTTCAGTCACCCCAGTTGCTATCCCCCTGGATTTTCTAGATGTCTAGAGCAGGAGCCCCTCTAACCCCGATGGCCACGTGCTCATCACTGTGGGCTTCCTTGGCTGCTTCCAGAAGCCAACCACCCGGAGCCTGCTGGGGCCTTCGGCTTTCTCTCCTTGTTAGCCCGCTTGGGCTCTGTATTAGTCTAGGTACTTTGGAGAAACAAATCCACAGCGACTCATGTATAAGAGAGAGTTTTATACAAAGAAAATGTGCATCACGAAAACATCCCAACCCAATGCTGCCCAAGCCCACAAGTCCAGCATTAATCCTTTAACCCAACACCAGTCCACAAAGGCCTTCACCTCACAAAACAGAGGCAATGATGCCGACTGCAGGAGGAAAGCTGAGTCAGTGAATGAACAAGCATCTCAGCACTAGCGGGGGTCTCCACACGGCTGCTCCAGCACCCAGGGCTGCATCGGGATAGGTCCATGTAGCTTCTCCTTGGGGATGTCTTGTAGGAAGTCAATCTTGCAAGCTGAAGCAGGGAGCTGCTAAGGCAGCTGCATCCTGGTGCGACCATCACAAAGCAAGAGACCCGAGAACTAGAAAGGCGAGGCTTCACCACCCATTTATCCCTCTGCCTTTCAACCAGCACCACATGTGATTATCGGCCAGGCTGGCACAATTAACTAACTCAATCCACCCCTTGCCAGCCTGGCACCTGTATATAATTCTTAGCTTCACAATTGCAATGAACACCTATACCTTAACCGTATAATCCTGTGAGTTTTTTCCCTTACCTTTGAAACTTTGTAAGCCAACTGCTTCATGCCTTTATCTCCCCCAATTTTAGTTATCCAATTTATATACTGCCCACTTATATCAACCCAGTTCTCTGAGAAGACAATCATGTTTTTCAACACGAAGTCTTCATTCCAGTTGGAACCTTGTAAAGTCTGCATCCACAAGCAAAGTCAAATCCGGACAGGCCATCCATAAGTCAGCAACAATATGCACCAGTTCACAGGCTCAAAAGTCTCCAGCTGGTCGGGTTCTGGCTCTCTCAAGAGTTCTTCTGCACTCTGTGTTCGGATCTATGAACCTTCCCCTCATTTCAGAGCTCAGCACTACCCTGTCAACAAGGTCAGTTAGCTTGAAAGTGGAAGTCCCTTCCCCAAGGCAAATCCAGACAAGGAGCTATTTGCCTTCTCCTGTAAGCACCGTGTGCTGCCTTTGTGCTGTCTACTCCACCTCCTTTTTATAGCTGCCACTGTGTCCACTCAAAATATATTTTATTACAAGGCTCTATATGTGACCTCCTCCCTCCTCCCCTCCCAAAAAGTGGGTGAAGGGAGATGTCGGATAGGGCAAAATATGACAAAATAACAATTTATAAATTATCAAGGTTTCATGAAGGAAAGGGGAGCAGGGAGGGAGCGGGGGAAATGAGCTGATGCCAGGGGCTTAAGTGGAGAGGAAATGTTTTGAGAATGATGAAGGCAATGAATGTACAAATGTGCTTTACACAATTGATGTATGTATATGTATGGATTGTGATAAGAGTTGTATGAACCCCTAATAAAATGATTAAAAAAATATTTTATAATTCCCAACCTCCATGCCCGTGGTTAGGAGCCCTGGTGGCATAGTGGATTCAAAGCCACCAACCATGCCACCTCATAGTGACCCTGTAGGACTGTGGCACTGGTCCATAAGGATCCCGAGACAGTAAGTACAAATGGGAGCAGACAGCTTCATCTTTCTCGCATAGAGCAGCTGGTCTCCTTGAATTGCCAACCATGTGGTTAAAAGAGATGAAACAAATGCATGGAGGAGAAATGGGTGAGGTAGAGATGGCAGGGCACGTGAAAATCGCCCAGAAGCAGAAGTGGAAAAGAGACAAGGAACTTCCCTACAGACACTACAGAGAGAATGCCTTCCTCTCGGGCCAGCACAACAGAAAGCAAACCCACTGCCGTCAGACTTGATTGCCTGTGGTTACCAGTCCACCACTTAACTGATAGTGCCACCAGGACTCCCTTCCCCGAGCCAGCACCCTCTGTTTGAACTTACACCCCCCCAAATCGAGAGAATACATTTGTTTGTGAAAACTGTCTACCTGCACTAGATAATTAAGACCGATGGGCCCGCCCCCACCCCCACCAAATTCGAATTCCGCTGCAGCATCCTCCCTCTTGGGGCCAGGAACACATGGTTTTGAAACAGGTGAAAATCCCCATTATCCTGTGCTGTCGCTGGTACCGACTCCTCCAGGTTTCCATCACAGAACTACAGGACCCCTAGTCTTCCACCCACACCCGCCCTTCCTTAACCCCACACTACTCTGCAGGCTGGGTCCAGACATCCAGCGCCTTCTCTCCCACTGGCTGTGTTCAGGCTCAGCCACAGGCCGCTACCCTTTTAGTTTTTTTTTACCTGCGTCTAACACCTTTGGAGTCACTTTTTTGCTCTTGGTAGTTTTCCATAGTGATCGAGGAGAAGAGGGGATGGAGGTCTTAGGATGCAACTCTTCCTTCCACCCACCACCCTCTGGGTTGCACGATGCTTATGAGTGAAATTGTGATCTTATCTAATATCTAGTCACTGTTTATCACTCCCTTGCTTTTTATTGGTATCCTTGGAACTTTGAAGGTAAACTCCAAGAGAGTAGGGACATATCGACATGATTTATCTCAATTGTTTAATAATTTACCAGGTATGAGTAGGCACTTGAAATTGCATGCATAAAAAAGACAATAAGGTAACTTGTCAAATAATAATGCGTCCTAGCAGTACTACATTTAGTAAACAGTGATGTGTTGTACTGTAAGGGTGGGTCTCACCTACGTGGCCATCTTAAGGCAAAGAAGCTGAGACTAAGAGGTTAAACACTGCCCAAGGTCACACAGCAGATAATACCCATGCCAAACACAGGCCTGCCTGACTTTAGCCTCTTTTCTGCCCAGACTGTTCTTCTGATAGGGAAATATAGCCAATGCATATTATCTCGTATGTATCCACATAACCACTTTCATAATTTTAGTAATTTTTATCATTTTCAGTGAACAAATGAATCATAATTGGATGGTCCAGCGGGGCTGGTGGCACAGTGGGTTTAAGCATCTGGGCACAAACTTGAGCCACCAGCCAACCTCAGGAGAAAAGTCGAGGCAGTGTGCCCCCTTGGCCTTGTTGTTTCTCCATCACCCTGAGTGTGGTTGCCTTCAGTCTAGCCATGTCTTGGATGAGACTTTTGAATCTGCCATCAACCATGTTTATGTGACAGTCTTCTTTGACCTCCCATGTCCTGTGTATCCCCGCAGACCCTTGGACACTATTGTGACCTCTTGTCAATGGTCTCGCTCATCCAGATGGTATGTCTTGTCCCTTGTCCCCTTCAAGACTTAACACGTGTCCTTTAAAAGAGGGGGAGAAAAAGTAGGCGAGAAGAGTCCTTCCAGCATTTCCAAAAGAACTTACAACACAAAACCTTGCACATGAGTGTTCGTCATAAGCAAAAGGTGGAAACAATGCAAATATCCATCAACTGAAGAGTGGATAAACGTGGTGTATTATATTAGAAAAGGAATTAAGTGTTCATATATGTACTACTTCAACATTGACGGACCTTGAACCATTTTTTTTTTAACCATTTTTATAAAGTGAAAAAGACCAGTCTTAAAAGCCACATATTGCACACTTCCACTTACATGAAATAACTGAAATATGCAAACTAGTAGAGACATAGATTACTGGCTTCCTAGAACTGAGGAAATTAAGACTTGAGCTCTAAAAGTTAACATAACAATGTAGTGATGTATAATTATGAATATCTTTTTAAAAAAACCACTGTATTGAAGGGGTGGGGGAGAAAGACTTTCAGGATCAAAAGATTCCTAACCAAGAAATAAAAGCAGATTTGCCCCATTTTCCAATGATTTGAATGAAAATTGGTAATAAGCTCAGGTTCAACTCCAAGAGAAGACATTGGAGAAGAAGCACACTGGGCCTGGAAGCCACAGGAATGATGACATGTATGCACACACGCAACGTTTACTTAGGCTCCCTGACATTCTTTCCTGCTGAGTTTAAAACTCACCGCCGCCTGAAACATCTGGTTTCTCCCCGAGTTTTTATACTTCCAAATGAAGATGCTGACAGCTAATGAATAGGGGAGGCCTTTGGTTTGAGGGGGGCAAAGAAAAGCTCGCCAGACCCCCTTGGAAACTGCACAGAGCAGGTTCTTCTCTGCCCCATAGGGTCACCTAGGAGAGTCCTTATTGAAAAGAAAGGCATCAATCCCCGCCTCACCCTTGGTCGGAACCCTTAATATAAAAATAGGCAGGAAGCAATACTGTGCCCAGGTGTTTGCTCTTACCAGTCACTTGGCTCAGTGACAGCCTCCTCAGTTTTTCCCCCCTTGGGCGGCGAGTCTCTGCCACCCCCCCACCCCCCCAGGGCTCTGTAGAAGACTCCCCAAAGAGCTAGGCTTCTTGTGTGAGGCAGCCAGTGATGAGACCACCCCTGAAGGGCTGCTGTTTGCCCAGACTCCTGGTGTGGGGGGTAAGGGTGGGTGAGGGCCCCCCTCCATTGGTGTACATACTCCCTGTCCCGAGGGGGACCCCTCAGGGAAAACCCTATGAGGGATTATTAAAGTATGCCAAGCCCATCTTTGCTTCCTTAGGGCCAGTTAGTTAACACGTGGAACTGTCTGAAGTCCTGCACCGACCTTTGAAAACTTCCTTGACAGTGCAGCCAGGTGTCTGCTGGCTGCTGGCAGTGAGTGGGCCTCCGCTGACTTCAGAGACAGCCAGGTGGGCTCTGGTTTCAGCTCACAGGTCCTGTGTCATTAGTGAGTGACGCGACGGGCAGGAAAGACACTCAGTTTTATGAGGATAAAAACGTGCCTGACCCACAGGCAGTGGACAGATGCAGTGCCTGCTCTCGTCTAGTGTTTCACATCTGGAAGAGAAGTTCGTTAGACCTCAGTATAAAAAGGAAAAGGGGCTGTGAGTGGGCCCCAACCCACAGAGATCTTCCGTGGAGCTGAAGGAACGGGCGCCTGGCCCTGCACCGTTTCTGCAGCTGTTGCAGGCCTTGTTGTGGCTGTTGTGTCTGTCCGTAAGCCTGGTGTGTTGGTTCTTCTCTCAGTTCATGGGCTGCGCAGCCTTCTTCACCACCACTGCAGTTGGAACCCTCAATTCTTGTCTTCAGTTTTTGCAGCCATTGAACAGTCCACGGCTCCGGGCAGCTGCACCTTAAATAAGCTGTTCATAAAGACAGGGACTTTGATTGGAGTTTTAGGGATCATTTTTGCTGTCTGGTTTTTAACTGCTCCCAGCCAGACCACCTAATTACCTGTGTAAGTAGGGCCCAGGGGGAAAGCACCAAACAACTATTTGGATGTCGTCAAGGCAGAGGACATGCCTGCTCTTCAGACCCACTGCTCCAGGGTGTATGTATGCAGGGGCTTACCTCTGGAGACAGAAGAGAAGTAGTAGGGCAGACACGACTGAAGCAGACAATTCTCAAGGCGCTGGGCTGGTTGGAGAACAAACCACTTTGGCCACTTTCTATGAGTGACATTATAAAAAAAAGACATTTTCTTTTAAGGTAACATCTTCGACTCATTTTCTCTGTCTAAAGCAATACCAGTATTTCATCAGCACCAGAAGTTAGACTAAACCTAATTCATTTATTGTTTGTCTAAGAAAATATTCCCTGGCAAAACAGGGAGGGTGGAGGGAGAGTGGGTAGGAAGGAGGGAACCGATTACAAGGGACTATATGTGACCTCCTCCCTGGGGGCCAGACAACAGAGGGGAGGCGTTGGACAGGGCGAGATATGACAAAATAACAATTTATAAACTATCAAGGGCTCATGAGGGAGGGGGGAGCGGGGAGGGAGGGGAAAAATGAGGACCTAATGCCGGGGGTTTAAGTGGAGAGAAAATGTTTTGAGAATGAAGTACAAATGTGCTTTACACACACACACACACACACACACACACACACACACACACACACGAAAATGATGATGGCAACAAATGTACAAATGTGCTTGACACATAGATGGATGGATGGATGGATGGATTGTGATAAGAGCTTTATGAGCTGCTAATAAAATGATTAAAAAAGAAAATATTCCCAACTTTGCACAGATGATGAACTTGTGTGTGTGGAAGTAGAGGGTTGCCTGCCTATAGGGTCTTTGTAAAGAAGGCAACATTCATTTTAAGCCAGGAGCTTCCATGGGTTCACTGGAGATGGAAGCAGATGTTAAGCAAACAAGGACTCACTGCCATCTCATAGCAACCCTTTAGGGCAGAGCAGAAAGCCCTCTCATTATCCCAAGGAGTGGCTCGTGGTTTTGAACTGCTAACCTTATAGTTAGTGGCCCAACATGTAACCACTGTCACCAGGGCTCCTCTGTCCTAATGATAATGGGTTTTAAAGCATAACTAGAGTGCACAGCTTTTCTTCATAGCAGCCATTGTCTCAAAGATGATAAGTAAGATTGATTTAAATGTGGACACTTTGGGAACAAATGACAGCTTATAGTTTTATGGGCCACTGTATCTTGCATGTGAGATTTTGGGTGGGAATTCTACCCCTTTGAGCTTCATTCTTGCATATGTATAAAATAATTAGAATAGTATAAGGTGTGGGATCCAGCCCCACATCCGTATGGATCCTAAGGGACAGTTGTGTAACTGAAGGGAAGAAATTAAGAGATAAAAG
The DNA here is from genome assembly GCF_000313985.2 of Echinops telfairi. NCBI lineage: Eukaryota > Metazoa > Chordata > Mammalia > Afrosoricida > Tenrecidae > Echinops > Echinops telfairi. The sequence goes on from NW_022111324.1 coordinate 5,376,807, forward strand.
TTTTGGGGTGCTCACTTACATGCTATCAGGAACCAGGTCCACAAGAGAGGGAGAGAATGTATTCTTACACCATCTTATGTAGTCTTGGGCATGCAAGCTCCCCTAATTACAGGTAACCATATATGTAATAAACTGGGAGGCCCCCCAGTTCATTGGAGGAGTAACCTAACACCAGTGCTGGGGACAGACAAGTGGGAGTGACTGTTCCCTGAGCAGCAAGAGCATTAGCAGCCTGTCTGCTCCTATAGATAAAACTGCCGGCTAGATAGCAATCAGCCGTGTGCTTATAAGAGGTAACTTTAAAGTAACACTATGTTGTGTGTGTGTGTGTGAGTGTGAGATATTGTGGGGATTAATCTTAATTATGAGAATGTGATTGGGACTCATCTAACTTACAAGTGTGAAGGTCTCCTTCCACCCAGAACTCCTGGCCTCCAGGCTTCTTAAATAGAAGAATAAAGAATTTGTCTTCATATACTTTCTTCCCAGGCCTCAGTTTCCCACAATAAGGAGGAAAACAATGATTCCTACTTCCAGTGTTAATGCTGCTGTACTTCTTTCTGGATATTATTTTTGTACAAAATAGAGGGAAATTGTGTGTGTGTGTATATATATATATTTTTTTTCTTGTCATCAAGTGCATTCCAATTCATAGCGACCTTATATAACAGCAGAATTACCGTTGTGCGTTTCTGAGATAGTGGGTCATTATGGGAGTAGAAAGCCTCATCTTTTTCCTGCAGAGCTGCTGGTGGTTTTGAACTGCTGACCTTGTGGTTAGCAGCCCAACTCATCCATCTTGTTAAATGTATCCTCAAGATTTGCCCATGTTCCCAAACAGTCATCATAAGCATGGCATGCGATGTACTAAGGTGTATTGAACTAACCATCTCCTGTCCTGTCCTATTTTTGACTTTGTGAATTGTGTAGGTTGTCCTCCCCAGGGATAAATATCTTTAAAATGTGTGTGCTTTTAAAATATTTTGTCAGATGCATTCTGGAAGTAGAGTTATTTGTTAATGGGATGAACAGTTCCACAGAAACCGAGTGGTAGGCCCACATAGGGGGTAGGGGGGAGAAGAGGGATTAAAAGTCCCATCCGGGAGCAATCTCCCCAGGGAAAGGACTATAATGTGTTCTTAGCACACACCAGGAAGTACAGAGCTCCTAGAATCTGGCTCACAGGTGGTAATTAGTAATGCAGGTTACTCATTTTTTATTTAAGAAGAAAATTGAGTTCTGGACCCGAGAAGACAGCTGTATGGCAAGTCTTCCATATCTCCACCCCGCTGTGCCCCGCCATGGTTCAGAGCCTACACGCACAGCCCAGACCTGGGGAGGATGGTTTGCTTCCCCTGAGAGAGTCAGTCAGATTCCTTAGATTTTGACTGAGGCTGTAGCACTGGGCTACATGCACAGAGATGAATAAAACAATTCCTTCCCCCAAGATTATGCACTTACATCTTCGAGAAAGAAGCTGTTCTACAAAGACATAATTCTTAATAGAATATGAAATGAGGCTTAACAGTTATTTTCCTTTATAAATGCAGGAACCATTTTAGTTGAGATGGGGAAAGAGATTATTAAGGTAAGATTAGAAATACATAGACTTTACTGTGTTTCTTAATTTTTTCTCTTTAGCCATAAAATTAGACAGCCAGGCAGCAAGTTTAAGATTCTCCCAATAGGAGGGTAAAGGGAGAATGGGTAGGAAAGAGGGAACCGATTACAAAGAACTATATGTGACCTCCTCCCTGGGGGACAGACAACCGAAAAGTGGGTGAAGGGAGATGTCGGACAGGGCAAGATATGACAAAATACCAATTTATAAACTATGAAGGGCTCATGAGCGAGGGGGGAGCAGGGAGGGAGGGGGAAAAATGAGGACCTAATGTCGGGGGTTTAAGTGGAGAGAAAATGTTTTGAGAATGATGTACAAATGTGCTTTACACAATTGATGTGTGTATGGATTGCGATAACAGTTGTATGAGGCCCTAATAAAATGTTTAAAAAAAAAAAAGAGTGGGGGGAAAAAAAAAAGATTCTCCCAATAGGTATACTGAATTTATCTTGTTTCTAAAAATGCACATCAGGTTTTACGTAATAGTTTTATTATTGCATCTTTTCTTTAGTTCTTTCATCTTAAAAACAAACAAACAAACAAAACAAAACAACAACTGTTCTTCAGTAGAAGACAGCCTTAAAGGAGCCTCTCACCTATACTATTCTGGAAATCCCCATTATTTTGGGGTTTGTGTGACTGTAAAGGGGTGGCCTGTTTTAGCTCTTTGCCATTGTAGGGAGACACAGGATTTCACACACATACTAGAGTACTCTGTGTGGGGTTAAAAAATATGCTTGAGTTTTAAAGAAAAACATAGTTTTTAAAATGTCACTCCTCTACCTCCTAATGAACCCTTATGTCTGTTAGCAGGCTTTACTACGATTAGGCTGCAGTTGTTAGTAAACTTGTAAGAGATCTCTGTGATAACCTGAAAGGAGTCTCTCGTCTATTAGTTTGGTTAGAATTATTACTACTATCCTATAGACTCAGAGACAGCTTATATAAGAGTTGGTAAAGCTGAAGTTCAACTGGACTGAGTGAGGATGGCCATAGGGTCGTGTGGGCCTGTGAGACAAATGTTCACCCGTAAGGTGTCAAAACGAGGGGTCCCCACAGTAAGACATTCATGGAGGGTACTTGGCACGCCAGGCCATGCATGCCCTTTCAGGCGGCCTTCTGTACACTACCAGTTTTGACATAACAGATTTGTTTTGCATTTTATAACCTCATGGCCAAATCTGCAGTATTGCAAGTAGCTTTTTATACACTGTGATTGGTTAAGAACAGGGCTGATGGCAGGTTTATCATTTGAGACAAGAACAAGATCCACTCCACTGATCTTGAATCCACCCAGAGTATTCAAGGCTAGTGATGAGTCAGGAATGCAAATGTCTGGAGAGGCTTAATTCCTACTCAGTGCCTCCCCTGGGTGAGCTGCAAAAGGCCACCCGTGGTTACACATTTTCAGAGAGGCTGTGGGATGCGCTTACTTTATTATTTGTTGGTTAATAGCAGAGGATGCAAACATCCCATAGATTAGTCTGATCAAGCTATGAATTTTTAGACTAGATGAAAAGGTGAAACATTCCATCCCATACTTGTCTTGCACATTATAAATATATTACCATAATAACAATAGTTGTAATTTAGGCATGAAGGAAGGAACTAACTAGTGGTAACAGTGCCCTGAGCATAACTCAGCTAATGCTGCCGGGAAGACCTTCAATCGGCATACTTCCCCTGAAAATCATTTCCTCTTAAAGGGAAGGTTTCCGTGGCTGCCTCTGAAGCTCCATATTATCCTCTGTATGTTCCCAAAGCTTTGCTGGCATTGAAAGGACAAAATGTTATACCGGTCATTTTTCTACTACTAATGATTTTTTGAAGCATTATTTTCCAAACACGTAAGTGCTTCCCTTTCCCCCTCATGGTAACGATAAATTCAAGCCTTATGGGTATTTAGTAGTAAATAGACAGAATTTATTTTTAAAAAATATCTATTTAATATCTATTTAGGGTTAGATTTTATATAAACATTTACAAATATGGTTATTTGATTTTTTTAATAGTTAAAAAAAGTTGCCTTGAAGGTATGTTATGATGTAGTTGCCAATTGCTTGCTAGGTTAGTTACATGCCAGCATTGCAGTAATCTTTAGCTGTCATCTTGTTATGGACAAATGCTCACCAAGCATCTATTTTGTATCTTATTGTATTGTACACTGCCACAAACTTAAGGCAAGTGGCCGACGTATATTAGGTGCAGGTACCATTCCTTTAGACCACAAACATAAGAAAGTATCAATCTAACTTAATCTTTGCTTCCAATTTTACTACACTCTTTTTTGTATACGCAGGGCAGTCAAGATTATAAATTGGTTTTGAGTAAAGTTTTAAAATCCACGACCCATTGAAGAGATGGTTTCTGATTAGGCCACTGTCAGCAGTTTGAAGCCACCAGCCGCTCCTTGGGAGAAAGAAATTAGTCTTGGAAACCCCACCGGGCAGTTCTACCCTGTTCTATAGGGCCACTATGAGTTGGAACCAACTCGATAGCAGTGAGTTTGGGTTTGTAACTTTTTCTTTTCTTTTTTAAACATTATTTTATTGGGGATTCGTACAACTCTTAACACATTCCATCCATCCATCCATCCATCCATTGTGTCAAGCACATTTATACATTTGCTGCCATCATCATTCTCAAAACATTTTATTTCTGCTTGAGCCCTTGGTATCACCTTGGGTTTGTAACTTTTAAGGTATTACACATTGCCATAAAGAGAATGATCAGAATATTCTGATAAAAGCCTGTTTTCATTGGGGTGGGGGGGTGCTTCATTTGTGAGGTTCTCCAAGCTTACTGCTCACTGCTGCTCCCAAAGCCTGATCCATGGGAAGGGGTGCAGCTATGGGCCACGGCTCACAAGTCTCTCTCCTAGTGTGTTCCAGAGGGACCCAGCTGCAGGTTTGTCTGCAGTTGTTTGTACAGGAAGTCTGTGACCGCACCTCCTTCACATCTTACTTCCTCTCAGTTCTTTGCACTCCCTGCTCTTCCAGTGACTTTGTAGTTCAGGGTTCAGAGAGCTGCTGGAGTGGTGCCCCCTTGTGGTCATTTGATTTGGGATGTTTAGACAGAGGGTGAAAGAGCAAAGATCACGGAATTGAGAGGAGCATATAATCTAGTGGGATTTGCTAAATCTGATCACCAAGCCTTTTCTAAATATAACACAATAAAAACAATTGATATATTTCACTCCATAAACCCAGAAAATTCTTCAGGAAACATCATCTTAGAAAAAGCAGCTACTTGCAAAGACTGTCATGTGTGAAAGGGCCAATCTCCTTCATAAATAAAGAGCTTTTATGGAGCCACTAAGAAATAAAGGCCAATAATTTGGTAGAGATTTGGTGGGCAGGAGACATCAACAGACTGGATTTTGAGAAAGGAAAACAAGCCCTTCTCCATGAACGTTTTAAAGCCCCCTCTGTAAAAGATGAAGTGTCCTCTCACAAACTTGGGCACCTTATTGGGAAGGAGCAATCCTGGAGAAGGTCATGGAGCTTGGTAAAATGGAGCAACAGAGCCCCCAGAGAAGAAGCACACAAGCCTGTGTGAATACGAGATGTTGAAGGGATCAGGTAGCAGACACCAAAGAACAAAAACCATCATTGTGTGACCACCTTCCTTCCCCACATAAACGCTGAAGACGAACGTGTGCATTAAGTAAGTGTGGTGAAGAAGGCTGATGATGCCCGGCTATCGAGACCTATAGCGCCTGGGGACTTAAAGGCTTGAAAGTAAACAAGTGGCCATCTAGCCCAGAAGCAACAAAGCCCACATGGAAGCAGCACACCAACATGTATGATCATGAAGGGCCGAAGGGACCAGGCTTCGAGCACCAAAGGCGGGGGAGGAAAAAAGAAATCATATCGTGAATGAGGGTGGCGTGTGATGGGGACCCAATGCCCATCTGTAGACAACTGGACATCCCTTGCAGAGGGGTAGTGGGGAGGAGATGAGTCACTCAGGGTTGAGTGTAGCAACAGTGAAACTCACGACCTTCCTCTAGTTCTTAAACACTTCCTCCCCCCAACTATCATGATCCCAATTCTACCTTGCAAACCTGGTTAGACCAGAGGATGCACAGCAGTACAGATGGGAACTGGAAACACAGGGAATCTAGGACAGATGAACCCCTCAGGACCAGCGGTGAGAGTGGCGATACCGGGAGGGAAGGGGGTATATAAAGGGGGAATCGATCACAAGGAGCTACATATAACCTTCTCCCTGGGGGATGGGCAACAAAAAAGTGGGTGAAGGGAGACGCCGGGCAGTGTAGGTTAAGATAAAATAATAATTTATAAATGATAAAGGGTTCATGAGGGAGGGGGGAGCAGGGAGGGAGGGAGAGGGGAAAAAGGAAAATGAGGGGCTGATTCCAGGAACCCAAGCGGAAAGCGAATTTTGAGAATGATGAGGGCAACGAATGTATTAAGTGTGCTTTACACAATTGATGTATGTATGGATTGTGATAAGAGTTGTATGAGCCCCAATAAAAGGATTAAAAAAACTAAAGAACAACGACAAAAAAAATGGAAAGGCAGTGACAAAGAAGCACCCCACCACGAGATAGGTGGGCCCAGTGGCTGCACAAATGAGCCGAAACAACCGTTGTGAGGATTGTGCAAGACCAGGCAGTGTTTGGCTCTGCTGTGCAGTCATGGGCTCAGTGTGAGCAGTTGGGGCTGACTCACAGCATCTAACAACACTTACTTACAAAGGGAAGACAACACAGACCACAATGCTAAGGGTATTGCTAAGGGTATGGGTTTGTGTTTATCTCTGGTGACAGGGATTTAGTCGTTTGTTTGCCTTCTTTGTACATTTGTATATGATGCATCCTTTGTGAATGAGAAAGAGCTACCATTTTCTATCAAATTCTTTTCCCTTCTCCACTTCCAAGGGCTGGCATGATTTCTTCTGTTGTTGCCCTCTTGGTCCCTTGTCACCAAACCTTTCCTTCGAATGGTGCTTTACAAAGGAGCTCTGGTGGCTCAGAGTTCAGAGCATTGATGCTTGCTCCATGGGGGAAAGGTGGGGCCGCCTGCTTCCACAAAGCTTTAGACCCCAGACTCCATCGTCTGACTCATCGTGACACTGTGCCATCAGTAGATCTGCCTGGGAGAGTTTCCAGGGCTTTACACAATTTTTCCAATGTTGGTCTCTTTAGTCTGCTTCCTAATGGATTACTTATCTTACTGTTGAGCTCAGAGAGCTCGAGGTGTCACCCGCTCCTTTGTCAGGTTGGAAGTTCAAACCACCAGCTGCTCCAAGGAGAAAGAAGAGGTTTTCTACTCAGATAAAAAGTTAGTTTCAAGAGCACACAGGGATAGAGGGGGTTGCTGTGAGTCGCCGTTGACTTGACGGCAGTGAGTTGGAGTTATGGGTGGCCCCTGAAGACCTGGTAACATTCTTCCAGAAAGACTAGGGTCATGAAAACCCTATGGGGCAGTTGTACTTTGACACATGGGGTCACCACCACCAACGGATTAGTCTGAATCGTGCAGGGTGGTCTTCCATGTGGAAAACCGACCAGTCTTGAGAAAAGGAGTACCACGGTCTATATACAGGCCATGTCGGTGGGTTTTGCATGTATTTCTTTGGATTCCAGAAGTAATTGTGGATCCTGCATGGTGATGATGAAGATGAGGAGGTGGTGATGAACAATGAATTCAGCAAAACCCAGAAGCGGGGACCCTGGAGGATCCACATTCTTTGACTGTTGTTTCAAATGCTGCGGAGGGGTAAATAAATAATAAGCTGAGTTTTCAAAGACAATCAAGGAGACTCTCACAAAGGAAGGGAAGTGAGTGCTTGGCACGTGCTTATGGCTTCTCGCTAGCCAATTTGGGTGATCAACATAGAAGCCCTAAGCAAGCTAAAGAGGAACTTCAAAAAAGAAAAAAAAAATTTTTCCTGTTTGGGTGGCGGCTTGACACACTAGATACTGTGTCTTCTGTTTTCCCAGGTTAGATAAGGACCATTGGAAAGATAGCAGACTTTCCTCCTGCAAAGCAAGGCTGTGCGATTAAGCCCGCAGTAAATGTTTACTCTCCATGTAGCCTTTAGTTTGGAAAGACTCAGAATAGGATTCAGTTGGCTCAGGGCACTCTCTTGTATCCACTGATTTGAAAAACCACAGAGGGCGGGGAATATCAGCCCGTTTTGTGCCTCTTACGCAGCAGGACTATGCCCTTCGTGGCCATGCCATTCTTGCTCCGCGGTCAGACTGGCAGTTGGGCAGGTTTGGGGATGCTCTCACTGGCAAAGGGCTCAGTTTGCTGGGTCCCTCAAGTGGAAAGGGGGGAAGGAATTAGGCCCCGCTTCCTTTTATTTAGCTGTCCCGCCACCTATAGCCTGATGTACAAGCTGCAAGGGGACTGCTTCAGCTCGAAACGTCAGGTCTATGTTCGATTCAACAGCAAAGGTCAAAAATGGGGGGAGCAGTTATCTTCTAAGGAGGTTACAGGAGGCCGCTGCTTAACACCTCTGCTTAACCCAGAACTTGGCATGGTCCCAGCTGGATTAAAAAAAAAAAAATCACTGCCATCAGTTGATTCAACTCATAGCCATGAGAGAGTGAATTTCTGAGATGAAATTATCATGGGAACCTGAGAGCCTCGTCTTTTTTACCTGTGTAGGAGCTGGTGGGTTTGAACCACCAACCTTACAGTTAACAATCCAGTGCTTAAAACCCCGCCCCTATTTTGCATCTGAGGATCCTTCTATTAAATGACACCTCCTTGTTGTGTCACCCAAAATAAGTTACCAGTGTTTTGGGTTTCACAGGCATGCACACTACAGTTTCTGAGCCTTGTGGCAAGGGCGACCCCCCCCCCTCCCCCCCGTAGTCCCCAAAGGAATTGTGTTGGCCGGAAGGCCAGGTGGTTCCCTTAGACAGAGCCCAGACAGATGAGTGGCATGCTTATTCCAAAGACAGGGGCAAGGAAAGCCACATTTTGTTTGATTGATGTGTCCTGTGTACAGTCCCAGAGAGAAGGAGCTAGATGAGGTTTCTTGTCTGCACCAGCAGTCAAGCACCTGGCCCTCGTACTGCACCATTAGCTGCTGGAGTGTTGAGTTCAGGGCTGGCCGTACTCGATGCTTACAACCCATCCCACAACACAGGGTAGAAATGCGGAATCAAGATTCCTTGCCTGAATGAAGCTAAAGAGCCCTGGTGGTACTTGACAAATAACCGAAAGGGCCGCAGCTGGAACCTACCGATCACTCTGTGAGAAAAAGATTTTAGCCTTGCCGTATGGGGCACGTCTATCCTGTCCGGTCCTGTCATCATGACTCATGATCAGTTTGGTTCTTTTTGATTTCACCCGGAGCTGACTGGCTGAGAACTGTAGGGCTGTGTACACAGCTAGAATTTCTCCCATCCAAAGCAGTTCCCTCTTTGATGTTGACCAAGGTACTTGTTAGTGTGGCTCTTTGGCTTATTTTAATTTGTAGAGACCCTTTTCATTAAGTCTTAAATAGAACTAGACATTCACCTAATGACACTCCGGCTTGAAGCCTGCTGAGAGCTGTCCAGCCTTGTGTTCTGCCCCAGTTCTGCTTTTCAACACTTTGTGTCTTGTGCAGCAGGCTTACCCAACGCAATGCATTGTTTCGTCTCTTGACTGCTACTTTCATGAGCATTGATTGTGGGTCCAAGCAAGACAAAATCCATGACAACAACTTCAGCCATTTATCGTGATGTGACCTATTGATGGAGTTGTGAGGATTGAAAAACAATATTTTCTCTACATTGAGTTTCAATCCAAAAGGAAGGCTACAATCCTTGATCTTCATCAGCAGGAAAGAAACACATAGTCTGATTGGCGATACTGGGAGCGTAGAGGGAGGGTGGGTTGGAAAGGAGGAACTGATTACAAGGATCTACATATAACCTCCTCCCTGGGGGACAGACAACAGAAAAGTGGGTGAATGGAGACTTTGGACAGGGCAAGATATGTCAAAATAATAATTTATAAATTATCAAGGGTTCATGAGGGAGGGGGGAGCGGAGAGGGAGCGGGAAAAATGAGGACCTGATGCCAGGGGCTTAAGTGGAGAGCAAATGTTTTGAGAATGATGAGGGCAATGAATGTACAAATGTGCTTTACACAATT
>NW_022111324.1:5387423-5393638 GCF_000313985.2 Echinops telfairi
AACAGAGGAAAGTTGTATGTTTCATCGTTGCTACATCACACCCTGACTGGCTCGACTCCTCCCTGAGACCCTTCTGTAAGGGGATGTCCAGTGGCCTACAGCTGGGCTTTGGGTCTCCATTGCACCCCAATCCCCCAATTCACTATGATAAGATTTTTTGTTCTGATGATGCCTGATACCTGATACCTTCGACACCTCATCCCTTTGACACCTCATGATCACGCAGGCTGGTGTGCTTCTTCCATGTGGGCTTTGTTGCTTCTGAGTTAGATGGCCGCTTGTTTACCTTCTAGCCTTTAAGACCCCAGACACTGTATCTTTTGATAGCCGGACACCATCAGCTTTCGTCACCAGATTTGCTTATGCACCTATTTGTCTTCAGTGATTTTATCATGGAGGTGAGCACACAATGATATGATTTTTTTGTTCTTTGATGCCTGATAACTGATCCCTTTGGCACCTCGTGATCACACAGGCTGGTGTGTTCTTCCATGTGGGCTTTGTTGCTTCTGAGCTAGATGGCCGCTTGTTTACCTTCAAGCCTTTAAAGACCCCAGATGCTATATCTTTTGATAGCTGGGCACCATCGGCTTTCTTCACCACATTTGCTTATTCACTCGCTTTGTCTTCCTCCCTACTGTTCTTAAGGTTGTCCTTCTGTCGCATATCGGCACAGAAAAACCTCGAGTGATGGTTCCCTCCTGGCTTAGTCATGTAGTCAAATCTTAGATCTCATTAGTGATTTTTCAGGAGAAAACTGCCTTAGAACCTTTTAACTTTAGATTGACGAGAAGAAGAGTCAGGATTGCCCAGGATTAAACACAGAACCAAACCAGTTCCCGTTGAATTGATCCTGACTTGGGGTGACCCCGTGTGTGTCAGGGCAGAATGGTGCTCCAAGGTAAAATTTTCTGGGAAGTAGATTGCCAGGCCTTTCTTGAAAGGTGCCACTGAGTAGCACCACCCGCCTTTCCCCTAGCAGTCCAGCACACTGATTGCCACCAGGGACTGTACCATTTCTTAACTTACTTCCTCCTCCTGAAGTATAGCCTCTGCAGCCATGAAGGGATGGGATGCAACCCCTGGAATAAGGCCAGGCTGCTAGTAATTTTGTAATCAGTTACTAAGTTAGTGATGATCGTGGTTGGTGCTGTGTTTGTTGAAGTGCAGAGTCACCAGGGTTGTGACAACACGGAACCAGAGACATGCAACTGTGGGCCAACTTCCCTTTTGTTAGGAAAATAGCCTTGCCTTTTCTCCCGGATGGAGAGTTTTGATGAGCAGTGTTGGAACTGGATGCAGGCAGGCGAGTGGATTCCAATTCCCAGCCACCCCGCATTGCCGAGCAGAACCGCCTCATTGGGTCTTGGCTGTCGTCTTCATAGGAGAGCATCTCACCAGGTCTTTCTGGGGTGGGTTAGAACTTGTAACCTTTCAGTAAGCGTTGTGCCAGCAGGGGCCCTTGGGATGAGCACTGTGTTTGCGTAGTTATGCGTCTGCACACCTGAAGACCCCAGGCGGTGCTCTCCGGCAAACTGCTGGCTTCGATGCTGAGGTTCAGACTCCCCTCTCCAAGGGAGAACGATGAGGCTGTTTGCTCCTGGAGAGATTCACAGCCTCAGAAATCCTACTTTGAGATGCTATGAGTCAGAGTTGACTTGATGTCAGTGGATTTTGGGGGTTCATCCAGTAACCCAGGAGTAGTGGTCATTGCACAGCCTCTGTGCCAGATTTGGTCTGAGTTAAGGGAAATCAATTGGTTATCTGAAAAATCGGATGGATGACATTTGTTTCCCCTAATTTCCACCTGTTTTGCTGGTGAGATTGCTTTTCCCTTAAATGGATGCCATCTGTGTCAAAAACAGAATGGATTTTTGATTGTAAACAAATATCACAACAACTTTAGAAGAACTGTAAAATTGTTAAGATCTAAGTGAAACGGGGAGCTCACTTTGATCTTCATTCTTTGAAGTTTAGGTGAAATTCGGGGGTCTTGGTAAGGGTAACATGTAGAACTGTGCCCGCCCACAGCCTTGGAGGTAGAAAACAGAAGGGAGTTAGGAAAAGGAAATTACAGGTCCGCAGATTTTATAATTATAGACAGCCTTTGATTACAGCATTTTTATTTCTGGATCAATTCTGGGTTGACTTCAGGTTTTGCCTTCTGTGACAACCCTTCTCCCCAAATCTACAGTCCCCCAAATCCAAGGATGTTGTGTTCACCAAAACAACCAAATCAATCGACTTAAAATAATTAACAGTTGCGTCAAAATATTATTGTTCCACACATGCAGAGCAGAGCATGCTGTACAGGCAGTTAAATTTGCACCTACTAGTGTTATAGAAACAGTGTCTTCCTGAAGCTCAAATCAAATGCAACCCTTTAAAATGTGCTTGTTGTTTTCTTTTCCCTAAAGCTGAGCGGGAAAGGCTCTAAACATGCCTACTTGCCCCTGTCTTGTCCCATTGGAGAGAGAACGAGGCCGGTCAGTGTATGAGGAACGGGACCACACGAAGCATGTAGGCTTGGGCTCCTTGGCACAGAATTCCCAACTCTTGCTGGGATTCTCCCACCCACCCCGTTTTGAGTATTGGTAAATGATTATGCCCCATGCTGCTGGGAATCCAGCCAGGGCACATGCTTGTGAAGAGGCTGTTAGGGTGGAGGGCAAGTGTTCACTCTTTATCAGGCAGAGTAAATGGAAACTATGGAGCAGAGTTAGGGCCAAGGGCTGAGGTGCTGTCCTTGCCGACCGCTGACTAGCAGGACTCTTAGGCCATCCGTGTGGGTTCTGTTGACACGAAGAGACATGGGGGCCAAGGAATGTTTCGTGGGCGCACAGCCAGGGCTTATTGGCCAGAGCTCCCCCAGGCTATCAGCACAGCATCAGCAATGTCCTCCGTGCCCCTTCTCTTGCTTCTTGGCGCACGTATTCGAGGAGCACGCAGACATAGCATTCGTTTCACTGTTCATTCGTGGTTTTGGGAAAGGCTTATGGGAGCGAGGGGAGAGCCTGCTGCCTCCACTGCCAATTACTACAGATGCAGGCGAAGAAGGGACTTAGGAACGAACCTATTCTCAGTGGGCTGATGCTTCTCCCATTACCTTTGTAACCCACTATTGAAACGGGAGCTTTTGGGTTCTTCCTTCCAAAAGCCCTTGCTTGGGGGAGTGTGCCTGTGCTTAGCACCCCCAGCAGGCACGCCCCTTCCTTACCCCGGTGTTCTCTTCTCCTGAACAGTCTTCTGTGTGCGCCAAGATCGTGCAGCTCCTGGGACAGAATGAGGTCGACTGCCACCAGAAGCAGGTGGTCATCCTGAGCCAGGACAGCTTCTACCGGGTCCTCACTCTAGAGCAGAAGGCCAAAGCCCTGAAGGGCCAGTTCAACTTTGATCACCCAGGTGAGTGCAGGGCTGGGTGGTGGTATTTGGGGGGTAGCACACACACACACACACACACACACACTGACTTGGTAGGGTCATTACAGGAGAGAAAGAATGCAGAAGCGTGTTGTGCTCTGTTTGATTCATTACTTGAAACCAAGGTGACACTGTATGACCGTATTTCTCCTGGTAGACCAGGGCAGTGTGTAGTGTACACACACAGCAACTGTGTCTGTCTGTCTGTCTGAAGCTGCCCGTGTCATCGCCCAGCCCACCCCTCTGAGCCCACCTAGCATGAGTGAGGAACTCGCTGGCCAGCAGAACGGGATACAGAAGGTTCAGGGTGGCTGCTTGGGTGGGTTTGCCCAGACAGCCCCGGAAGAGAGCGCCGCTCCCTTAGCTGGTCTGTGGTTTGAGCTTCTCGAAATCAGTGCTTATTATATATTCCCCAAGTCCCAAGCATGAGGTCCTGGGTGGTGCAAGCATTAATGTGTTGGATCGATAACTGATAATTGATAATCAATAACTGAAAAGGAGGGTGCATCTGAACTCACTTGTACATTCCATTTTGGGACATGGGTTTTCATTCTGCATTGGATGGACAAGCCTTTCCAGGTGTGATACTGGCCAGGCAAGGACGCTCTGGGCCCACTTGCAGAATTCCCTTTAAGATGAAGATGCATTTCAGCTTGCTATGCTTTCCTCCAGATGCCTTTGATAATGAACTCATCTTCAAAACGCTCAAAGAAATCACCGAAGGGAAAACGGTCCAGATTCCCGTGTACGACTTTGTCACGCATTCCCGGTGAGTTGTTCCGAGCCCCTGCCCCTCCGAGTGTCTCCAAGGACCGAAGACTCCCCGTGCATCCTGCTTTTAAGGGTGGGGCCGCATCAACAGCATGAGGAGTTGGTTCATCCAGGCGCTTCCTGGAACAGTGTGGACATCACCTTTGTTAACTGAAGGTTGGGCTAGTGAGTTTGAACTTGGGTGAGGAACTGACCATTTGTCTGCTTGACATCCCTGAGCTGTTGTTCCTGGAACAAGATGTTGGGCAGGGTTAGAGGAAGGGCAGGAGGAAGCAGGAAGAAGACTGCTTTCTGCCCCTGGTTTGCTTGGGGAGGGGATGGTCTGAGGGTCCATCCACAGACATGGTCAAGCCCTCCAGAAAGCTGCGGGGCCTGGCTCGCATCCTGTGTATTCTCTTGTGTCTTTGTCATGGTCAGATCAGCTGTCCTTCTCCAGTGAAGCTATTAATGATCCTGATGGTAGGAGGAGGGGTTTGACACCCCCCCTCCCCTCATCCCCCCCTCCCGGCAAGTGATGGCAATAGGTCCCTGGGTGGGGGGGGGACGACTCTCACCCCTCCCTTGCCTGGTCCTGTATAGACCCCAGCCCCCTTCAGAGCTGTAGAGAGCACACTCAGTTTTAACTGTCCATCTTTTGGGGCGTCCCAGTGAGACTCAGTGGTATTTTGTTGCAAGTACGGTTCCTTCAGTTCTCTGGGCTGGTGGTTAAGGAGATGTTTGTTTGTTTGTGTTTACTGTCTTCACTTCTGGGGTATTTCTCATGTCAGCTTTCTTCTCTGTCCTCGTTGGTCCCCTTTTCTTTATTTTTGGACGGGACGTTAAGGTCGCGTAGTTCTGTTAGTGCCATCGTCTCTATCGCAACAGCACACGTGTTTTTCTCACATGGTACACTTGGCCAGAGGAAGGAGGTGAGGGACCCAGGCCCCCTCATCACACAGGGGAGCAGTTTCCTCACCCCTTCACCCCTCCTCTCTGTCCCCTGGAGCTCTACCTTTAATGTGCCGGGGAGGCAGAGAACAAGACATCACACCCCACTCCTTCTGATCCGTCTGCTTTTCTAATCGGGCCCCAACAGATGGAGCATAGAGAGAAGGGTTTGACGTAGCCCCGTGGGGCTAACAAGGTCACCGAGGGGGCTGGGAGATGGACCTTGGGCTGAACATTGCTCCCCCTGCCTCCAGCCTCAGGCCCGAGGAGCTTAGGTGCTGCTGTTGGCCCTGGGGCCTGAGCCGGCAGGATGCAGGTTCATGGAGCCACCACCCATGGGCCCAAAGCCGACCCTGGTGCCCATGGCTCGATTTGCACAGCTTCTGTGCCTGTCTCTCATGAGTGTCAGAAAATCTGGGTGCGTGCTTCACTTACATCTTCCAGTCCCTTCAGGGGTGCCTCTCGGGGAAATCACCAGGACAGGGATTCTGGAAAATGCCCTTTCCACTCAAAGAGGGGAGTGGAGATGGCATGTTGACAAGAAACAAGTGGGGGTGGGGGGTGGGAACACCAGCTAAAGAATTGAGTGAAGTTTGATAACTAAAGCAAGGGCCTGAGGGGCGGGGTGAAGCCAGGAGGCAGGACTAGAGTATTGAGAACAGGTTTCACAGCGGGAGCAGTGTATGAAGGGGAAGCAGTTGCTGGGGAAAAGGGAGTTCAAGGTGTAGGAATGACAGACTCTTTAGGCAAGTGTCTCTGGCACATTCGACCCCTGGCCTGGGCCTCTGCCTTGCTTGGGCAAGTGTTAGAAAAAGTATCTTGAGTTCTGCCAACAAGGGTGGCACGGAGCACCCTCTCCATCAGAAAGTCTGCCCAGAGGTGCTCTGTTCTTTCACCCTGTTGGCTGGTGGGTCTAGCCCTGTAAAGTGCCCAGAGGCATTCCAACGCTGCCCTCTTACCAGCCAGGCGTCTAATTCTGCCACCGCTGGCTGCCTCTGCTTCTCACCGTCTTAGGTTGTCGCTGGTGTTGCAACTCGGGTCTAGGACAGTGGTTCTCAACCCTCCTAATGCCGTGACCCTTTAGTGCAGTTCCTCAT
>NW_022111324.1:5393738-5402756 GCF_000313985.2 Echinops telfairi
CCCCAACCATAAAATTATTTTCGTTGCTACTTCATCACAGTAATTTTATTACTGTTGTGAATTGGGCAACGCCTGTGAAAGGGTCGCTCGATCCCCAAGGGGTCGCGGCCCACAGGTTGGTCCTAGGCCCCTCAGGCGCACAGTGCGTGCTCCCTCCAGCCTTTCCTTTACTGGCAGTGAGGTCCCGGGGTCCTCTCTCTGTGCCGTGGGAGGGCTCCATGTTAGGGTGTCGAACATCTCGTTTGCAGGGTTTCACCACCACAAGGGTGCCACACTCCTCGATTGTATGATTAGCAAGCTATCCAATCCTCTTGGTAGTCCACGGGCACTTTATTTGCATGATCCCACTCAACCATTCGGTGGGGATTTTCAAGACAGTGGCTAGAAAGGCCAAATTCAAGGAATCCATCCTAGCCCACATGGTAAGAAGGCATTTCAGGAACACACCTGGACAGGCTTGGTGGGGACCTGTAGCTGCTTAGCGGTGCTGGGCTGAGGGTGCTGATGTGTTGGGTGGGAGAGAGGCAGGGGATGAAGGCGCCTAGGGACCCAGGCAGGTCTCACATCATGAAGACCCAAGGAAGTTCGTTTGGGTCAGAGTGCAGATGTATTTGCAATAGGTGGTCACAAGCAGAGATCATGTAGGAGCGGAGCGATGGCTGTGGTGGCATGAGGAGAGGATCTAGTGACCTTACTTAGAGGCCTTGGGATCTGACCAGATGAGAGATGGGTAAGGATCCCTGAAGTGAGGCTGGCCAGGAGGGCAGTGGGCAGACCTGAGCAGCGTGGAGCTGGGGGAGGGGGCAGTGCAGCGCAGACCCTTTGCCGCCTGAATTCCATTGGGCTATGTATTAGCCCAAGAAAACACCGGGGAATTCTCACTTTAGGGATGTTTCACTTTCTCCCCTCTGCTTCTCCTCTTACACCTTGTGTTTTCAAAGCGGGGGCCCATGAAACTTCCCGAGTACCTTTATGAGAGGACCGCCTGTGCCAAGTCTCTCTGGTCTGACACCCCTCTCTGTTCCAGGGCAGCTGGCCCCACCCACCTCTGGGCCTTTGACGATGAAGTACACAGATTGCTGGGCTCCGGAACCAGCTGCCTACTCACCCACCACCTAAATGTGGCCCTGGGTTTTCCTGTCTCAGAAACCCAATGAGAGGCTTGGGCCGATGACCTGAAATGCCCTAGTTAACCCCGCTAGGTTTCTTGTCTAGACTTCCCACTCAGATCAAATAAACCAGGCTGCAACCAGCTCATTCCTTGTTCAGAAATTTACCTTTCTACCTGAAGTCAGAACCTTCCTTATTCAAGCAAGACCTCCCCAGGTGACTCGCATGTGTATAAACATCCGCCACCGAGTGTGGTTCCTTGTGTCCTCGGGACCAGTCCTCGCTCAGCTGGCGATGCTTGTAGATCTGAGTTCCCCTGAAGGTTTTCCCTACTCCTGCACAGACTACACATGGGCCTGGGAAAGAATGAATCTCAGCTTCTCCCGGTGCCGAGAACAAAGCAGGCAGGCGGTGAAGTTCTCCTTCCTGGCTTTCCCAGCAGGCACTGCTGTTGGGTTGGAAAACCTCCTGCTCTGTTCATATTTATCAGTTAGGTGTGCTGGTGTGAAGTCGGTATGTGGGGGCCTGCACAGCCAGTGTGCGCCCATGTGCTTGTGAAACGGAGCCTCGGGGATCCCGCAGCAGAGCCCTTGTGCCGTGTCCCTGGCCCAGAGAGAGGCACCTCGCTCACGATCCCCGTTTACCTGCAACTCTCCCAGCTGGCCTCAGTCACAACGGGCACCCCGTTTTATAGTGGGACATTCTCTCGGGGACATTCTCCGAAACCAGTGAGCCCCGACTACACGTTAGAAACATGCAGGGAGCTTTGAAAACAGCCGCTGCTGCCCTCGCTCCACCCCTAGACTAATTAAATCAGAACCTCTAGGGCGCAGAGTCGAGGTATAAGTATTTTTTAAAAAGCTCCCAGGTGATCCTGGTGTGCAGCTCGAGTCCCACTGCTGCAGATGGCTCCCGAGAGTCTCCTGATCTCCCGGTGGAGGGGAGGGTGTCTCTCTCCTGTCTTCCATACTCCGTCTTCTGCCACCTCGAGAGGGTCCCGGTAGTGCCTGCCTTTGAACTTAGACACCGAATCAGAGGCCAAGCTAAAAGTCAAACTGTGAGGGAAGAAGTGTGAGATCTTTTAACAGGTCACTGTTATGCCGAGCCCCTCATGTTGGCACGGATAAGCCTCCTGTCTTTCCTTTGTTCTAATCAGTGAATGTTGGCTGGTAAACCATGTGGGGGCAATCACTGCCTCCCTTCCCGAGGTTTCTGAGTACAGGGTAGAATTAAAGGTTAAGCACACAGGCAGCCCCCGTGGCATACTAAAGTCACCAGGAACCATGCTTAGACCATACTTGGGCATATTGTCAGGACCGCACGTTTGGTAAAGTGGAGGGGCGGTGAAGAAGAGGATGGCCCTTGGTGAGATGGATTGATACCATGGCTCCATCAAGGGCTCGGGCATAGGGGATGATGGTGAGGGTGGCGTAGGACTACGTAGGGGTCCGTTCTGTTGTGCCACTGTGGCACCTGCCAGCCACCTACTTAGTGATGCACCTGTTGTCATTTTCCTTTGTGTGCAATTCACTGTTAGTAATATGTAGGGTGGTACGGGTTACTGTGTGTACCACATAGTGTGCGGCATGCATGTGTGTGTGCGTACTACATACAGTGGTGCGTAGGTGGTTGGTATGCCATTGTGTCCCCATTCTCAGATGCAATGTTTCTAGCCCCCTAAGACAGAAGGTTGGATTTATAGATACTGACAAGAAAGTCCATATCAACTCCCGATGGCGCCGTTGTGGAGTGGGCAGCAAGCTCGGGACCAGGGCAGAGCTGGAGCCGCGCAGTTACATCTGTGAGAGGCCCACCCCTATCCGTGTTAGCAATATTGTTCACCCCTTGGCTTTAGAAGTTTTAAATTTCATTAAATAATATCTGTAACCAGAACATTGCCATTTTAGCCCCTTGTCAGTGTATAATTCAGGGACAGTAAGTTACTGACAGCATGCTGTGCCGTCATCTCAGTAGTTCTGTAGGACCCCAAACAGAAAGTCCCCACCCCATCCCCAGTAACTGTCCCCGCCTCCTACTCCCTGGTAAACCAAAACCACAGCCCACTGCCGTCGAGTTGCCGCAGAGGGTAGAACTAACTGCCCCTGTGAATATCGGGACTGTAACTACAGGAATAGAGAGCTTCAAACAGTGGACCTTGCCGATCACGGGCCAACTGGCAGCCACTGGGGGAGCCACCAGTAACAGCCCCACTCCCTGGCTTATTCTAGTTATACCATATAAGTGGCACCGTATGATAGTTGCCCCTTTGCACCCTACACCTCACTGAGCAATTAAAAAAAAGCTTTACTGTGCGTTAGTTGAGGCTTTACATATCAGTTATCATTTTCAGATTCAACAGTTTAAACAAACTTTTCACCTCCCCACTAGCTTCCCTATATCCCACCGCTGCTGCTGTTCCCCAACCTCCCTCTTCTAGGATCGTTTTTCTCTTCTAGGATATTTATTTCCAACAGTTTTATTGCCATACAATTCTTGTACCACACAATCAATTTAAGTATTTTCTTCATTCAGAATGGCTCAAAGGGGGAACAAAAGACAAAAGATGTTGCGCTAACTCTTTGCATCGCCTCACTTTCTGACACACGGAGCCTGAGGGCAAGGCTATTTACATCCTTGGTCAGTGGTCCTGGGAGGCTGGGGATCCTGCAGCTCCAGGTTGGGCAGCTGCTGTCATCCGTACCCTCGCACTGTTTTCAAGGTGCATCATCTGGGCCTGGCTCCCTTTATGACCCAGTGCGTTCTGTTGCATGTGTGGCCGGGCTGGAAAAGCTCGTGGAAAAGTGGGGTGAAAAAAAGTCATGGAATTTCCCCACCAATCTCATACTGTGCACATTTTGTTCATCCATTCACCTGTTGATGGACACCTGGATAATTTCTACCTTTAGCTCCTGTGAGAAATGTTGCTGGGATGACCGATACCGGATACCTGTCGTTTGCCTCAGGTCTCTCGGGTAGATGGTCACACTCCCTGGCCTGGCTTTTGAAAAGCCACATTTAGAATCCAGCTTGGACTTTCCAGCCCCGTGGGGTTGGGTGGGGAGATGGGGCCAGGACGAAAGAGGATGTCTGCCCTCTGGTCCTGCTTGTGGCCAAAGCTCAGCAGGCGCGAGCACCTTGGTAAAAGAGGCCTTGTCTTCCGCGGTGGGCGGCATGCCACGTTGCCTGCGCGGGGCCTGTGTGGAGGCTGTGCCGGGGACCCCTCTCCTTCCGCCCGCCCGTCACCCTGTGTGTGCTCTGCAGGAAGGAGGAGACAGTGACCGTCTACCCCGCGGACGTCGTGCTCTTCGAGGGCATCCTGGCTTTCTACTCCCAGGAGGTGCGGGACCTGTTCCAGATGAAGCTCTTTGTGGACACGGACGCGGACACCCGGCTCTCCCGCAGAGGTGCGTGCAAGCCTCAGGCCGCCCTGCTGGCAGCCCTGGGGCTAGGGGAGCAGACACTTCTCACCCCAGCCCCACACCCGCTGCCCGGCCCAGCCCTAGCCGCGGCAGTGCTTCCCAGGATGTCCTGCTGCCCAGATGCCTGGTGACATTTGCGAAGGGATTAGTCACGTCACCCTTTTGGATAACAAGAGGCGTGTGAGGTCAGCGAGATGAAATGAGAGGCTGACATTCTGGTCTCCCCGGAGGAAAGTTCGATGGTCATCTTGGGTTCCTTAGGAGGATTTTTCCACAGAGGCTGCAGGATCCAGACAGGAAGTCAGTGATAGGACCTCTGGGGCAAGAGCGCCCTGTGCCTAGGGTGCTGGGCAGCTGCTCTCTCGCCTGCTTCTCTGGGCCTCTGTTATCCAGAATGCTTTCTGGAAGTTCTGTCATTCTGTCCAGCCAGCTCGGTATTTCCCTGTGCAGGCCTTGTTCCACACGGGCCTGTTTGAGACCCCGGCCGGGCGCAGAGGTGATGCAGAGGTGCCTGTGGGTGGGAGCTGCACCCGGCAAGTAACTGGAGGTTACTGAGCAGAGAGCTTATTCTATCAGGAGAGGTGAGGGGGCTTCACAGAGGAAGCTGGGTTGATTCTGAGACTGGGAAGGGGGTTGACCAAGCTCACAGGTGATGAAGACGGCAGTGGGTGCCTAGAGCTTCTAGGACAGCGGTTCTCAGCCTGTGGGTCACGACCCCTCTGGGGGTTGAACGACCCTTTCACAGGGGTCGCCCGATTCATAACAGTAGCAAAGTGACAGTGATGAAGTAGCAACGAAAATAATTTTGTTTGGGGGGGTCACCACAACATGCAGAAACTGTATTAAAGGGTCGCAACAGGAGGGTTGAGACCACTGTTCTGGGGCTTGGTGGGCAGTCGAAGATGTCTGAGTTCTTGGTAGATAGTCTGTGCTATTGGGGTTGTGACCCCAAAAGTGGCCACTGTGCTCTGCTGTCAGATGAGTGTCACAGGAAACTCAGGTGCAGGCTGCGCTCGGGTTGGAGGCTGCAGATGGTGAGCAAAGAGGCGGGGAGAGAGGAGAGGTATTGGCAGGGGCGTTGAGGAGTGGGGGCCACTGGCAGAAGGGAGGAATGACAAGCCGACTGGGTTGTGAGTCTACATCCTAGGGGCGAGGGAGGGAGACAACTCGGAAATGATAGCGCTGGCTCAATCCAGTGACTCGGGTCTGATTCACAGTATGTGAGTCTGTGAGCCTCCTCGCTCCGTGAGTCGTTTCCCGTGTCTTTCCTGTCATTCTGAGAACTCCATCGACTGTAAACACGTTCAACACAACAACCCACTGCCGGCCAGCTCGTCGTGACCCACGGGACACAGTGGAATTGCCCCAGAGGGCTTCAGGGCCCAACAGGACACCACCACACCTTTCTTTCTCTGGAGCAGAGAATGGGTTCTGACCCCCGACCTTTCAGTGCACAGCACCATCCATTGCCCAGAATGGGAATTCGGAGTCCGATACTCCAGGCTCAAGGAGGAGCCCTGGTGGTGCAGCGGGTCACACACCCACAAGGTCCACAGGGGGCAGGCAGCAGTGGGAAGCTGGCTGCTCCCTCGAAAATGTACAGCCTTGGACACCCAGAGGGGCAGGTCTACTCTGTCCTTACAGGGTCGCAGTGAGCCAGTATCAACTGGATGGCAGCTGGGGCATTCTGGTTTCAGTTGGCTCGGTGATAGCGTGGTACATTGCCCAAACCACCAGCCAACGGACAGCTCCGAACAGACTGCTGGAGTCAGGTGGCGAGGAGTTACCTCTGCTTCATGACCTGCTAATTGGTTGTTGGCAGTTAGAGGCTATCGACATGCTCTCTCACTTCATAGCGGAGCCCCCACCCCCCACCCCCTCCCCCCTCCCGGTGACAGTAGAACTGCCCCATAGGGTTTTCTGGGCTGTAACTGAAAACAGTTGAATCGCCAGGCCTTTTCTCTCCCAGAACCAACAGCTGGGATCGGTTTGAACCAATCACCTTTTGATTAGCACTTGACTGTTGTGTCACCAGGGCTTCCTTTTTAGCTCGTTAGAGAATAATGATGCTAGAAGATGATCCATGATTCGTTTCTCTGGGAGAGTGGTGAAAGTCAGGTGGGTAAAATGCGTGACAGTGTGGTAGCAGTCTGATAGTTGTCATCAGTTTTACTAGGAGCGTCATAGGTACTTAGGGGCAGAAGTCTGTTTTCATTGAGGTGGGTGCTGTTTTCCAGTCAGGGCTTTGAGCAGTTCTGGTCTTGCCATGTTGCCATGATAACTCGGGGTTGCTAATTACTTGTCCAGCCGGTGGTACCAAAGTCCAAGGGAGCCGTGCAGGAACGGAGACAAGATGCTGCCCAGGAAACCATATTCAAGTTTGAGTGTAGTGCAAGAGAGCTCCAAAGCAGTGGATAAATGGAATAGAAAGGTACAGGTGTTCTCCCTCCCACTACCTTTTTGAGACCTTCTCCTATTTAGAAATAAACCCAACTTTGGGTTATAATTTAAGTAGACAATCACCGTGAAGGTTAAACTGAAAATCCTTTCTGGGGGACTGGGGGAGATACCCGAGGTGATCCGTGGCCTTCTTGGGGCAGGGGAGGGCTCTTTTTAAGTAGTTTTACTGATATATAATCCTCATCATGCTATTCAATCTTGGGGGGACAAAACCCAACCCCAAACGCATTTGCATTGAGTTGATGTTGACTCACAGCCAGCCTCCCAGGGGACTCGTAGGCTCGATTCTGCACCCCCTGCCTGGATTGTGGGTGCTGCTTGCTCTTATCTGCCTTCACATGCCACCCACCGGGAAGTCGCTTTCCCAGCGGATGCTGGAACGTTTCCAAGTGTTTCTATAAACTCTTTCTCCTTGCCACAGAGGACAGGAAGCACACATAGCGTGTGCCCTGTGGGGTGGCGGCGGCGGCAGAGGGTGAGGGCATGAGGTGGGCTAGTCAGGTGCAGCTGTTGCGCATGAGGACAGGCCATGCGTTCTCTCCTCTCCTGGGCGCATGAAACCCAGCCAAGCGGAGGCTCAGGTGGGAGAGCCTTGCCTTGGAGTGGGCAGCCTGGACCAACTCCCCCTGCCCAGCGGGCCCCCCTGTGCTTAGCAGCACGTGACTTCACCTTCCCTCCGTGTGCTCTTGGCGCTGGCCCACGCTTGACTACAGAGCCAGGGGAGGTCCTGGGGCCTGGGGGTTTAGAGCTACTCACACCTGGTCCCGCAGCCTTCATTCTGTATGCCTAGTTCACATAAAGGGGGCCCTCTTGGTGTCGCGGTTACGTGTTGGGCTGCAATCCGCATAGTTGGCAGTTTGAAACCAGCAGGACAAAGTCTGGGCTTTCTACACCTGTGAACAGTTAGTCTCAACCCTCCGGGGCCATTCCATCCTGTCCCATAGGGTCATTATGAGTGGGACTCGACTCCACAGCAGCAGGTTACCAGTGTTTGGAGTTCCCACAACAGCCCTGGTGGCGCGGTGGGTTAGCCTTTGAGCTGTCTGCTCCCGCAGAAACCTCCCGGGCCAGTTCAGATCTGCCCTAAAGGGTTGTCAGGAATCACCGTCCCGATGGCAGCAAGCTTGAGCTTGTAAGACTCCGCACTGCAGTGGGCTTTCAGGGATATCCCGTCTGCATGTTGACTGCAGAATAGCATGCGTCCTTGCCTCGTTGTCTCAACTGACTTAACCCGTTAGGAATTCTCTTCTAAATTTGTTTTCTTGACTGGCTAACCAGACAAGGCAGGGCTGGATTTGGGGGGCTAAGATGGGAGGTCAACCCCATCCTCTGGGGGGCCAATGCAAGCCAGGCAGTTGTGCTGGTATGCATTTGATGGGGGGCAGCTGACTTCAGGTCCCTGGAATGTCCAGTCTATGCCAAGACCTTGTTCTGACTCAGTCTTGTTTCCTGATGGGGCCTGGGGAGCAGGTGATTTTGTGACGGGGACAGGCTGCCTGCATTGACCTTGGCTCACAGAGGAATCCGATCTATTTAAGGTGGTAACTACTGAAGGCTCCTGGGGACAGACATGAGCCATGTTTTTTTTCCCCCTAATCTTAATTATACACATATTCTTTTTCTACTTTTTTGTGGTGGTTGTTGAGAACATAACACTCCAAGACACACTGACTCAACATTTTCTATGTGTGTTCCGTTCATTCACGACCTCCTGAGGTCCCTGTCTAATCATTGGAAGCGCTGTTGTCCATTTACCCCTATAGATGGCCAGTTTGAACACACACACACACACACACACACACACACACACACACACACACTATCCCCTTCCTACTCCCATAAAGTGTTACAGTCTTGAAACCCTTACAGGCGGTTCCAGCCTGTGCTATAAGGTTGCTAAGAGGTGGCATGGACTGAGTGGAGGTGAACACTAGGGGCACACGCTCCAATCATATGGCAGTGAGGGGTGAACACTAGGGCACACGCTCCAATCATATGGCAGTGAGGGGTGAACACTAGGGCACACGCT
>NW_022111324.1:5402856-5405131 GCF_000313985.2 Echinops telfairi
GGCAGTGAGGGGTGAACACTAGGGCACACGCTCCAATCATATGGCAGTGAGGGGTGAACACTAGGGCACACGCTCCAATCATATGGCAGTGAGGGTTCCATTTGCCCAGGAAGGTAGCTCAGCGCACAGGCAAGGATAGGGAAAGATGAATGGAAATGGTGGGCACAGGGGGGAAATAGGAAGAATGCTGTTACACTATGGGGATTACAGTCAGTGTTCGGATTCATCTGTGTATGAATTGTTGAACGGAAGGCCAATTTGTCCTTTAAACTTCCACCCACATCTCCATGAAAAGTTAACAACAAAAAAGGCTCCGGGGGGTAATGATTAGTGTTGGTAGCTGGGCACCATCCAGTTTTCCTGATCTCACGGCAAAGGAGGAATTAGCCAGACTCTTCATATTCTCCTCTCCCCGACTCTCCTTCCGATGCTGTTCCGGGCAAAGGGAGAACATTTGTGCCGTGAATGGCTGTTTGCAAGCTTATTAAGAACTCAGACACTATACAGTGGAGTAGGAGGTAGGATAGAGACGTTAAGCTTGGTAATTCAATCATGGCCCTAAACCTCTAGACCGAGAAACCAAATCCCAGGAGGTTGTTGGTGGCACAAAATCATCCTCAGCCGCTGCTCTTTCTTCTCCTCACTGGCACCAAGTTGATTCCAGTTCTTCATGACCCTACAGAACAGCGGAGAACTGCCCATGTTGAGTTCTAGGGCTAATTTTTCTTGCTCTGAGCCACTGGTGGTTTCGAACTGCTGGCCTTGCAGTTAGTTACCAGACCAACAAATAACTCTGTGTCACCAGGGCTCCTATAACCCATTGTCTGCATGTCTCTTATTTGTTATACTAGTGTCGTTTGATTAGCGTCGTTATTTATGTATGTTTTACAGTAAGGGAAATGTGAAGCTGCCTACTTTAAACATTGCTGTTAGTGTTTTTGTGGGGCTCTTGCTATTCCATATAAAGTTAAAGATTGGTTTTCTCTATTTCAGTTGGAATTGAGTTGAGTCTCTAGATTTCTTTGGTTAATATTGACATCTTAGCAGTTTTAAGCCGTCCAGCCCATAAACATGAAGCATCTTTCCATTTATTTCTTGTTCCCGTCTTTCCGCTCTGGCGGGGACAATGTTGAATTGTAGTGGTGAGAGGTGGCGCACTTGTCTTTCCCTGGGTTTCAAGGGGAAAGCTTCTAGTCTTTCCTCTTTAAAAATGATGATTTTATGCCCTGAATTATGTTGAAAATTTCTCCTTCTATTCTGACCACCTTTAGGGTTTTCTATCAAGAAAAAGGGTATTGGGAAAAAAAAGAAAAAAGGGTATTGGATCTTATCAGATGCTTTTAAATTTATTTCCTATTATTTATTTTAACTCATTTTATTGGGGGCTCTTACAGCTCTTATAACATTCTATACACCAATTGTTTCAAGTATATTTGTATATACGGTGCCATCATCATTTTTTAACCATTTACTTTTTATTTGAGTCCTTGGTATCAGCCCCACTTTTTTCCTTCCCACCCTCCTCCCACCCTCATGGCCCCTTGATAAATGATAAATTATCATTGTTTTTATATCTTACACCAACTGCTGTCTCCCTTCACCCATGTTTCTGTTCTTCATCACCCTGAGGAGGGGGTGTTAATGTGTCTATCGTTGGGATCGGTTCCCCTTCCCTCCTCTCTCCCTCCTGGTATGACTCTCCCATTTCTGTGCATGAGGGCTTTATCCGGTCTAGCCAGAACTGAAAGGGAAGACTGGGGTCATGATAGTGGGGGTGGGGAGTGGGGTGAGGAACCCTCAAGGAACCAGACGAATATTGTGTTTCATTGGTGCTATACTGTGCCGTGGTTAACTCATCCCTTCCTTGTGACCCTTCTGTTCTATTTGTTGTCTAGAGTTGGGTTTTGGGTCTCTGCTCGTTCTCAACAATATGATTTTGGGGGGTGGGGTGGGGGGTGTATTCTGGTGCCTGTTCCTGATTCCATCACACTTCATGGTAGATATTGCACAGACTGGTTTGCTTCTTCCATGTGGGTCTTGTTGCTTCTGAGCTAGATGGCCGCTTGTTTATCTTCAAGCCTTTAAAACCCCCGACGCCATATCTTTTGATAGCCAGGCACCATTAGCTTTTCTGATCACATTTGCTTATACACCCATTTTGTCTTCAGCGATGGTGTCGGGAAGGTGACCATCACAGAGTGCCGGATTATTATTATTTTTTAAATCATTTTATTAAGAGTTGTAAGAGCTCTTACAACTCTTAACACATTCCATA
>NW_022111324.1:5405931-5429159 GCF_000313985.2 Echinops telfairi
CTTCAGTGATCCGTTCGACACCTCGTGATCACACAGGCTGATATGTTCTTCCATGTGGGCTCTGTTGCTTCTGAGCTAGATGGCCGCTTGTTTACCTTCAAGCTTTTAAGACCCCAGACACCCTATCTTTTGATAGCCAGGCACCATCAGCTTTCCTGATCACATTTGCTTATGCACCCATTTTGTCTTCAGCGATGGTGTCGGGAAGGTGAGCATCAGAGTGCCGGATTATTAAAACAAAGTGTTCTTCCATTGAGACAGGGCTTGAGCAGAGACACAAAGTCCGTCCACACCCTCAGTCAGTGTATTGCCATATAAATATATGTACATAGACTAATGCCTCTTTTTATGGATTATTATTTGTATAAGGGTCTACCTATGTTTATACCTCTATCCATGGCTTTGCTTCCCAGATCTTTCCTGTTTGCTTTTACCTTCCTCCTGTCCCATCATAACGCTCTCCCTTCTTCCGCCTCTTAGTATTTCCTCTCAGCTAGATTGCTGTGACTCCAACACCCCCAGGATCTCTGTGCCCTTATCGTTGTTGATTTTAATTCCTACTTGTTCCCCTGCATTTGATCACCGCTCCCTTTCCCCGCCCCACCCCACCCAAGTCCCTCAGGAAAGTCCCGGTCTTGCTTCCCATGCCTATCTTATATCTGAAGGCAAGACAGCAATAACAGACAAACAAAAAGACCAAAAAGAGAAAAAACAAGGAGGGTGGGGAACCTAGCATGACCCCTGCCCCCCCCCCAAAAGCCAACACAACAAAACACTAAAAACAAAAAAGCACACATAATTCCAGGTCTGTCCACTGACCTTTATGACTAGATCCCCACTGGTGGGGGTGGGGTGGAGTATGCTGTGTTCTAGGAACTCCTCCTCCTAGCCTGACGTTTATTTTGGGGGTTCCTCCGGGTTTTTGTGGCATTGCTTTGCTCCCGTTGCTGATCTGTTATGTTCCCTTCTTGGTTCATTCTTCTGTGGGGTGGTCAGACTGGACTCAATCCCACCGTGTGACCCCAGCATTGTCCTCTGTCGTGGTATGCTCGGCGAGGGGACATCGTGTGTTCAGCTGTTGGCCTGCATTCCTCTCTGTGCCTTAGCAGCTTGCTGTAGGCCCGTCATCCTCAGGGCTTGGTGACCAGTATAGGGTGCCCTTGCGCTCTTTCTTGGTTTGCTTCAGTGTGAGTGTGGCAGGCCACCCCTCTCCCTAACCTGTAGGTTTCGTGTTGTCCTATGTAGCACATACTTCTGGGGGCTGGGCTGGGAGTGGGGGTGTCAGTTTGACTCTGATTGAGGCTGGCCCTGTACCTCTCTGTTCATGCACTGCTCCATCTGGTTTGGAGCACTTGGTCAGATGCTTTTTAAATATGCGAAGAGATGGACCCACGTTTCCTTGTTCTGATCTTGTGGTGTATTCCTTTGATTGCTTCTCTGCTATTGGATCACCCTGCCATTGCTGGAGCCCCACTTGGTCATGGTGTGGAGAGAGCTCTTATTATGCTGTTGGATGGGTGGTCCCTTTTGATTTTACGTGTTTTCAACTCCTCTGCAGCATCCCACCGTGTTTCCTGTTTTCCAGGGTGGAGACCAGTATGGTTGTATCTCTTTTTCCTTCTCTCAGGCCTTCTCGTGTGTTTGTGCCCTGCCATCCCTCCCCCACTGCACTCCCTTCCAGATGCTCTGCAAGCTCCTTCCCCCAAGCCCTGCCTCTCAGCTAAACCTGCCTCAGCTGAACCTGCTCCTTGGCCCGAGCTTGTGGTTTCTGTGTAGTACTGGCTGGTCTGCTCTCAGGACCTCGTCAGATCCTGTTGGCACTGAAATCAATGTGGAAACTCATACTGTGTGCCAGCTACTGTGCTAATACAATTGATGTACATCTCCCTCCAGTCCCACCCTTATTAGGATTTTTAACTCTATGACTGGACACATACACAAGCCACCCATGTACAATACAGTGACCTTGATTATATTCTTCAAAGCATGCAGCCATTCTCAGCCGGCGTTTCCAAAGTGCCCTTCCCTCTCTGACGTAGGCTGCCCCCGTGCGTCTTGTGTTCATTGGTTCGCCCCACATGGTTTGGGACAGCACAGTGCACAGGGCAGTCTTGTCCCTACTGCACACTGGAGGAAATCGAGCTTCACGAGCCCAGCACCACAGAGCTTGTCGTCAGTGGGGTCAGGATTCAAGTCTGGGTCAGCCTGACCCTGTGGCTCAGTCCGTTCAGTGGTACAATAAGATTATTGCCGGCTCGCCGTGACTCACCGCCTCTGCCTGTGTTCCGTGTGACATTATGAATGGAGATACCAGGTCTGGTGAGACAGCAACCTGAAGGCCTGAGTGGAGGGTGATAGGAACTTGGCATGAAAGGTGCATGTGTGTGCACATGCGTGTGTGCACGTTCCCACATACATACGTGCGTGCATGCAGACGCCCACACGGGGGGGGGGGGGGGGGGGGGGGGGGGGGGGGGGGCTGTTCCTGCATTCCTGAAGCCTACCCCCCTGCCTGTGAAAAGCCTGCCTTAAGAAACAAACCTGATACTCAGCTTTTGCAGGGCTTTTCTGGAAAAGCTGCCAAACTGGGGTGTGTGTTTGTTTTCCCCACAACTCCGATAGCCTTTTGATCTGGCTTCTGGCTTTATCTGCCAACGTGTGAAGAACAGAGGCCGCCCTCACCGTGTGTTTGGCCAGGGCGCACTCATTAACTGCATGCAGAGCTCTCAGGGCCCCGGGGGCTGAGCCACGTGGCAGCCCTCCATCCGCCGGTCTTGCAGTGCTGGGAAGCATTTCCTCCTGGGGCGCAGGCAGTTAGGGGACCTGGCCCACCAAGGACCGCCCAGACTTTGTGTGTTCACCAGGGACGGGCTGGGGCACAGCATCCACCCCTGACCCTGGAACCCAGGCTGCCCGGCAGCTTGTTTGCAGGCTGCTCGGACAGATTTATGTCACCTGGTGTCAGTTGTGGCCCCGACACCGGCACTCTTCGCCCCCTCCCGGCGCCTGCCCTTGTGGGTCTATGTGAAGCCCCCCACTCTGTCTTATTCAGAGTGGCTCCCCCGCAGGGAAAGGCTCTCTCACCCCACGCTGC
Source organism: Echinops telfairi (assembly GCF_000313985.2). Lineage (NCBI taxonomy): Eukaryota > Metazoa > Chordata > Mammalia > Afrosoricida > Tenrecidae > Echinops > Echinops telfairi. Next base: position 5,409,026 of record NW_022111324.1, read on the forward strand.
AGCCCGTTCCCTGAGAAGGGGCTGCGAGGAGCACAGGGGCTGCCCCAGCGCCCTTAGCTGCGGTGCTATTCTGGGTCGAGGAGGGGTGTTGGGTAGACAGTGGGCACTCTGTGTGATTTAAGATGACCTCTAGAGGGAGGGACCTTTAGAGGGATGCTTCTGTTCCCTCTCTTGTACTTTACTCCTTCCCAGGGAGCGCAGGCTCAGAGAGGTCAGAGGCAGAGCCAGGGCCCCAGTCCCTTAGGCGAACAGTCTCTCATCCGTGTGTAAAACTGACCGAGAGCAAGAAGGTAGATGATGGTGAGCTTGGTTGGCCTGGGCTTCTCCACAGCCCTCCAGCCCCCAGCTTGCGCACGGTGGCATTCTTACCTTTCACCAGAGGTCGGTCTGTGCTTGCGGTGAACAGGAATAATTACCCTCACCTAGACTCTGACACTGACACTGACACACACACACACACACACACACACACACACCCTTTGTGGATGGGACATGGGAACAGAGAGGTTTGCACATCACGCATTAGGTGCCTGGACTTTGGAGCGCAGGTGAGTGCAGGGATCGAAGGAGGCTACTGTCAGGTAAGGAAAGAAGAACGACTCCTAGTGGCCTGCCCAGGACCTCAGGGTCAAAGCACCACTTCCTGTTACACGGAGCTCACTGGGACTGTGCTGCTTTGTTCCTTTGCGTTCCTCGCACCCAAGTCTCCCGTGGTTAAATATTGATGTTGGTCCCAGCTGGCAGTTCCTTTTATTTCAGGGGACATTCTGTTGTCGCTGGCCACATCTGACTGCATTCAGAGGCAAACACCCCAACCCCACCCCCCAAAGCTGCCGTTGACCTTTGCTGGGTCAGACTCCCTTGGGAGTGCAGGTGGAGCTGCGCACGGCCAGCCTGCTTTCTCTGGAAGGTCCAGCATGCACTGGTCCATCCACCATTTCCCTGACGCCTGTTTTCCCTTCTCTTCCAGTCCTGAGGGACATCAGTGAACGAGGGAGAGACCTGGAGCAGATTTTATCTCAGTACATCACGTTTGTCAAGCCTGCCTTTGAGGAATTCTGCCTGCCAGTGAGTTGTGCTCTTGGTTTGTCTTGGTCACAGGTAGAACTTAAAAATTCATGACACAAGCATGTGTCCCCAGAAGAGGCAGCCCATGGCACTTGGTCTGCTCTGTTCCCTAGACGCTCTGTTCTGACCCAGTATTACTCGGGGTTATCCAGATCCCAGTCCAGGCCTCCCCTTCTTGCTGGGTGGAGTCGTGGTGTACTGAGGACACGCCTCAGCCATTCCGCGCTTTCCAGAGGTCTATGGTGGCCGGAGAGTCGGTCCAGGGAGAGCTCTGCCCCAGGATAGGCCATTTCTGTGTCTTCTGACACTACAGGGGCTGCTGTGGCCCAGGTATAACTTCCCTGGGGGAAGAGCTTGTCACGTCCTCCCGGCTCCCCATCATCCTTGCTGCAGCTGGGAATTCTACTGTGAGGGGATTTTCAGGGAAGGAAGGGTAGAAATGGGGAGATGCTCAACTTTTAGCAAATCAGCCATCAGTCTAGGAAACACCCCTCCGTTTCTTGGGGGGAAGACAGAAAGGTGAATGGTGAGGAGGGTCATCAGAGACAAGTGGGTGGGTAGCCTAGTTTTGGAAGGAGACATATTTCACCCAGGAGAATCCTGCAGTTGTGTCATGTGAGTTTTTTCCCGTTTGGCCAAACCACAGTCTACCTTAGGGTAATGTATAATTACCCTCAGAGAGGGAGAGGTGGAGACTTCTACCCAGTCTCAGGTCACCATCTCTTGGGAGCTGGGTGTCTGACGGCATTGACTGAATTTAGAGGGAAGCTTTCTCTGTGTATCCTAAAATCACACGGTCTTCTTTCCTAGAAAAATATGGCCCCTCCACCGCCCATGACATTTCTTTTATCCTGTTCGTAGGTTTTGCTTTAAACCAGCCATGACTTTTGTTTCAGACCAGGGACTTGGGGGCGGTGGGCTTTGTCTACCTGAGGGCCCTGTTCTTCCTCCTGGGGAGGACTTCTGAAGGCGGGGCCAAGAAGCCTGAAACTCTTGTGTACACACCTGGCCAAGGACCTCTCCTGCCTTTAATAATAAAAGCCAAAGTTAAGCTGACGGTTGAGCACAAATTATGGTTAAAGCCCAGTTCTCTGGTGCTTAGCTCAGTCGTAATGAAACTTAACCTTCTGGACCATTGTCTGGGCTGTGCCTCCTTAACACCTCCCACTGCTCAGCTCAGGAACACCCACTTCCTTCCCCATCTGACCTTGGAAGGTGTCTGATTGGCGTCCTACGAGGGTGTCCATTCTTTATCTTACTCACGGCACACCGGTACCTGTGGTTGGTCCGCAGAAGCCCAGTGCCTCGGTTTTACCTTTGGCGTTTTCTTTTTCAGTAGCTCAGGAGCAAAACCAACGGAACTGGTCACCATAGGGACTATCTTTCGGGGGTCCCCCTGGTGCTATGAATGATTAGGATTACCACCCCCCCAACTGTTGTGGTGAAATACGCGTTACGCAAAGGGTGCCCATCTAGCTGGCACAGTTCAGCGTACACCCTTTCCCCGCTGTGGATTTTCCGAATTTATCTTTTCCCTGGTGATAAAGAGGCCAGCGCCTGTTTGGTTTCAACGACCACATTTTCTCTGAAAGGCTGATTTCGTGTCATTTAGGGAAAGTAGATAACTGTCCACACTAGACCGAACTGTAAATGGGCTTTGAATGCAGCAGTGAAAGGAAGACCCGGTTCTTTTTCTCGGGTTTTCCTCACCCCACCTCCTTTCTCACACCCACATCTCAGCTACGGGAAGCAGCTTCATTGGGTCCCCTGAACTTCCACACGCCCTCACCAGCAAGTTGTAAGCAGTCTTACAGTCAAAGCCTTAAGCCATCTCCCTCTGGGGACAGAATAGGAAGGCTGCACCCCCCCCCCCACATTTCCACAGTGAGGGGTGGGGGGCCCAATGTATCCCACTTAACTCCTATTCATATGTTGTAAACCTCTTTTCCTCGCAGACAAAGCAATACGCGGATGTGATTATTCCTAGAGGTGCGGACAATCTCGGTGAGTGTGGAGTCCCTTAAGCCTGTGGGCGAGGGCGGGACGTCTGCCCCGTGTCTCTCATAGTTGGAGCGGGATGTGGGGCCACAGGAGCCCTCAGTGCTTCTCAGGAGGGGACCTTGACATCATGTGTTCATCGTTGCCGTGGTTGTAACCCGGGTGCCTTTCCTAGGAGTGTAATTCATGCTAACATGCGGGCCCTACCGGCTGTCTCCTCTGCAGGAAAGAAGCTTCCTTGGGCCAGCTCTGCTTGGTGTGAATCCCGTAGATTAGGTTCCTAATGACCCATGTGATGGAAGAGCTGCCCACCGGGGTTTTGTGAGCTTTAAGGGAGCAGACCACTGGGTTTTTGACCAGCCTCACCTTAAAGGCAACCTCACAGTTAGCTACCCAGCTCTAAGCTGCTGGGCCACCCGGGCTCTGTCTTGGAGTAGGACACTGGTGGGTTCCTTAGTGGGGGGCGAGGTTCGGGGAGAATCTGATAGTTAATCGATGTTTTCAGAACCGTGGCTGCTGGTTAATCTTGAGGGTTTTGCTGATTGCTTTGCCTGTGTTGATGCGTCTGGTAAGGAGCCCATGCATGGAGGGCTTGCTATTTGCTAGGCGTTTTATCTATTCCTCGAGGAAGAGGTGCTCCCAAAGGCCAGCAGTTTGAAACCACCAGCCACTCAGAAGGGAGAAAGACAGGGTTTTCTACTCCTGGGCAGTTACAGTCTGGGAAACTCACAGGGGGCAGTTCTACCCAGGCTTATGGAGCCACCGTGAGTCAGCATGGCCTCCGGGGAAGTGAGTTTGGTTTGGAGAGGGTTGGCATGAGCCTTGGGGCATTGAGTTAAGTGGGCACCGCTAACTAGCATGGGAGTTGGTATAAGGGGCTCAAGCATTGGGCTGCTAACCACAAAGTCGGCAATTCAAACCCACCCCCCTCCGGGCAGGATGCAACTGTGCTATTATAACGGTTGGCCAACTCTGGACCCCTAAGGAGCAGCTCTGCCCCGCCCTCTAGGGTTGCTATATTAGACGTGACTGGTGCCAGCGTGTTCCGTTTATCTTGTTAGGGAGGCTGAGCGACGCATCCAGGGTCAAGCCCTTAAGTGCAGAATGAATGGTCTGGGGGAGCCCTCCGACCTAAGCCGATGCCCCTGCTCACAGCCCACACAGGTGCCCCAAGTCCCTAACGCTCTGCCGGTCTCTGCCCTCCACAGTGGCCATCAACCTCATCGTGCAGCACATCCAGGACATCCTGAACGGTGGGCTTTGCAAACGGCAGACCAACGGCTGTCTGAACGGCTACACGCCCTCCCGCAAGAGGCAGGCTTCAGAGTCCAGCAGCCGGCCACACTGACCCCGCCCCTTGCGGCTGGCCTTGGGGGGGCCCCCTGGACTGTACATACCGTTGCCTATGGCGTTGCTGTATTTAAGAAAACATCATGGAGATGAAATGCCTCGGTTGTTTTTTGTTTGTTTGTTTTCTCCCCCCTTTTGTACTTTGGAACGGCAAAATGAAACAGAACTTGATCCCCGAGCTTACAGGACAAGCTGTGCCAACTACTGGGAATGCCTGATTAAGAATCCAACGTGTAACCAGTTATAAATACATACATATATATATTATATATATAAAAGGATCTATTTTTGTGTACGTGTACAAATAATGTAAAGCTGTTTGCTCTAAGTATTTTGCTGGAGGGCCGGGGCTAGAGGGTCACTGAGGTGGAACTGCCAGGCGGGATTGGTGTCCAGGAGCCCTGGCACAGGACAGCTCCCACGGGCTTGACAGCCCCGAATGGCCTCACTGTCAGATGCTAGACCTTAAGGAGTGTCAATGAGAAAGAACCTGTCCTTTTTTGAATTGAAATTAGATAAGACCTCAACTCAAAAACCAAACTCAGGGAAGAGGCCGCCCTAGGAAAGCAGGCCTGGTGCATTTTCTCCCTGCCCAGTTGCCCTCTGTCTGCTTCCTGGCTGGCTCTGGGACCCCTGCCTTCCTTTTCCATTCCTCAGTCTCTCTAAGAAGCCGGAGCTGCCACCGTGTCCTGCCCTGCAGGGACTTAACATCAGGTCCAGGTAGAAGCAGGGAGGGACGCTCGACTGCTGACAGGAAGGTCGGTGGTTCAAGCCACCAGCCACACACTAGTCTGCTGTACAGATGGACAGCCTCTACCCTGTCCTACAGGGGCAGTGCAATGGCATTGGGTTTGGTTAGGTTGTTTGCTTGTTGTTTTTGGTCATGCCTAAAGTAACTCTGGTTTCCTGTGCCTGGCAAGAAAATATCAGATCCTCTTCCCTGGGGTCCCCATCTTGCTGAATGCTTGTGGCCCCATGGAGCCTGGACTTTGGCTATGGACTCTGGCCAGCCTTCCCCAGCAAGGTCTGCCTGCTTAGAGGGAGACCTGGGGATTTGCAGTGAGAGAGGCCCTCGGGCCCCTTTGATGGGGCTGGCCCCCCACAGCAGCACCAGCAGGATGGTGCACCTACACTGCTGAGCGATGAGAGCGGGGAGGGGCCAGCGGAGATAAAGATGGCGTTTCAGATGGAAGATGTTTGGGGCAGGGAAATCCCAACTTCCCAGGCCTTTATCCGGGTGGTAACCTCTGCCAGCAATGCCGATTTCTGATGGACTCTTGGGCTGGTGTGTGACCGACACTGAGCCCAGCCCGTGTCAGGAGGGCCTTGTCTGCAGAGGACCTTCCTGGTGCCCGGGAGGAAGTGTCCTCAGTTATTCCATTGTGGCTGTCACTCCCTAGGGCATCTTGGGGACCGACCCCCCACCCCTCGCTGGGTTGTCCCTGGAATCTGTTTGAGCCGCACAAGCAAGTCTGTTGCCATTACCACCCCATCATCTAGTTTTCCCAGCTTCAGCAGCAGCATCTCATTGGGGCCCCTTTTCTGGTCTCACTCGGGCCCTACATCTGTCTCGCTGGTTTTTGCAAGCAGTCACACCCAACCCCGGGCAGGAGCGCTGGGGAGACTGCTCTAGGCTCTGGAGGGCCCACCTGCTGGCAGCGGCGGCCAGTTTGGAGTAAATGGAGGCTCCCAAGGTGCTCGCTCACGGGGTTGCACACGCTATGGACTGCTGTCCGTAGTCTTGCCTCGTAGAGTTTTGAGTCAAAGGTAGATGGCGGGCCCAGGTCAGGATCCTGAGGACAGGGGTACCCTGTTTGTACCCGGGTGAAACCTGCCTCTGTCTGTGAGAGCCTTGACCTTTCTGTGGGTGGCAGGCTCAACTGTACTTGAAGCTCCCAGGTGCCAAACCACTTAGTGCCTTGGCTCTCTATCCCACTGCCTTGTAAGACGGATTCTTCTCATCTCCGAGCCTTTACTCACATAGTTGCTTCCTCATCCACCTGTGGTGTTGGGACCAAGCCTTCGTTCGTCTCTTGAGTAGGCCACTCCCGGGGTGGACACTGCTTTGAGGCTGCCCTGGCCCATGTAGAACAGTCCCCCACACCGTGATGGTTCGGCTTAGGACTCTGGGCAGTATTTGTGCCGCGTGACGGGCAGGACTGTGGATGGAGGGTTTCCCCAGCTCTGTGACACGCTGTGTGGGAGGAGCGGGGACCGGGAGGCTCTGCCCCAGCATTTAGTCAGGGATTCTGAGCTTTCTGCGCGAGAAATCGTAGGCTTCTTGAGTATCTTAACCATCGGATTTCTGATTTCACTGGAGGGTCGGGGAACATGGTGGTTAGAGAGACCCTTTTGGCCATCAGCTCATCTTCATTGTTCAAGGAGGCCTAGAGGCGCAGGCTGCGGCCAGCGTGGCAGACCTGTGCACGGAGTGCCTTGGCTGCAGCCCACCCAGCGGTGCTTCTCCCTCCCTGCCCGCACACTGTCCACAGACCAGCTGCCAAGGAAAGCAGCGTCTGGCCGAGCCTACAGTCCTTCACTGGGTGAAGCCTCTCACCCGGGCAGCGTGAGACCCGTGTGAGCAGAGGTGGGAGCCTGTGTAAGACGGTCAGGCCTTGGAAGGGGCGCTGATTACAGAGTGGGAGAGGGTGGCAGGAGGCAGCGAGTCAGCGGTGATCTCCACTTCACTTTTGCCCAGAACTAACCTAATTACCTCTGCTCGTTTCCTCTTTGGCGTGGCCGGGTGAACGTTGGCATCCTGCCTCGCTTGGGCCTGGGGCCGAATATTTGTCACCTGATCCAGGATGGGTTCCCAGTCTCTCACTAGGTCAGGCTGGAGGCTTGCATGCTGCTCTGGGTGGTCAGGAAGCAGGAGAGGCCCAAGCCCGATCGGTCTGTTACTTTCCTGGATCTGTGGGCAGCTTCGTGGGCAGCAATCTTGGCCTGTGTTAACGGGCCAGGGCGAGGGGAGGGAGACATCTTTCCCTGTGCTCCAGTAATGCCCAGGGCAAGGAACAGGGCTGGGCTTGGTGTGGAGACCAGTGTAAGTTTGGCTCCCGGGGTGTTAAAGCACTTGGCTGCTCACTGCAAGGCTGGCAGTTTGAATCCACCCAGAGAGACCTTGGAGGAATGGTGTGGCTAGTGATGTTGACTTCAGGAAGATCGGCCCCGGGAACCCCTGGAGCCCATTCCTTTATACCTGGAGTCACCAGGAGTCAGAAGTGAGTTGAGAGCACCTGGTTCCTTGGTTTTCTCCTTGGAGTGGAGGTCCGGGTCATGGAAGGGCTTCTGGGAAGAAATTGTGCGTTCTCTGCCAGCCTTGTCTTGGACACGTTTCTCAGGGTGGGGTGGGGAAATAATCCTCGTGTCTGGTCGAAAGGGAGGCCGCGCTTTGGGGCGGGCTGGCGGGGCTAGATCAAGAGCTCAAAGGCTCTCCGTTTGTCTGTGCGCCATCCGCAGCGCTCCCTGGTGCTGGTGCCAAGGCCGGCTCCTCTGTCACTGAGAGGTGGTTGGTGCCTTGCCAATCCTGTCTCGGGAGCAGGGCGAGCTGCTAAATACTTTCTATTAAGATTCCCTCAAGAGGCTTGCGTTACAAACAACACTCCCACCCCCCACTTTTTGTGTGTGCGGTTTGCTTTGTTTTTTTTCCTTTACTGCTCTTGCCTTTATTGTTAGTAGTTAACGAAAATGGCCGCCAATTATCTGTACTTTCCTGTAAATAAAGACTGAAGGAGAAGATCCGACTCTGGCCTTGTTTCTCTTCTGTGTGGTGCCTGGTCAGGCGGCTGGCTGAGGAACGAAGCAGTCGGGGGAGCCGTGTGCTCTGGGGTGGAAGCATTTACACAGCTTGAGGTCTGTCTGCCCCCCAATCCTGGGGTGCAGGTAGGTGTACCTGCCATCCCCCAATTTAAGCATTCATTAAACTGCATGCTGTGCCAAGAATTGTGGGAGCTAGGTCACACGTGATTGGGGATTTCTGGAAGACTAGCTGTTGTGCTCTGTTTTGAAGTGTTCTAGAACCGAGGGCCAGAGCGTTCTTGGGAAGGACAAATGGGTAAGGGGGGCAGCTGAAAACCACAAGGCTATAGGTTTGAGTCCACCCAGAGGTATCTCAAAAAAGAGACCAAGGCGTCTCCTTTGAAAACCAACCATGGAGAGTCCTATGGAGGCAACATGCGAACGGGAACCCACCGGGCAGCTGGGATTAGTTGTCTCCGAGGGTGGACGTCATGAACTACCATCACCCAGCAGGAAGTCAGAGTGAGGGCCCTGGTGCTGTCCTGCGGACATGCTGCTTCGCCAGGAGCCACGTTGAAATTCCCTTCCCCTCCTGCCCCTTTGTGGTGAGGAGGCACAAGCGGCAGGCCAGCCTGCCAGACGGGCCCACCATTTGTGACATCCTCCTGGGCCAGCCTGCTGTTCCCCCACTACCGCGAGAAGCCTGTGCTGACTCCACCAGCCACAGCTGCTGGTCTCAGGGCTGCCCAAAGGAGTCCCCACAGGATCTGCTGGGTGTTGGGCAAGCCGGTTCTCTGGTTTGACCCCCTGCTGAGAATTTGTATTTCCAACTCAGATACATTGGATCAGAGACTCTTGATAAAATACAGATGCTGATTCAATGTTTCTGCCCCCCCCCGCCCAAAAAAAAACACCCCAAAAAACCACTTGGGGTCACGTGGATTCTGACTCATCGCAAGCCCTATTGGACAGAGTAGATCTGCCCTTGTGGGTTTCTGGGATGACATCTTTTTCTTTTTTGGGGCCTTTTTTAATTTTATGAATTATATATAATCATTTTATTGGGGGCTCGTACAACTCATCACAATCCATACATCCATCCATTGTGTCAAGCACATTTGTACACTTGTTGCCCTCATCATCCTCAAACATTTGCTTTCTACTTGAGCCCTTGGTATCAGCTCCACGTTTTTTTTCCCTCCCTCCATGCTCCCCCCTCCCCCATGAACCCTTGATAATTTATAAATTATTATTATTTTGTCATATCTTAGACCATTTGTCTCCCTTCACCCACTTCTCCGCTGTCCGTCCCCCAGGGAGGAGGTTATATGTAGATCCTAGTAATCTGTTCCCCCTTTCTCCCTCACCTTCTCTCCACCCTCCCCCTTTAAGGGGCAGAAAGCTCCTTTCTCCTGAGAAGCTGCTGGTGGTTTCAAACTGCTGACCTTGCAGTTAACCCATTGCATGATCCGTGATGTCACCAAGGGGAAATGCAAATTAGCAGCAGGAAGTTGAGCTGGAAGGAACCTGTTTGGAGCCCATCCTGAAGGGTAGGGAGAGGTGGGCGGGACGCTCTGCTGTGAGATAGGTTTCTAGTATCTGGTGCTGAAGGATGTTTAGGAATCTCTTGAAGCAGAGGGGTTTTCTCCCCTAAAACACAGAATGAAGTAAACTCACTAGATCTTGAGGCATGTCTGTGGTCATTGTCAAAGGAGGCAGACATCTGACCTCTGACTTCCCTGTCCCATTAGGCAGGGGTCAGACAAACCTATATGGCCTGTGCTCTTCACCTATTCTGACACCCACCAGCCTTTCTACACTACCCACAACTACTCAGGGTTCCAGAAGTCCTGGTAATAGAAACACAGAACTGTCATACTCTGAGTTTAGGAGAGGCGTTATTAAGGAAGGTAACAGGTCACCTAAGTCAGGATCAGCAAACAGTAAGGGTGCTCATTGTTCCACAGCAACAAGTCTCTCTGGGACAGGGGGAGGAAAAGGTGCCCCACAGTCTTGATGCCGCTCCGCTGAGTTCCTGTGCCCAATGTCTGGTGCATTTAGTCTCCACAGTCTCTGCCACCTCACATGAGACCTCGGATGTTGGTCCTTCCCGATGGTCCTGTCACCTTTCCCTGTGTCCCAAGTGCACGCACTAGGGGGCGGCTTTGATAGAGGCCTGCTTGTCCTTTAGCTTTAGGCGTGGTTGCCCAGACACCAAGGAAAATGCAGGATGTTGTCCTAAGTCCCACCCTCAGGGAGGCACGCAGATGCCTCCAAGTCGTACAACAGTCTGTATCGCGGAGAAGGCCCTCAGGATGGGACCTCGGCCACAGGCGCGTCCAATCCACCATTTCCGTGGATCACGGGAGGCATCATGGCTTAGAGGGCCATGTTAACGGGCCGTATCTCCATGCCCATTCATTTGCTTACAAATATGTTCCAACACACCACGAAATAAGTGAATGAACTAAGCATGAAATAAGTGAATACTTTTGAGCTAGGATGAAGCCCAGGCATACTTTATGTTTTTATTGTTATGAAAAATACCACCTCTGAATTTAATATGTTTCAGGCCTACAGTTTAGTGATTGATTGTGTTCACCATGGTGCGCAATCCCCCCTCTCCCCTGCCATGGTCGCCCCATTTCCCATCTCTGTAGACAACACTCACTAATTAAAAACTTCCCCTGTCCCCTTCGCTTTGTCCCCATTCTTTGCTGATGAACTTTACTCTGTACACACTTGCCCACTGCTGTTTCGTTTAAATGAGAACACAGTGTTTGTCCTTTCGTGACTTCAGTGAGCATAAGCTTTCCACCGATCGTGGTCCGCAGCGTGGGCCAGGGCTTCACTTCGCTATGGCTGAGAAGCCTTCCTTTGCGTTTGTGCACTGCCGTCTGTCCAGCTCTCTGTCCGTGGACGGGAAGCCTGCCCTTGGCTAGTGTGCGTAGTCCTGCCGTGTCCGTGTCTGCTTACGCTGGTGCTGTCGGCTCTCGGGTAAATACACTGACACTGGGGTTGTCAAACTCATTCGTTCCAAATTCATGTTCGAGCACCAAGAAGCTCAAAACTGACCATATTTCCCCAGAAGGATTAATGGAAATTGGCTGGAGGGAGCTGACATCAAGGAGCTTGAGAAGGAAAAGAATGTTTTGAAACTGATCGTGCAAGCAATTGTACGATACTACTTGATGTGATTGAACCGTGGAATGATATATCTGTATTAGCTCCCAATGAAATGGTTTTGGAAAAAACACAAATAATTGAAACACAATTAGTTGGCTTTGCACCCCGCCAAGTGACACTTATAAATTCATTTTCCCAGGGCTTTTGCCTTAGGTTGTGGAAACGCCCCTAAGACATCTAAACACAATAAATACAGTACTTTAATATCAAAGCACACTATAGTAAATATAATTAAATAAAATTACAATATTTTATGCAGAAAGCAAAAAATCCAAACACCCCCACAGTGACGATTGCCTTAAGGCACTAACATGAGCACTACGTTATCTGAGCGAGAATGGCCCTAGAATGAAGGTCCTTGTGACCTTGTGTCCTTGGCGAGATGTGATGTGACTCTCGGCCTGGACAGGTTTTTTGCTTTCTTTCCCCAAATACAGCTTTTATTTTGGAATAATTTGAGATTTACTAATGAGATTCTTGTACTATATGCCTTGTACGCAGCTTCCTCTAGTGTTAACATTGTTCATAACCATAGTACCATATCAAAACCAAGAAATTGACATTGAAACTACTATTAACTCTTTACAGACTTCCTTCTGGGTCTACCAGCTTTTCCATTAATGTACTCATTCCAGGATCGAACGTCTTTTTTGATCTAGGAGATCTCATTACATTTGGCATAGTGCTTTTTTCACTTACAATGTTTCTCGAAGATCGACTCTTATTGGTTTCTATGCAGCTGCCTCGTTCTCTGGAAGGACTGCAAGCTGAATGCCTAGAAACAGGACCGCAGCATCAATGCTTATATGCTTTTAAAAATTACTACGGCCCCTTACCCCAAGGAAATTCCTAGACCTTCTAACTGGATTCCCTGTGACTTGAGTAGAGCAAGTCCCTTTGACGTCCCAGTACTAGGATTGGCAACCAAATGAAGAGGATGAAGTATTCTATTTTTTTTCACACTTAAGAAGGATATATTTTTTAGTTGAGGCACAAATGCACAGCTTTGCATGGTTTACGTGAGTATTGTACTGTGATCCATATACTTTTATACATTTGGTTTCTCTTAGGCCACTAGGGGCCTCTGACAGAGGCTTTTTAGAATTTTATGATGGACAGGTTTTTTCTTCTTAAATCACTTTATTAGGGGCTCATACAACTCTTATCACAACCCATACATACATCCATTGTGTAAAGCACATTTATACATTCGTTGCCCTCATCATTCTCAAAACATTTGCTCTCCAATTAAGCCCTTGGCATCAGGTCCTTATTTTCTCTCCCTCCCTGCTCCCTCCTCCCTCATGAACTCTTGATAATTTATAAATTATTATTTTGTTATATCTTACACTGTCCGACGTCTCCCTTCACCCACTTTGCTGTTGTCTGTCCCCCAGGGAGGAGGTTGTATGTAGATCCTTGTAATTGGTTCCTCCTTTCCACCCCACCCTCCCTCCACCCTGCTGGTATTGCTACTCTCGGCACTGGTCCTGAAGGGATCATCTGTCCTGGATTCCTTGTGTTTCCAGTTCCTATCTGTACCAGTGTACATCCTCTGGTTTAGCCAGATTTGTAAGGTAGAATTGGGATCATGATAGTGGAGGTTGTGGGGGAGGAAGCATTTAAGAACTAGAGGAAAGTTGTATGTTTCATCGTTGCTACACTGCACCCTGACTGGCTTGTCTCCTCCCTGAGACCCTTCTGTAAGGGGATGTCCAGTTGCCTACAGATGGGTCTTGGGTCCCAAATCTGCACTCCCCCTCATTCACAATGATTTGATTTTTTGTACTTTGATGCCTGATACCTGATCCCTTCGACACCTCGTGATAGCACAGGCTGGTGTGCTTCTCCCATGTGGGCTTTGCTGCTTCTGAGCTAAATGGCCGCTTGTTTACCTTCAAGCCTTTACGACCCTAGACACTATATCTTTTGATAGCCGGGTACCATCAGTATTTGCTTATTCACCCGCTTTGTCTTCAGCAATTGTGTCAAGAAGGTGAGCATCATGGAATGCCAGTTTAATAGAACAAAGTGTTCTTGAATTGAGGGAGTACTTGAGTGGAGGCTCAATGGACGGACAGGGTTTTTCAAGTCACATTTTCAATTTGACTGTGGAGCAAAGTTGTGAATGAACACTGCGCAGCTTTTTTTGGAACTGCTGATGGAGGAGTGGAACGTTGGGGCTTGGAGCCAGTGCAGTCGCCATGTCACTGCACTTGGGAGTGGACTTGTAGGTCATGTGCTTGCATGCTTCACTTCCATGACTTTACAACTGCACCAGAAATGGATGCCAAACCAAACCCACCTTGACCCGAGGGGATTCCCATGCATATTGACTATGTACCCTAGTACGCATAGAGTACTGTGCCACGAAGCAGGGGCAGGTGCCCCAAAAGGAGAGCACACTTACCTGGTGTTTACTCAGCAGTGAGTGCTGTCACAGGCATATGATGAAAACCGTGGACTGGTTCACAACAGATTCGTAAGTCAACCCGTGCACACCTGTGTACCACTGTGCTGTCCCTGGCCGAGATGGTGCATTTGAAAAGAGGCTTTGCTTCTGTCGGAAGGCGCCATGAGGTTGGGAAAGAGACAAAAAGCTAACCATATCGGGAAGAAGAATGCGTGATGTAAAAAATGATGAAACTGTTCACCACATATTAGTCAGCAAGCATACGTAAACCCATGCTTGCCTTGCTTATTGGGTAATCTACTGTCCCATAGGATGTCCAAAGCTGTAAATGTTCACAGAAGCACCCCTTTCCCCTAAGGATCAGTTGAGCACTTGCACTGCCGCTGTGTAGAAAAGGGTTCCAATTTTCCCCAGCATTTGACATGTGGTCTCTCTTAGCCATCCTAATAAGAGTGGAGAGATGTCACTGTGGTTTGATTCGCATCTCTAATGGCTAATACAGAATGAAGTACAATGAAACCCTGGCCGACTTCCATATTTTCTCCATTTATCACAATCTTGTTTATTGGTGGAGTTGGGAAGATTTCCGTTTTCTTTGTGTGAAGGTGTGATCTGCCCTGTAGGCTGTGGTCTTTGTGCTTCAAGCCCTTCGCTTTCAGGAAGCAGAGTTATTATCTGCTTCTCACAGATTGTTAGTGAATCTTCTTCCAGTCCCGATGCACGTTCTGCATCTAGGCCAGCTTCTCGGATGATTTGTTCCGCGCACAGATTGAACAGCTGTGAATCTACCACATCTAGGCCCAGTCAGGAAAACACCTGCCACAGCACTGGGCAAATCTGCTGCAAACGATTTCTTTCAAGTTCAAGAGCAAAGGTGTCACAATGAGGACCAAGGGTGTCTGACCCAGCCCGTGGTGCGTTTCACGCCTCATGTGGCCACGGACGAGGGGCGCCTTGGACTCGTGAGTCAGTGAAGCACAGCCACGCCCCGACCGCCAGGAGGCTTCTTAGAGGTGAGGAGAGGGGACTTGGTCTTGCTCACTTTGGTCCTCTTCCGAGGAGGGCCCGGTCCCTGGAGAAGAGCATCGTGCTTGATAAAGTAGAACACTGTTGGAAAGGACGAAGACCTTCTGGGCAGTGACCCCAAACAGCGATGATCTGTGAGACCCTCGTCGTGTTTTTGTGCACAGGGTTGCCATGAATCGGAACCAGTTCGATGTGTGGAGCATTTTTCTTCGCCTGCTTGTTGGCCATTTAAACAGCCCCACTGCTGAAATAAATGTCTGCTCAAGTCTTTTGCCTGTTTTTGGATTGGGCTGTTTGACTTTTTGTCATTGAATTGTTGTAGTTTTACGTATTATGTTAGACAGGGTTCTCTAGAGAAACAAAACCAGGACACTAATAATTTTATATATATATGAAACATAAGAAGTAAACAGTTAATTAATCTATAAAGCAGTATAAACGACTCAATGCAACTCACTTCCATGAGACAGCTAAGACACTGGCAGTCCTTCAAGTCTAGAGGGTCGCTGGGTAGTGCTCTGTAGAGCAATTCAGGCTATCCAGCCACAGGCAGCAAACAGCAAGGCAGGTCACCAACAGTCAGCCAGATGACAGGGTCCGACAGTCTCCAGCTCCAGCGATGTATACTCCAGTAGCGTGTTGAAGCAGGCCTTGAAGGAACCTCAAGCTACAGCAACAAAGTCCATGGGTTAAGTGTCCCACAGGTAGTGTAGCTTGCAAATTGAGGTACAGAACAAGCAAGGCAGACGCACACTGGTCCGATGATCAAAGAGCGAGAGACAAGAAAGGTGAGGCTCCCTGAGCCATTTATCTCCCCGCCCTTCAATTAATCCCACATGTGTTCATTGGCCATGTTGGCACAATAAATCTACCTATCACATGTATGTTTTGGATATTGGATGTTTGTTAGACCTGTATGTAACTTCACAGGAGTAAGGGGTGGGAGAATATGACATTGTGCTTCACACAAATTCATGTTCAGAAAATGAAATCCATGCTTGGTATGAGCCTTTCCTACTGAGCATTATCTGGATCCGCTGGGGGGTGCCCGGGATGGGTGAGAGTGGGACTGGCTCAAGGCCGTGTTTGTGGAGTGCTGATTGTGTACATGGCTCCGATGTCATAAAGGGACTTTTAGCTGAAAAACCGAGGTTTCTTTTACAAGTATGACAGTGCTGATATTCTCAAGATTCTTCTTTTGGCTGTTATGCAAAGTTTCTTAAAATTTATAACTTTTATTATAATATCCAATGAGAATTATCCAGTTAGCGGAGATCCCCTTGCAGAGGGGCCTCGGGGAGGAGATGAGCCAGTCAGGGTGCAATGTAAGTTGCGATGAGAAATGCAACTTTCCTCTAGTTCCTAGGTGTTTCCTCCCCGCTCCCACTACCATGACTCAAATTCGACCTTGCAAGTCTGGCTAGACCAGAGGAGGTACACTGGTACAGATAGGAACTGAAAATCCAGGGAATCCAGGGTGGATGAGCCCTACAGGACCAGTGGTGTGAGTGGCGAAACAGGGAGGGCAAAGGGAGAATGGGTAGGAAAGAGGGAACCAATTACAAGGAACTATATGCTACCTCCTCCCTGGGGGACAGACAACCGAAAAGTGGGTGAAGGGAGACGTCGGACAGGGCAAGATATGACAAAATAACAATTTATAAACTATCAAGGGCTCATGAGGGAGGGGGGGAGCAGGGAGGGAGGGGAAAAATGAGGACCTAATGTCGGGGGCTTAAGTGGAGAGAAAATGTTTTGAGAATGATGTACAAATGTGCTTTACACAATTGATGTGTGTATGGATTGCGATAAGAGTTGTATGAGCCCCTAATAAAATGTTTAAAAAAAAAAAGAATTATCCAGTTAGCTTCATGGTATCCATAAAACAGGTCTGCAACCTCTGTAGGGAATGGAGTTGTCCTTATTTTATTGAGGAGGAAATGGGTTTTAACCCAAAGCACTAGTTAGGAAGTGCCGGTTTTCCGATGTGAGCCTGCCATCTAGTGGTAGGACTAAGCTCTCACCTGCAGGGCGCTGCGTGAGTTGCTGACCTGTCTTCGCTTGGAATTTTTAGGTGAGTTGGCAACAGGTGCCTACAGCTCTTATGTTGCCTTACTTTAGTGCACGAAGAGGCTCAGAGTCGTTTCAATGATTTAAAAGCTGTGTGTGTAGCAAATGAAGGTGACTGTGAAGAATCAGTTGTTCAAGTGAGCGCAACTTTACATAACGTACAGGGCGAGTGGGGGTCGTCTGTATGTGGGATGTTTGTCACCCGGAGACCCTCACGTCACGTTTTGGCTACTCTGGTAGTTGCCAGAGTCTCACCTAGAAGTCTAAGCAATGTTTTCTTTTGTGTTGTTTTCTTCCTGGAAACATCTTTGTTAAAGTCATCACTAGAACCAGTAGGCGCTGAACCTCTTAGTTTCTCTTTGCTACAACCAGTGTTGGTGATTCTCACAATCACCGTGGTCACTTGAGGAAGAAGCCTGACTGGCCAGCCGGTGCCCGGCTCGCTTCATCTTGAGCACCGAGGATTTTGGGTTCTCCTGATCCAGGTCGCTCTGAGTCAGCTTTGAGACTGATAGGAGTGGGGAGGGGCGTGGAACTTAAAGTGTCAGTAGATCAGATGCACGGCCAGGCTGGACATCAGGAGCCGGTGCATTTAATGGTGCACGCCATTAAACAGTGGTTCTCAACCTTCCTCATGCCGTGACCCTTTCGTACAGTTCCTCGTGTTGTGGTGACCCCCTAATCATAAAATTACTTTTGTTGCTACTTCATCACTGTCATTTTGCTACTGTGATGAATCAGGTGACCCCAGGGAAAGAGTCGTTTGACCCCCAAAGGGGTTGTGACCCACAGGTTGAGAACCGCTGCGTTAAAACCTGCAGTGTTCATAGGACTGGGGGCCCCAATTCTCTCAGGCATGTCTTCAGTGTGGCTGTGGTCTCTCCCTGCCTGCCTGGGGACCAGGAAGAGGGTTTCTGAGGTGGTTCTCAAACCCAATCCAAGCCAGCCCCGCTCTGATGCCAGCCCCCAGGAGTGCTCTGGGCTGGGGTGGCCTTGGGAACATTCCTTGGGAAAGCACGCACGTCTGTTGGGCAAGTTTGGAGACGTTATCTGGTCCCATGGCTTTCCAGTGTGCTTTTGCCGTGGGGGCTTTGAGAGTGTGTCCCGGGGCTTCAAGGTGGACAACAGATCACCACCGAGCTGTGGGGTTAAAGCTGGCCTGGGGTTCTGGAGCCTCACTTCTGAGGATTCTCAAGTGTGAGTCCATTGAAGTCCAAGCCCTTCCTTTCACCAATAAGGACATGGGGGCGGGGGGGGGGCTCAGAGGCAAAGCGTCTTGGTCCAGGTGCTGCGGCAGGGCGAGGGCTCCAGGGGACTGAAGTCAGGCTGAGACTCAGAACCTTCTTCCTGTCTGTCCTCCTGAAGCTGCTCCAGGTGTAGGCAAGGGCAAGAGCGCCAAGGATTGGGATGGCCTTTGGTCTGGGGTCATTCTTTGGCCAGTAACACGTGGCTGGCAGAGGGAGGGCGGATGAGGACAGAGGGAAGGAGGGAGGAGGAGGACAGAGGGAAGGAGGGAGGAGGGAGGAGGGGGGCAGAGGGAAGGAAGGGAAGGAGGGAGGAGGGGGGCAGAGGGAAGAGTCTTCTTTTCATTCTCCTTTTGAAGCGGTTTATTGTGACTTGGGTGAAGATTTACAGAGCATACCAGTGTTCCATTCAACAATTCATAGATATTTTGTTTCATCTCATTGATTGCAATCGCCTCAATGTAATAGATCACACACCCCCCTTCCCGAGTTGTTTCCTATTTCAATTCCTCCGCCTGTCCTAACCCTCCTGGACTTTATCCTGGGTAAATCCTTGCTGCTCTTTTCACCTGAAATGGTTGGCTATTCTAAGGTGTTCGCCCCTCCCTAGCAAGAGTGCCCCCCTCATAGACTCGTCTACTATTTGTCTGGAACGAGAGCCCTGGAGTTGAAGTCATTTCCAAACCTGAATGGTAAGGGCCATACTCTCAGGGGTTCCACCCATCTTATCTGCCTAGGAAGCCTGGTCATTTGTATGGTTTTGAATTTTGTTCCACATTTTCTCCCAGTCTATCTGGGCTTTTCTCGCATGACTCCGTGCGTGGCACCGCGAGGAGCAGCTTCTGCTCAGGGTCGTGGTGAGGGATGGGTGGAGGCTTGCATGACCCAGCAGTCTCTGCACTCACCGCGTCCACCCAGGTCCGTGTTCTCACCCCCTTCACTCCTCTGGCCACACGAGACCGAGGGTTGCTCAGGTTTGGTTTGTTTTTCATCTTCTGGTGGCAATTCAGGTGACGGTTTACAGAGGAGATGGCCAGTTTTCCATTCAGCCATTTTTACACATTTTGTTTGAACTCATCCATCTCAATCTCCCCAATGTGCCGTCGCTCCTTTCCGCATCCGTTGCCCTTGGGTAAATAAGTGCTCCCCTTCTGATCTTAAATGGTTGATTGTTCTCACATGGGGTGAGTTCAATTCCAGTCCTGCAGGGTGACGAAGGGCCATCGGCTTAGGGGTTCCACCAGTCTCTATAAGCTATGTTGAATTCTGTTCAATATGTTTCTCCCGCTTTATTCAGGACCTTCTCATGCGATCCTTTTCAGAGTCATGGGTAATGGCAGCAGGGCGAGTTCTGAGCTCCGGGCTGCAGAGGCTGCTGTTTGCATGGCCCACTCCGTCTGGTGTTAATTAGTAACTGTTCCCTGTGCGTTCTTTCTTCGTCGCTGTCTTTCCTCCATGCGAGTGCAGACCAGTGGCTGCAACTTGAAAGGCTGCTTCTGAACCTTTCAGATCCAGTTGCTGCTCACTAAATGGGATGCAGACAATAGCGGGAGTCAGATAATTTAATCACCGGTCTGCTGCCCTCGTGTCTGTTGTAAGTCTAAAAAGGATATACCGAAAGGTAGTTTATTATTTCATTCAGCTAGTACTTAAATAAGAACATTAAGAGGTACACAAAACTCGATTATGTTATAAGAAAAAGTTTTAAAATATGAATGAAAAGTATTAAATACTACCCGACAAAGAACAATAAAACTGTTATTTAAGATATTTCCATATTGTTTTTTCATTTTTAAAAATAAGTCATGTTCACATGGCCGGCCCCACTATGAGACACGTCGTGCCTCACTGACCCATATTCCTACAGGGGACAACACTGGAGACACAGTGTGGGAATTGCGCCCGATCTGATCCCTCCACACCGAGGCAAAACACTAAGGGGGTGCAGCAGAACAGCAAGGGAACGGAGCGGCAAGGTCCCCAGGGAATGGTGAAGGTGGACTTTGGAGCCAGGGCTTGGTGCCCCAACAGACTGGACTGG
>NW_022111324.1:5430630-5432426 GCF_000313985.2 Echinops telfairi
TGATGAGGGCAATGAATGTACAAATGTGCTTTACACAATTGATGTATGTATGGATTGTGATAAGAGTTGTATGAGCCCCTAATAAAACGATTAAAAAAGTCATTTTATTGGGGGGCTCTTACATATATTATAACAATCCATACATCCATTATATCAAGCAGAGATGTACAGTTGATGGCATCAACAATTTGTAAGCATTATCTTTCTTCTTGAGCCCTTTGATATCAACTCCTCCTTTTTCCCCTCCCTCCCCCATCCTGTCACCCCCTTGAACCCTTAATATATCATGTATTGTTATGATTGTTTATACATATCTTATGCCCATTCTATCCCTTCACCTACTCTCCTGATATTCTCCCCCTGAGGGGGGTTATTCTGCCACCATTGCTATCCATTCCCCCTTTCCTCCCTTTATCCCCCTTCCCTTCCCATATCCTCCTGGAATTATTACTCCCTTTACTGGTTCTGAGGGGGTTGTCTTTCCTGAATTCTGAACATTGGAAGCTCTCATCTGTACCAATGTATGTAAACCGGTCTAGCAGAATTTGCAGGTAGGACTGAGATCATAATAGTGGGGGGAGGAAGGATTAAAGAACGAGAGGAGTGCTGTGTGTTTATACTTAATTGTGTTTTTACTGTAGGAGTAGAATCACATTCCTTTAGAGGTAGGCCAATTAGCCAGTAGTCATTGTGTTTGATATATTAGAAACATGCAAGTTTTTTTAGTTTTATTGGCACTTAATCCACATAATCACACAATTCAATAGTTCAAACATATCAAGAAGAGTTGTACAATCATTACCAGAATTAATTTTAGAACCCCCCCTCATGGTTAAATTACTTCTAAAATGAGTTGTATAATAACCATCAGTTTTAGTGCTCTCTCCCCCCTACCACATACACCTTTTGCTCCCCCACCCCACACCCTCCCTATCTCCCACCCTTCACTGCGCACCCCTCACCCCTACCTCCCCTATAAACCCTTGCATCAGTTATTATCTCTATGCGTCTTCTCCTCTGTCCTTCACAAACTGGAAAACCCAACAGAAACAATAAAAAACAGAAATAAAATAAAGTGGTAAAGATAAAATAATAATGATACAAACATAAAAATACTAATAGTGAGCAAGAAAGAAAAGACCACCCTGGATACTTAAAAGGCTAGGGAGGAAATGTTTGTTATGGAACTAGCAAGAAATACTTGCACCTAGAAGAATTTCAGGTTGGGTCCAGAGGGGGGTCAACTGACCAAGTACCAAGTTCGATACTTGGTATAAGTACAATTTCAACGATCCCTGTCTGATAAGTGAAGCTGTTTGAGACCCTTGCCTATGGCTCGTGGGGCTCTGCCAGCTGCGTAATCTGACTAGATACACTGCACCTGGGTTTGCACAAGTTGCAGATGCACACCTTCTCTTCGCTGAACATAGTATGCTCATCTTTGAAAAACCCCTTTCCACTCCACTTACATAACCTTCTTTTCTCAACAGTACCTTAAAGTCTATGCCATTGAATAAATCAATGAAATCACTTTGTACCCAGGGAGATGATTAATAATGTTTTTGTTTTTGTTTGACTTGGGGTGGTGTTGGTAATAAAATAACAAGACCACCAAGATAAACCCGAGTCATTCATAACCTATGGACAAGCAGATGGGCTCCCACCTAATTCTAGACCAGTGGTTCTCAACCTTCCTAATGCCTCGGCCCTTTATATTGTGGTGATCCCCAACCATAAAATTATTTTTGTTGCTACTTCATAACTGTAATTTTGCTACTGTTATGAATCATAATGTA
>NW_022111324.1:5433443-5444631 GCF_000313985.2 Echinops telfairi
TTCTTCGCCACATTTGCTTATGCACCCATTTGTCTTCAGTGATCCGTTCGACACCTCGTGATCACACAGGCTGTAATGTTCTTCCATGTGGGCTTTGGGCAACAGTCTTAATATAACAACAGTAAACCACATTGGTACACTTTGCGACAGTATGTGTAAAAAGCCAATGTCAGTGCGAAGGTTGAGATAGCTTCTTTCTTACCAGATCAGCATATCTGCATGTGGGCAGATCTGCCTGGAGACTGATAGAGGAGTGGTGTCTTGGTTTCTAAGACCCTTGGAAATATGTGTTTTCCGATGGTCTTAGGCAACCGCTGTGAAAGGGTTATTTGACCTCCAAAGGGATCTCAACCCACAGGTTGAGAACCACTGTTCTAGACCCAAGAACAGTTAGTTCTCATAACATGGCCCTGCTTAATACTTGCCTTCTTGAAGTGATCACTGATGACAGGGTGCTACAGAGAAGTGTGGTAAAGAAAGCATGGTGCCTGGCTATCAATTGGCTAGCTGGGGTCTTAAATTTTGTATTCAAACAAGCAGCCCTCTAAGTGAGGCATCAACTAAGTCCACATCGAAGAAGCACACCAGCCTGTGTGATCCAAAGATGACAATAAGAAAATCCAAATGATTAAGGGAAAAGTATCAGAGCTTAAATTGTGAACACCCACTTGGTAGAAGGCTATGGAGGACAATGGGAGACCAAAATGCATCTACAGAGTACTTAGTTGGATTTAAGCATCTGACAGATTCCCCTCTGGCCTCAGGCAAGGGACCCAAATAGCTTTGCTGTCAGACAGAGATTATTGTAAACTTGATTATGGTGGATGAAACTATGGTATAGAATGATACCTAGTTAGTTGACCTTCCTCTTGATCCAACCTGAATTTGTTCTAGGTTTAAATACTTCTCACTTGTTCTACAATAGAAATGTTCCCTTTAGCTTATTTTAATATTGCTGGTGGTCTGTTCTTTCTTCCTCTTTATTTTATTTATTTTATGTTTTTTTAAAAAAAAATTCCTATTATGTTTTTCAGTTTATGAAACATAGGAGTGGATACATAGAGATGCAATGGCTTATTGATGATGGGGGAGGGTGAGTGGAATTGGGAAGCAAACAATGGATGCAGGAGGGTGCACTAGAACAGTTAGTGATGATGCATATGCAACTCTTTTTAAAATTAACTATGGAAAAAAATAAAATAAAGACTATGAAAATGAAAGAAAGAAAAACCCCTTTCTGCTTCTGTTGAACTTATAGCAATTGCTCTGACAATATTTTTAGCTCTTTGAGCACTTTCAGTAATTGCATAATTCACTCAGAATGTAGTCTTTCCTTCAACCTAGTGCTGCAAGACATGAATGCAACATACTGGCACGAAGCAGAGAACCACAGAGAGGTCTGAGGGGCCGACTCCAATCCCAACTATGTGGACAGCCCTCCTCCCCGCAGAAGAATGCACTTCAGAGGACAGCACTGAAGCTACAGTTCAGAGAGAGGGACATGTCTGATCAGAGCACACAGGAGCAAATGAAGGAAGAGGAAGAGAGAGTGGAACACATCCTGGTCCACCAAACCCTGAGGATGATATCCCTGCCCAGAGCAGCCAAAGTACAGAAAGGACCATAGGACCGGCCCCACTATGAGAGACAAAGTCCCTCACTGACCCATAGTGGGACTGGGGAAAACACTAGAGACAGTGTGGGAATTTCGCCTGATCTGACTCCACCACACTAAGGTAAAACACTAAGGGTGTGCAATAAAACAGCAAGGGTTGCAGAGGAACAAAGTCCCCAGGGAATACCAAAAATAGAGTTTGGGGCCAGGGCATGGCACCCCATCAGACTGGACCAGAAAATACTCCTAAAGGTAAAAAAACAGACCTTGAGCTATTTATAGGCTTTTCTGTTTGTTTTTTTTTGTCGTTTTGTTTTCTTCTGTTGCTTTGTTTTGCTCTGTCTTGTTTCTTGTGCATATTATAATCTCTGCAGGTCTATCTAGATAAGATAGGTGGGATAAACAATCTGGAGGAGAAAACAACAGAACCGGTGGTTCTGAGGGGTCATGGAAGAGGGGAAGGCAGGGGAAAGAATGTGGGTGTTAACAAACTCAGGGACAAGGCAACAACAAGTGATCCAAAATTTATGGCGAGGAGGGTGTAAGAGGCCTAGTAGGGCGTGATCAAGGGCAATGTAACCAAGAGGAATTACTGAAGCCCAAATGAAGGCTGAGCATGATAGTTGGACAAGAGGAAAGTAAAAGGAAATAGAGAAAAGAACTAGGAGGCAAAGGACATTTATAGAGGTCTAAATACAGGCATGTACATATGTAAATAAATTTATATATGACGATGGGGAAATAGATCTATGTACATATATTTATGAGTTTAGTATTAAGGTAGCAGATAGACATTGGGTCTCCACTCAAGTACTCCCTCAGTGCAAGAACACTTTGGTCTATAAAACTGGCATTCCATTATGCTTGCCTTTCCAACGGTCGCTGAAGACAAAGCAGGTGCATAAGCAAATGTGGGGAAGAAAGCTGATGGTGCCCGGCTATCAAAAGATATAGCAACTGGGGTCTTAAAGGCTTGAAGATGAACAAGCGGTCATGTAGCTCAGAAGCAACAAAGCCCACACATGACCACTAGCTGTCGAAGGGATCAGGCATCAAGCATCAAAGAACAAAATCATATCATCATAAATGTGGGTGAGTGCAGAGTGGAGACTCAAAGCCCATCAGTAGGCAACTGGACACCCCCTTACTGAAGGGTTGTGGGGAGGAGATGAGCCAATCATGCTGCAGGGTAGCAACAATAAAACATATAACTTTCCTCTAGTTCTTAAATGCTTCCCCACCTGCCCCTCCCCCGCCCCCCTACTATCATGATCCTAATTCTACCTTACAAATCTGGCTAGACCAGAAGATGTACATTGGTACAGACAGGAACTGGAAACACATGGAATCCAAGACAGATGACCCCTTCAGGACAAGTGGTGAACCTGGTGATGCCTGGAGGCTGGAGGGAATGTGGGGTGGAAAGGGGAAACCGATTACAAGAATCTACATATAGCCCTGGACAGCAAAGAAGAGGGCGGGGGAGACGTCAGACAGTGAGGAAAGGGGAAGTGAGGAGGGAGAGGGAAAATGAGGAGCTGATATTAAGGGCTCAAGTAGAAGGCAAATGCTTTGAGAATGAGGATGGCAACAAATGTACATATGTACTTGACACAATGGATGTATGTATGGATTGTGATAAGAATTGTACAAGCCCCCAATAAAATGATTAAAAAAAAAGAAAACTCTTCATTTTCACTAGGCTTCTATAGGCCTATTAGTGACATCTTGTACTAAAATATGACCATGTCAGTGAAACCATTATCTATCCATATTTCACATTATTAATTCTTAACAATTAGCTGTCCTTTTTGGCACAATAATAGGATTTGGTGTACCATAAAAATGCTTTAAAGTTAAAAAATCTAATCAGATCATCAGAGAAGCTGAAGAAAACCTAAGAGCTAAGTCTGATGCTATGAAGAGGAACAGCATCATATTCATTAGATTACCAGATGAAGACACAACAAAGAAGTCATCTGCAACAATAGGGAGAGAACTATTGGAGGAAAACTTCCCCAGCTTAATGAATGAAAACCAGGCAACCATTCAGGAGGCTGAAAGAACACCAGCTAGACTGAATCCCAAGAAGAAGTCACCAAGGCACACAATAGTTAAACTATCCAACTTTGAGGAAAAGAAGAAAATCATGTGAGCAGCTAGGGAAAATCAAGCAATCACATATAAAGGTTCCTAAATAAGAATATGCTTAGACCTATTAGTGGACAGTATGAAGAAGAGAGTAGAGTAATATATTCCAAAATTGAAGGAAAATAATGCAAACCCAAGAATACCCAGCCAAATTATTTCTCAAGATAGATGGAGAAGTAAGAAGCTTCCAGGACAAGGAAAAACTCTAAGATACATTAGAATCAACCCAGCCCTATAAAGGATCCTTGCCAGCCTAGTATGGACAGAAGAATAGCACTCACTAAGCATAAATAAGAGACCACCACATCCAAGACCAACAAAATCATAGCATTGTGAATGAGGGTGTGTGTGGAGTGGGGACCCAGGGCCCATCTGTGGGCAAATGGACATCCCCTTGCAGAAGGGCCATAGGGAAGAGATGAGCCAGTCAGGGTGCAGTGTAGCAATGATGAAACATACAATTTCCCACAAGTTCTTAAAGGCTCCCCCCCCCACTATCATGATCCCAATTCTACCTTACAAATATGGCTGAACCAGAGGATGTACACTGGTACAGATAGGAACTGGAAACACAGGGAATCCAGGACAGATGAACCCCTCAGGACCAGTGGCAAGAGTGTTGATACCGGGAGGGTAGAGGGAAGGTGAGGGAGAAAGGGGGAACTGATTACAAGGATCTACATATAACCTCCTCCCTGAGGGACGACGAATAGCAGCGAAGTGGGCGAAGGGACATATCAGACGGTGTAAGATATAACAAAATAATAATAATTTATAAATTATCAAGGGTTTATGAGGGAGTGGGGAGTAGGGAGGGAGGGGAAAAATGAGCTGATACCAAGGACTCAAGTAGAAAGCAAATGTTTTGAGAATGAGGAGGTAAACAAATGTACAAAAGTGCTCGACAGAACGGATGTATATATGGATTGTGATAAGAGTTGTATGAGCACCCAACAAAATGATTAAAAAAAGAAAACTGCCACATAGAACAACCGCAATCGAAAGGCAACAAAGAGAAGACAGCCCCCCAAGATGGCATTGGCTTAAGGGTGGGAAGAAGTCAAGAATGAACCACACACACATGCACAACACACTGCTAAGAAAGGGAGGTAGGAAAACACCCAACACAAAAGGTATAAGATGACATCACAGAGTCCACAGATGAAGAAAATAACCCTAAATATCAATGGACTGAGCTCAGACATTAAAAGACTGAGGCTAGCATCCTGGCTTAGAAAACACACCCCATCAATCTGCTGCCTACAGGAGACACATCTCAAGACAACAGACAAAAATAGACTGAGAATCAATGTCTGGAGAAAGACATACCAAGAAAACAGCAATTCAAAAAAGCAGTCCTAATCTTGGATAAAATTAAACTCCAAAGTGCAAACCATAAAAAGAGATAAGGATGGCCACTATATAATGCTCAAAGGAATGGTAGACAAAGAACCACTAAACATTTTAAACAAATAATCCCCAAACTAGAGACCCACTGAATGTGTCAACCAAATCCTCCAAAAAATGAAAAAAGAAATCACAGACTCAACAATTATAGTGGGTGACTTCAATACACCACTCTTTGAGAAAGATAGGTCACAGGAATAGAAACTCAACCAGGAGGCTACAGATCTGAACACTACAATTAGACAATTTTACCCGATATTTACAGAGCTTTTCATCCCTATACAAAAAAAAAAAAAATCACATTCTTTTCAAGCACACATGGTACATATTCAAGGATAGACCACATGCTGGGGTACAAGGTGAATCTACATAAATTGAAGCACATTGATGTCATACAGACCTCTCTCTCTGACCACTGTGCCATAAGGCTGGAAATCAACAAAAGGAAGACGAAGAAAAAAAAGAGAAAACACTTGGAGGATGAATAACTCTCTATTGCAAGAGGAGTGCGTACTGACCCAGATCAGAGATGAAATTAGGGAATTTCTAGAAACCAATGAGAATGAGAACATGATGTACCAAAACTTATGGGACACAAGAAAAGCAATTATCAGTGGAAGTTTCTTTTTTTTAAAAAAATTAATTATTATTTTTTAATCATTTTATTAGGGGCTCATACAACTCATCACAATCCATACATACATCAATTGTGTAAAACACATTTGTACATTCATTGCCCTCATAATTCTCAGAATATTTGCTCTCCACTTAAGCCCTTGGCATCAGGTCCTCATTTTTTTCCCCTCCCTCCCCACTCCCCTCTCCCTCATGAGCCCTTGATAATTTATAAATTATTATTTTGTCATATCTTGCTCTCTCCAACGTGTCCCTTCACCGACTTTTCTGTTGTCCGTCCCCCAGGGAGGAGGTCACATGTAGATCCTTGTTATTGGTTCCCCCTTTCCAGCCCACTCTCCCTCTATGCTCCCAGTATCGCCACTCACAACCACTGGTCCTGAAGGGATCATCCGCCCTGTGTTTCCAGTTCCTATCTGTACCATTGTGCATCTTTTGGTCTAGCCAGACTTTCAAGGTATAATTCGGATCATGACAGTTGGGGCTGGGGGAGCATTTAGGAACTAGAGGAAAGTTGTATTTTTCATCGTTGCTACATCGCACCCTTACTGGCTCGTCTCCTCCCCAAGACCCCTCTGCAAGGGGATGTCCAGTGGTCTACAAATGGGCTTGGGTCTCCACTCTGCACTCCCCACTTCATTAATTATGGTAAGATTTTTTGTTCTGATGATGCTTTATACCTGATTCCTTCAACACCTCGTGATCGCAGAGGCTGGTGTGCTTCTTCCATGTGGGCTTTGTTGCTTCTGAGCTAGATGGCCGCTTGATTACCTTCAAGCCTTTAAGAACCGAAACACTATACCTTTTGATATCTGGGCACCATCAACTTTTTTTGCCACATTTGCTTATGTACCCATTTGTCTTCAGTGATCGTATCATGGAGGTGAGCACACAATGATATGATTTTTTGTTGTTTGATGCCTGATAACTGATCCCTTCATCACCTCGTGATCACACAGGCTGGTGTGCTTCTTCCATGTGGGCTTTGTTGCTTCTGAGCTTTGTTTACCTTCAAGCTTTTAAGACCCCGGACGCTATATCTTTTGATAGCTGGGCACCATCTGCTTTCTTCACCACATTTGCTTATTCACCCGCTTTGTCTTCAGCGGTTGTGTCAGGAAGGTGAGCATCATAGAATGTCAATTTAATAGAAGAAAGTATTCTTGCGTTGAAGAAGTACTTGAGTGGAGGCTCAATGTCTTTCTGCTCCCTTAATACTAAACCTATAAATATAGGCTCATAGATCTATTTCCCCAACCTCCTATAAATATATTTGCATATGTACATATCTTTATCTAGACCTCTATAAATGCCCTTTTCCTCCCAGCTCTTTCCTCTCTTTCCCTTGATTCTCCTCCTGTCCCACTATCATGCTCAGTCCCCACCAGGATTTCAGCACTTCCTCTTTGTTACGTTCCCCTTGATCATGCCCTACCAGGTCTCCCACACCCACCTCCCCAACAATTTGGATCGCTTGTTGTTCCCGTGTCCCTGGATTTGTTAACACCTCTTCCCTTCCCCCCACCTCCCCCTTACCCATGTCACCCCGGAACTGTCAGTCCTGTTGTTTTCTCCTCCAGATTGTTCATCCAGCCTGTCCTATCCAGACAGACCTGCGGAAATAATAACATGCACAAAACCAAGATAGCGCAAAACCAAGCAACAATATACAACAATACAACAACAACAAACCACTGACAAAAAACAAAACAGAACATAACAAGAAAGAAAAGCTTGTAGTTAGTTCAAGAATTGTTTGTTGGCCTTTAGGAGTGTTTTCCAGTCCAGTCTGTTGGGGCACCTTGCCCTGACTCCAAAGTCCACCTTCAGCATTTCCTGAGGACCTTGCCGCTCCATTCCCTTGGTGTTCTTTTGCACCCTCCCAGTGTTTTACCTCTGTGTGGCAGGATCAGATTGGGTGAAATTCCCATACTGTGTCTCTGGTGCTGTCCCCCACAGGGCCATGGGTCAGAGGAAGTTTCATAGCAATATATGCACACATGAAAAAGGAAGAGAGACTTATGACTGATATGCTAGCACAAAATTTACAACAACTACAACAGAGTCAACAGAACAATCCTACTAATAGCAAAAGAAAAGAAATAATAAGAATCAGGCCTGAGATTCAGCAAAGGGAAAATAAGAAAACTATGGAAAAAATTAATGGTGCTGAAAGTTGGTTCTTTGAAAGCATAACCAGAATTGACAGACCTCTGGCAAACCTAACCAAATAAGGGAGGGAACAAATTTAAATAGTAAGAATGAAGGATGAAAGAGGGGACATTACAACAGACTCCAATAAAATCAAAAGGATAATGACACAGTACTATGAAGGATTGTACTCCAATGAATTCAACAACTTGGAAAACATGGATAAATTCTTGGGAAAATAATCCCGCCTGAGACTATCACCCGTGGACATCAAGAATCTTGACATACCCATAGCAATAGAAGAAATAGGCAAGGTTATCAAGGGATTACCAACAACAACAAAAATACCCTGAACCAGATGTATTCACAGGAGAATTCTACCAAGCACTTGGGAAAGAACTGACACAAATCCTACAAAAAATCTTCCAGAACATGGAAAAAGACGGCAAACTCCCAAACTCCTATGAAGCTAGTGTAAGTGATACCAAAACCGGGCAAGGATCCCACAAGAATCGAGAACTACAGACCAATATCCCTAATGAACACCTATGCAAAAATCCTTAACAAAATACTATTCAACAGACTACAAAAGTACATAAAACAAATAATTCACCATGACCAAGTGGGATTCATACCAGGGATGCAGGTACGAAAGACCATTAGCATTATTCGTCACATTGACATGAAAAACTATAAGAACCACATGATAATATCGATAGTTGCAGAAAAAGCATTCAACAACATCCAACACCAATTCCTGTTTAAGACACTTGAGAAGATAGGAATGGAAGGAAAATTCCTCAAGACAATACCAGCTATGTATGAAAAACCAACAGCCAACGTGGTAGTCAATGGAGAAAAGACTAACACAATCCCACTGAAAAAGTGCATCAGAAAAGGATGCCCCTTGTCGCCACTCTTATTTAACATCATACTGGAAGTTTTAGCTAACAGCATAAGGCAAAGAATACCCAGGTATTCGCCTGGGGAAGGAAGAGGTGAAACTGTCATTATTTGCAGATGATATATTTTATATAGAAAACCCCAAAATCTCCACAAGGGGAGTACTGGAAGCAATACAGGAGTATGGTAGAGTGGCAGGATACAAGACCAACTATCGGACTGCTATACACATTGGATAAGACCTCAGAAAAAGAAATAAAAAAGGTGGTACCCTTCCCAATGGCCAAGCACAAATTGAAATATCTAGGGATATACCTGACTAAAAGAACAAAAGATTTATATGAGTAAAATCTTAGCACACTATTACAAGAAACCAAGAGTGACCTCAACAAATGTAAGAATATCCTATGCTTGTCGATTGGAAGACTCAATATAGTAAAGACGTCAGTTCGTCCTAAGCCACTATATAAGTTTAATGCAATCCCGATACAATTACCCTCTTCTTTCTTCAAAGAAATGGAAAAACTGATTATCAACTTCATGTGGAGAGGGAAGAAGTCCAGAATTAGTAGAGAACTCCTCAAGAAGAAGGACAAAGTGGGAGGGCTTGCTTTACCTGACTTTAGCACATACTATACAGCCACAGTTGTCAAAACCGCATGGTATTGGTATAATGACAGATACTCAGACCAATGGAAAAGAACTGAAAACCCAGAAATAAAATCATCAGGATACAGACAACTGATCTTTGATAAGGGCCCAAAAAATATCCAATGGGAAGCAGATGTTCCTCTTCAACAAGTGGTGCTTGAAAAAATGGATATCTACCTGCAGAAAAATGAAGCAAGACTCTTATCTCACTCCATGCATAAGAGTAAACTTAAGGTGGATCACAGACCTCGAGGTAAAACTCCAAACTATTAGGGCTATCAATGAGGGAATTGGGACAAATCTGAGAACTTTGGCGCAGGGAATACATAGGCTATCAGAAATAGGGAAAGATACAAATACAGATGAGGCACAAATTAACAGGTAGGATATACTGAAGATAAAACATCTGCCTACATCGAAAGAATTCACCAAGAGCGTAATAAGAGAGCCCACAGACTGGGAAAACATCTTTAGTAATGGCACATAAAACAAAGGCCTTATTGCTGAAGTCTACAATTCTCTGGAGCTTCCCAAAAGAAAAAAAAAACTAATTGCCCACTGAGGAGGTGGGCAAAGGATCTGAACAGAAGTTTCACGGGGGAAGCAATCCGAGTGGCCAATAAACATATGAGAAAATGTTCCCTATCTTTAGCCATAGGAGAAATGCAAATTAAAACAACTATGAGATACCACCTAACACCCTCAAAGAGAGCCCAATTCAAAAATTCAGAAAGCAACAAGTGTTGGAGGAGCTGTAGGGAGATAGGAACTCTCATCCATTGCTGGTGGACCTGTAGGTGTATGTACAGCCACTATGGAAATTAGTTTGGTGATATCTAAAACAGATGAAAATCGAGCTAACATACAACCCAGCAATCTCTCTACTGGGCACATACCCAGAAGAGGCAAGAAAGAAACCACGGGCAGACACCTGTGCTCCAATGTTCATCGCGGCACAGTTCACAATGGCAAGGAGGTGGAAACAGCCCAAATTTCCATCAACAGACGAATGGATTAAAAAACTGTGCCACACACATACAATGGAGTACTATGCATCTCGAAAAAGCAATGATGAACGCATGAGGCACATCGCTGCATGGGAAGAACTAGAGGAAACTATGCTAAGCAAAGTAAGTCAAGCACAAAAGGAAAAGTGTAACATGAGTCAGCTGAGGTAAGCTTAAAAAAAATGCAAAAGGGGCATAGGGAAAAAGCTACTGTATACAAACATTCCTGGGGTGAAATCCAGGTAGTATGGCAGGGGCCAGATCAAATCCAGGGATACATATGTTAGCCAACTAAAAAGGAGGGTAAAAAATGGGTAGCAGGGGAACAGGGCACTAACCCACCCAAGGGAAGGGTATTGTTTATATTTCTACAGGGAAAGAGGGACCAGACTTCAACCAAGTGCTCCAAGATGTGAATGCATCATACCGGCATGAAACATGGAACCAGTGGAGAGGTCTGAGGGTCTGGCCCCAATCCCAACTACGTGGAAAGTTGCCCCTTCCCCCAGAAGAATTTACTTCAGAGTACAGCACTGATGCTACAGTTTCAGGGAGAGGGACATTTTTGATGAGAGCACACAGGAGCAAATGAAGGGGGAAAAGAGAGAGTGGAGCACATATTGGTTCTCCAAGCCTTGAGGATAATATCCCTGCTCAGAGAAGCCAA
>NW_022111324.1:5446233-5448906 GCF_000313985.2 Echinops telfairi
AAATGTTTTGAGAATGATGATGGCAACAAATGTACAAATGTGCTTGACACAATGGATGTATGTGTAGATTGTAATAAGAGTTGTATGACCCCCTAATAAAATATTTTTAAAAAGGGAACGGTGATATTTAAGAATGGACTAGAGGTTCCTTTCCCCCCTCAACACAACATGCAAAACATTGCGTCTTAGTATTTATTCTTATTTTGCCTTAGGAATAGATGGTGCCACGAATAGTTGGTGTTTTAATTGTCAGCCCAAGGCAAATAGGAAGTACTTTAATTTAAAATATCACCATAGATGATTATCTCAACTGTGAATTTGCGTGCCTTTTCATTTTTCCTTAATAATAAATGTACAATGGAGCTACCCTCTCCCCCTAATGATATTTGGTTAATTGGTGTCATGTCAACACAGCTGAATTCTGTAGAAGGAATTCTACCTTTTGCACAAGGATTTCAGTGTTTTCTGTGCTGTGTAGCTAAAAGGGGGAGCAGCCTGTTTGGGGAACTGGCTCTGAATGAAGAAGGCTTGGCTCCATCACTTACTAGGTGTATGATTGTTCCACTTCGGTGTCTGTTTCTGCAATTGGAAACAATGCCCTTCCTTTTCTCAGCTGTTGAGTATTGAATGAGACAATAGGTAGAGTAAGGAGCCTTGGTGGAATGCATTAAACATTGAACAGCTACCTGCAAGGTGAGCAGGTAGAATCCACCAGCCACTCTGCAAGGGAAAGGAATAGCAGTCTGTTCTCAGTCACTGACACCCAAGGCAGTAGTTCTCCTCTGGCTTAAAAGGTCTCTCCCGTCGGAATGGGCCTAGCGGCAGTAGGTTTGCTTTTGTACAGGTACTGTGGCGGGACTTACGCCCGGGCATAAGAGTTGCCTTGTGGGAGTGGTGCCTGTGTAGGAGCCCCGAGTGGACTGTGAGGGAAAGCTGAGTTCTCGGAAGACCTGTCTCCTTCCGCCAGGGCTTCTGGGAGAGGCTAGCTGATCTGAGGAAGAATCTCTAAACCAGTGGGTTTCAACCTTCCTAATGCCATGACCCTTTAACACAGTTCCTCATGTTGTGGTGACCCTCCAACCGTAAAATTATTTTCTTTGCTAATTCATAATTGTACTTTTGCTACTGTTATGAATCGTGCGACCCCTGTAAAAGGGTCATTCGACCCCTAAAGGTGTCATGCCCCACAGGTTGAGAACCACTACCCTAATCCAAATTTTCCAGTAGCCTGCTAGAGACTTGACCCCTAACTAACCTTGGCTGTTACCAAGAGGTGGGTTAGCAAAACCAACATAGAATATTTTGATGCTGATTTGGTTTTGAAAACTTAAAGCTTAAAAAACAAACAAACAACAACCCCCAAAACCAACAACAAAAGCCCGCCAAGTGGTGTGCGCTGTTGACAAGCTCAACTCATTCTAGAGCTTTCACGCACTCTCGGGACTGTGGGCCTCCCACGCCTGAGATCCATGAATTTCTCTGGGCCTCATGCTAACTAATCCTGACCCCTCCCTGGCTCTGAGATGGGAGCTGGCTCAGGGATGGGGTAAGCTAACGATTGTACAAATTATTTAGAAATGTAAAATTCATCTTAAAATGTAACGGGGACCGCAGCAGAGTGTGTACTAAACCATCCAGACATCAAAATGAAGGGGTCATCTGAGAGTTGAAGAGAAAACTGAGGGTTTGGGTGTCTTTAGTGGCAGCCAACTCTATCTGCTTCCCCCCTTCAGGTGGGTGTCCCCTACTAGCAAGATGCACCAGGACCTGGGTGTATGAACCTCCCCCTCTTTCTTGGTTGATGTTTTAAACCTTTTTTTGTGAGTCATGGAGTCCCTGAGCAGTCTGCGGTCTAACTGCCACTTCTCAGAGTCATTATTTAACATGCATGAGATAACAGCCCAAACACATTAAAGGAAATAAAAGATTGAAATTCAGTTATCAAAATAGAAAAACAAATCTACGATATCACAATAGTTTCACTTTTTCAACACAACAAATAGCAAGATCCAGTGAGAGGCCTAAAAATGACCACCATTTTGTGCTGGTGATACGTGTACATGATCTTTAGAGATTAGATAGCAACTATAAGGTGTTATGAAAAGAACTGGTTTCAGTTGGTGATAAAGTCACAATGAAGGCCAACTTTTCTGTGCTTTGTTGTAGACATCCATCACAGAAGGAAATGCTAAATTTCAGTTGGTGTTAGGCTCCGTCTACCCCATGTGAGAGAGCAGAATTGTCCCGTAATTGTCCCATAGGCTGAAACCTTTATGGAAGTTGACCGCCTGGTCTTTGAACCTTTGCATGGGCTCAGTCATTTGGTCAGCAACTGTTGTGCCACAAAGACTTAAGAAAATTTCAGGTAAGAGGCTAGTGACAATAATAACTTTCCTTCACCCTAACCCAAGTTCATCGACTACCCGAACTCGATTGAAGGACTCTGTAAGCATCAGTAGACCTCAGAATAATAACTGCTGTGACAGATCCAAAGGTGCCCCAGTGGTGTAGTGGGTTATGCACTGGGCTGTTTACCACAAGGTCAGCAGTTTGAAACCAGAAACTGCTCCACAAGAGAAAGACGAGGCTTTCTACTCCTCTTAAGATGTACAGCCTTGGAAACCCACGGGGGCAGTTGCAATGAGTCAGAAGCGACTCAATGGCAGTGAGTTG
>NW_022111324.1:5449026-5450737 GCF_000313985.2 Echinops telfairi
AGCGGCCAGGCCTCAACCTCTTTTCCAATAGTCAATGGTTCTGGGCAGCCGGTTTTGAGATGTCCATGCTGTTCCTGCCCAAGAGAAGTGCCAAGACATGTAATTTGTGCCAAGTGCCAAGAATGTAATTTCGAAGGTTCTTGGAACTGCATTTGAAAAATAATCAGAAAGTCAAATTAATTTTAACATCATATTTTATTTGGGTGTTAATCCATCCAAAATATGATTTCAATATGCAATCAATATACAATTTATAATGAGATATTTTACACCTGTTTGGGTGTAATTCTTTGCAGTCCCAGCACATCTCAATTTAGATTAGTTGCATTTCAAGTGCTCAGTAGCCACGCCTTGGACCACATGGGTTTATACAACTCAAATGTTATTATGTTAGGACTGGGCAAGGGCCCCAGTTGAATGTTCTTCCCTTTCCAAATGTGATGCTGGAGCCCAGAGAGATAGCTAGAGAGCAGGGCTGTGGCCAGTCAGGACATGGTGGGATTCTACCATCACGGTTTACTCGGGCAAAGGTGGTGCATCTCCAGCTCTAACTCAATGTCCTTGGGTCCTTCAGTAGCGACCCAGGCTTCAGGGCACCTTCTCTGAAAGCTATGAAGAGTGGTCCCAGGAGAACAGGGAAGAGAGGCAAGGAGGGAAAATCCTGGAGGGTAAAGGGCTTGAAAGAGAAGCCGTTCCACAGCAAAACTACATAACTATGCTGGCTAAAGGATGCGTGAGGATAAATCTAGTTCTTTTCAAAAAGTTCCAGGGTAAAGAGAGAGAAAAGCAAATCAGTGCATTGCCAAAAAGGCACATCAAGAAATATGGTAAGGCAAACCTTTGTTTGGGGTAATGTTGAATAGATGGGGAATTCTCATAGATTCCATTTGTCCCACAGAAAAAATAAAGGGAGATTGATTATTAAATGGAAAGTGGAAATCCTTAATAATCAATGGAGAAGGGAAGCAATCCCAGAATCCTCTAGTCCTTTTAAAAAACGAGGTCAGGAAAGACACCGAGTGTTGTCTTTTTCACAATAGTCATCATAGTCATCGACATAGCGATGCCGCATCCTGCCAGCACATGTGGCTGTGTGTGTGTGTGTGTGTGTGTGTGTGTGTGTGTGTGTGTGTGCTTGTCTCCTCTGCTAGACTGGGAGTTCCTTGAGCGCTGGGATGAGATCATGACTCACTCCTCTTGGCTCTCTGATCACCCAGATCATATTGTTTGCTCATGTTGCTAAGCATTTCAATGCCATGTTGATTTTGCATCCTTTAAGTCAGTTATCATCATTAGTAAATGTGCTTAAACTTGTGTAGAGTTATCCCATTTTTTACGAAGGTCACGGCTTACCATTTCACCTGGCATCCTCTGGATTCAGTTTTCTTCCTAAAGTATGTCCTCCACGGAGCGCACCCTTGGGGGGACCTTTCACAGAGGGGTCCATGATAGAGGCTTTGTTAGAAAGTATTCTAAGTTGACATCCATTCTCCATTGTTTTTTTTTTAATTTTAAAATTTTTATTATTTTTTATTTTATTTTTTCCATTGTTTTTTAAAGCCTTTTTTGTGTGTCTTGGGTGAAGAGTTTGCCTTCATTCTTTTTTTTTGAAGGTATATTCTTTGTTTTAAAAATTGTTTTTTTAGGGGCTCATACAACTCTTATCACAATCCATACATACATCAATTGTGTAAAGCACATTTGTACATTC
>NW_022111324.1:5452150-5466140 GCF_000313985.2 Echinops telfairi
CTCTCCACTTAAGCCCCTGGCATTAGGTCCTCATTTTTCCCCTCCCTCCCCTTCCCCGCTCCCTCATGAGCCCTTGATAATTTATAAATTGTTATTTTGTCATATCTTGCTATTGTTTTTTAAAAAACAATGCCTTCCCCACACTTTTCTCTGTACTGGCTCCCTCTAGGCCAGCGGTTCTCAACCTGTGGGTTGCGACCCCCTTGGGGGGGTCAAACGACCCTTTCACAGGGGTTTCCTGATTCATAGTAGTAGCAAAATTACAGTTATGAAGTAGCAATGAAAATAATTTTATGGCTGGGGGTCACCACAGCATGTGGAACTATACTGAAGTGTCATGGCGTTAGGCAGGTTGAGAATCACTGCTCTAGGTCATGTGTGAATAGGCCCCTTCATTCCCTCTTCGAAGTCTCTTGCTCTCTCCTTTGTATAACTCAAGGCTACATTTGAGCAACATTCCTCAGATCTATTTCTAATTCACTTATTCTCTCTTCAGCCAAGTTCAATCTGTTAATTAAAATTTTGTTGACCTTACTGTTAGCCTTTAGAAAAACTATTTCCAAAGTCAGCTTCTTCTTCTTTTTTCCCCCTAGTGCCTTGTTTTCACATTTCCTGTTCCTGACGAATTGTAATTTTTTCTTGTGTTTGCACATGCTCAATTATGTAGGACATTGATGATATCTTTATGTAGAATTTAAAGGTATTTTCAGCAGAAGAGTTTTCTAGTTGTCTGAGTCATGATAGTGAAATAAATAGAACAGTATCATTTGTTTTATTAGATTTTGTTTCTCCAGAACAGCATTTGTCCACAAGGTCAAATTTTACTTGGAGTTCCAAAACTTCCATGGTTCTAGGTATATGACGTGTCCCAGGATTTGGGCTTTTGTAATTCCATCACCCATGCTGAACGTAGGCCCTTAGTCAGAAAATATAGAATGGGCCGTGCCCAAACCAAACTCACTGCCATCGAGTCCATGCTGACTCAGAGCGACTCGCTCTGGGTTACCGAGGCTGTAACTGTTGCTGGGAGTAGCAATGGATGCTTGATTAATTGATGACTGATCAGCACATTTATATGCACGTATTTTTTCTCCCCATCCCCATATGCACATATTTTTAAAAGAGCTTCATGGGCACATGTGTCTGAGGTGTTCCTTAGATAGAGGAAGAATTGTGTAAATTGTGCCTACGTGTGGGCCAGGCCACCAGATCTGGCTTCGGAAACTCAGCCGCGTTTGTGGTCTGTTTCTCTTGGCACTGGCCACTAGGTGGCGGAAGTGAGCTGCAGCACAGTCAAGTTCTGCATTAACCTTCGGAACAGCTGGAGGACAGTCACTCCAAAGCCAATATTGCACACCTATCCCGGAATGCTGGATACCGTGTCAAGCGCTCCATTCTCTCAAGGACCTCATCAACACCCAGTGGACACTCATGTATAGACACGCAGGGCACAATGGAAAGTGCATAAAAATCCCCGTTCCTAGACTTACAGGGTCTCAGGGAGGAGGAACTGTAGCACACTGGCTTCCTGGGAATTCAGGTTGGTTAACCTGTCAAAAGGAAGCTTCCAGCTCCCATGTCAGCTACCCTTCATGGAACTGAGCAATGCTTCCTTAGGCTGTCATGTGCCTTCTTGTTCCCGTCAGGCTGGCCTCCCTGAGGTCTCCTGGGCCTGACTGCAACTGACAAGCTGCGTGATTCCGGATCAATCATTCAGTAAGCCTGCATCTCTGTATTGAGGAATGATCGGACTAGTCCCTTCGACCTCACAGGCTTGTGTCAGACTCAAATGGAGTGATATAGGTTAAAGTGCTTTGAAAATTCCAAAGTGCCATCATTGTGCGAGACATTGGAATGTCCTCGGTGGGTTCAGCCGGGGCATTTATTGAATTGATTGGAATGCAGACTCTTGCAGGGCAAGTGCAAGGGCACTGGTTGATGTCCATCAGGCTAGACTGGGACACACCTCAGAGAGCAGCCGAGGCAACAGCAGTGTCATTAAAGGGCCCAGCTGAACTCTGCTTGGGAATGACTCAGCTTGGTGTCACAGCAGGGGTGTCTCACAAAGTGGCAGCTTCTCAGCACAGGCCCTGTGGGAAGGATCTACTTCAAGCTGCAGAGGGGGCTCCAGGAAGAATATTTAGAATGGACTGGGCTGCATGGGAGAGCGTGACACTGCCCTAAGCCTGGGAGGAGCTCCCCAGGTGATAACCACCATCACTTCTCAAAACCCAATGAGATCACCGAAAGGCCAGGCTTCCCTGCAGTGCAGAGACAAGCCTCTCGAGTGGGAGACCTGGAGAGTAGAGTACAGGAAACAGCACAGCCAGAGCACCATTGCAGAGTGTTGACACCTTGTGAAAATTGTACCCAGTGTCACTCAGCAGTTTGCATAGAGGTTGTCGAAGGGGGACCTAATGGGCTCTGTTAACTTTCACCAGAAAAACACAATGAAATGTTGTTGAAACAAAAAAACCAATGCAGTGAGTGGTCCGTCCCAACTCCTGAGGGAAGAACTTCCACCCCTTCTCCAGCTGGTGGGGAGCTAAACGTGCTGCCCACTGTCCCTGGGAAGAGGGACGAGGAGGCCAGACTGGGGACAGCTCTGTGTTGCTCGGCCCGCAGCAGCAAGCATGACCCAGTCCCACAGAATTTGCTTAAAGAGCAGTCTGTCATCAACGTGGTCCTGACTGGGTTTTGAAAACTGCCAGCCAAGTGAGCTGTGCAGACAGTGAGTGTGTGTGTGTGTGTGTGTGTGTGTGTGTGTGTGTTGGGGAGGGGGGTGGGGGAAGGACCCTGCTGGACGGCACATTAAGCATTGGGCTGTTAACCTCAAAGCTGGCCTTTTAAATCCACTTGCTACTCGAGGGAGAACAATGGGACTTAATGATGTACAGTTTCGAGAACCCGATGGAACAACTCTATTCTGTCTTCTAGGGTCGATGGCGGTGAGAACCACCTTGATGGCAGGGTGTTGGGTTTGGGGAGTTTAGGGGTACTTTGGGAGCTGCTGGGTGGCGAGGGGTGGGGGTGAGGCCGGGACCGGGGATGGAACGGGGCGGCGCACCAAAGGAAAAGCTAGTTTCAGAAGAGTGTTTCCTATGAGCTGGTTCTAATCAGCCTGGTGGCTGCTGCTTTCCGTTGGAGATGTAGTTATTTCTGCAGCTCACCCAGTCCGCAACAACACTGTCCAGTTTGCTAATAAGCATTTTATGGTTGAGACTGGCTATGACTTCTGGGCATGCTCAGATCTGCAGGTTTTTGTTGGTTGCATTTAGGTGTACGCGAAGGAAGGACTAATACATGGTCATCGCTGCTTGCTGCTGGAAGGAGTCTGTGCAAAGCCAGTGGTTCAAACCCACCGGCTGCTTTGCGGAAGGAAAATGAGACTGCTGTGCTCGGTTAGCGTTTGCTTGCTCTGAGTTGGAATCGACTCTGTGGGGGCGATGGCTTGGTTTGGTTTGCTGTTTTAACAGCCAGGAGTGACAGGCAAAGGGAGATTCTTGATGTCTGTGTTTGTTGACCAAACTATCCCACAAAGAAATAAACAAAAGCCCCAAACCAAACAAACTCAAGCCTCTTGTCATTGAGTCAATCCTGACTCCTGGTGACCCTGTAGGACAGAGGAGAATTGTTCTACAGGGTTGCTAAGGCTGTAATGTTTAGGGGAATAGATTGATACAGCTTTATCCCAAGGATCAACTGGTGGGATCGGACCACCAGCCTTCAGGTTAGCAGTCCAATGCATCCCTGTCAGCACCACAGGTCCCCCCCCCCCCCTTTGTGGCTGCAGCTCCTAAATGCTTTTCATGCTCCAGTATGCTCAGTGTCAAAACTCCACCAGCAGGCGAGATTGAAATTCCTCCCCTTCATTCATCAACCGTTTATCTAGCCAGCCTCTACTGCCTGCCACGGAAGTACATTATTTTTGTTTGAATCTTCACTTGAATCCTACAAGGCAGATGCCATCATCACTCTGCTTTCCATGCAGGGAATTGAGGTTTAGGAGAGGTTATGCACATTATGTCAACTCAGCAGTACCACAGAGAACAGGGAATGTGAACCTGGGTTTTTCTGATTGCAAAGCTTAAACCCTATTCCCGTACACTCCACTGCCTCTTCTGTGTCCTGCTCTCAGACACTGCGTTCTTTGCTCCCATCCTCCCCGACCGACCTGGGCATCCTACAAATGCCAGTTCCCCACGAAGCTCCACCTCAGAAGTCACTGTTCTTCTGGGCAGCAGCTAATTTACCTTGGCCTCTTAGCCCGGGCCTCATGTTCTCTTATAACATTTACTTTGGGACTTTATAGTCCATATCTGTATGTTATGTTAAATGCATTCACTATTGCTTCTATGAGTTAGAAGCTTCCACATTTCATTTTAATTGGTCGGTAGCTTGGCCCAAGGCTCTTTTAAGGTATCACCTTCCTAAACTTATAATAGCTTTTTCAGGGGAGGGCTATTGAATTGATGTGTTTGGATTGTGGTGCTGGAGAAGACTATTGAAAGTACCATGGACTATTCAAAGGACAAACAGTGTCTTGGAAGAAGACGAGAGTGCTCCTTAGAGGCAAGGATGGCAAGACTTCATCTCATATACTTTGGAGATGTTGTCTGGAAAGACCAGTCCCTGGAAAAGGACATCATGCTTGGTAAAGTAGAGGGGCAGAGACGAAGAGGAAGGCCCTCACAGAGATGGATTGACACTGTGGCACAAGCACAATTGTGCGAATGGGGCAGGACCAGGGAGTGTTTCGTTCTGTTGTGCACAAGGTTGCTATCTAACAATAAGTTGTACGTATTGCTCCTTTCGGAAGCTCTTCCAACCAATAATACTCTAGTGAGAGTGGCCAGGTCTGGAGGGCAGGACCTTGATAGAGCTGCCTGAGAAAACCAGGGGTTGGTCTGATCCTGAGTATGGTAGTTATGTAATCTGGTGTCAATTTGGGACTTGAGAGGATTAAGAGTGAGGGGTAGAGTCTCTTCTGTCAATCGGATCATAGCCAATTAGGCCTCTGTGTGGGCGTGGCCTTCTCCTGAGAATTCTGGGAAATCCATGGGAGACACCCCTCTCTCTCTGCTTACTCCCTGGGAGACATTGAAGCTGACAAGACACATGGAACTACACTAATGCCCTGAGCTGGAGAAGACACATGGACCTACCCTGATGCAACCAGACCTCTGAAGCTGGAGATGCCATGTAGAGACCCCTGCCAGCACTGAGGTGCTTAAAACACCACTGGCTCCGAAGACTTTCTACCCACTGGCCTGTGATCATCCTGCATTCAGCATCATTGCATGTATTGTGTGAGTCTAAAGAGGACTTTATAGATTGATATCATTCATATGGGCTAATATCGGCCTGATGGATTTGAACTGGACTGGGTTGAGACGCTTTCTTAATGTACAATTGCCCTTTATATAAAACTCTCTCTTATTCACATAGGAGTCTCCATGAATTTGTTTCTATAGTCTACCCTGACTAACACAGAGTGAAAGATTGTGGGGAAAATAAGATTTACACAGAGAAGCACCATCAGCAAAGGCCTTGAGCCATGGGATTCTATTCTGAAGACATGATGCAAATGACGGGTCTGGGAGCAAGGAGGCAGGAGATGGTTGGGTCTTCTGTTACGTAGGGCTTTAGAGCAACCCAAGATGATCACTTTCTCAGCAAAGTACTCGCTCCTCCTCCTCCTCATAGATGCTGTTTGTACCAGAACAAAGGCCAGGGAGTCAGTGGGCTCACCGGAGTGTTTTCATTCTCTTTTGCATTGACTATAGAGTTTTCTTTTTGAATCATGGAAACAAGGATGGGGAGGGGGGTGAATCGAAACACTTACTGTTGAGAATATGGTTAAATCTATTTAAGGCCATTGCTGTGGACTGTTCATTTGCACTTTCCAACAGGCCAGACGTGTGTCTCTAGCTCCTGCATCCCTCACAATGGAATTTGGGAAGCCTCATTGACTTCCAGACAAGTGCATCTCCATTACAGAGCCCAGGGGAGGACCCTTTCGGGCAGGATGGCAGGCGCATCCCACCCTGTTTGCAGGGGTTCTGTGCAGAGCCCTCACCCAGTGGGATGGGGCTGGGGAAAAAACTCTGGCAACACTGTGATGACCCAGGGAGGCTGGTCCATATAACCATTACTATGTCCACTGAGAGTCCTGCTTCTGCATTCCTACAGACACTCATCCAATAGATCAGGGTAGTGGTAAGCTCAGAGTAGGCAGGATGGGAAGAGATGTGGAGGCTCTTGGGAGGGGCTTCAGAAGGGTTATTGTTTTTATTTTTTTATTTTTTGGGGGGTTATTGTTACTGTGAGGTGTCATCCACTTGGTTCTGCCTCAGCGACTCTCTATGACAGAGTAGACGTGCCCCCACAGGGCTTCCTAGGCTACTGTCTTAATGAGAGTGGACCATGAGGTCTTTTCTGCCAGAGAGCAGCTAGTGGATTTGAGCCTCTGACCTTTTGGTTAGCATCTTAGTGCTTAATCGCTGTGCCAACAGGGCTCCTCTCAGAAGGGTCAGCTTCTGCCTCTTGAGCTGGGTGGTGGTGGCTGAATGTGTTTTGTCAATGATCATGGATTAAGCTATACATGTAGGACTTGCGATCCTTTCTCTCTCTATGTTTTTATACAGG
Organism: Echinops telfairi; assembly: GCF_000313985.2. Lineage (NCBI taxonomy): Eukaryota > Metazoa > Chordata > Mammalia > Afrosoricida > Tenrecidae > Echinops > Echinops telfairi. Next base: position 5,458,799 of record NW_022111324.1, read on the forward strand.
AGCCCTGGTGGTGCAGTGGTTATAAGTGGGGCTGCTAATCAAAAGGTCAGCGGTTTAAAACCATCAGCCGTTCTGTGGTTTCTACTCCTATAAGAGTCACAGTCTCAGAAACTCGACCTTGTCCTAAGAATTGCTCTGAGGCAGAACTGACTTGATGGCTGCTTGGTTTCGGTACAATATTTTAATTAAAAAGTATTCTTAAAAATTCCATGTTTCTGATAGTGGGACAGGAGAAAAGTAAAAGGAAATAGAGGAAAGAACTAAGAGGCAAAAGACATTTATAGAGATGTAAATATAGGCATGTATACATGTAAATATATTCATATGTCATGATAGAGATATAGGTCTATGTACACATAGTTATATGTTAAGTATCAAGGTAGCAGATGAACATTGGGCCTTTACTCAACTTCTCCCTCAATTCAAGAACACTTTGTTCTAACAAACTGATATTCTGCGATGCTCACCTTCCCAACAATGAAGACAAAATGGGTGCATAAGCAAATGTGGTGAAGAAAGCTGATGGTGCCCTGCTATCAAAGATATAGTGCATGGGATTTTAAAGTCTTGAAGTTAAACAAACGGCCATCTAGGAGAGAAGCAACGAAACCCACACGGAAGAAGCACACCAGCCTGTGTGATCACTAGGTGTCGATGGGACCAGGTATCAGGCATCAGAAGACCCAAAACAATCATATCGATGCAAACAAGGGGAGGGCCGAGTGGAGACCCAAAGCTCATCTGTAGACAAAAGGACATCCCCTCACAGAAGGGTCACAAGAAAGAGATGAGCCAGCCAGGGTACAGTATAGCACTGATGAAACACACAACATTCCTCTAGGTCTTTAATGTTTCCTGCCCCCCACTATCATGACCCCAGTTCTACCTTACAAATCCATCTAGATCAGCGCATGTACTCTGGTGTAGTTAAGAGCTCTTGACACACAGAATTCAGGACAGATAATTCCCTCAGGAACAGTACTGGGAATAGCTATACCATAAGGGGGATGGGGGAGAAGGGGGAGAAAGAGGGAATGGATCACAATGATCAACATATAACCCCCAACTCCCCTGAGGGGCACAAAAAAGAGAAACATGGGTGAAGGGAAACTGGATGGTATAAAATATGGAAATAATAATAATTTATAATTTATCCAGGGTTCACGAAGGTGGGAGGGTGGGGGACGGAGGGAAAAAAGAGGAGTTGATGCCAAGGTCTCAAGTAGAAAGAACATGTTTTGAAAATGATGATGGCAAATATGTACAAATATGCTTAATACAATTGATGTATGGATGATGATAAGAGCTATTAGAGCCCCCAATAAAATGAGTAAAAAAGAACAGTACATATTTCCACTCTTATTAATTGTATGGTCTTGTGCACGTCACCCTGAGTCACAATTTCTGCATTTCCCTCCTGGGGGCTGTGGTCCTGCTGTGAGCTCTGAGTGAACGAGTGCCGGCCGGCTCCTAGTCCAGTGCCCGCACAGTGCTCAGGAAAGCAGCAGGCCAGACCAGACTACGCTATGAAGGGCTGCTCCCATGTGCCACCCCCCACCCCACTCCCACCCATTTCCTCACCACTGTTCTTCTGCTCCATGGATTTTACCTCCTATTATTGGCATCTCAAAACCCACTCACCTTTAGGGCACCCTCGGCTACTTGTCCGCTGTCCTGCAATCCAAAGTCAGGGAACGGATTCCTCTGTCTCTTCGTCTCTACCCCTCTGCCAGGCATCAGACCAAGAGGGTAGTGACCAGGACTATTCTGTAGGGCCCCAAAGAGAACCTGGCCAACAGCTGCTCAAGGAACACAGAGGGCCATGGGGCCCCATCAGCCTCTGTGGGACACACTCGTGGCTTCAGGAAGGAAAGCCATTGGAAACACCTCCGCCAGAGTGGCTTCCTTTGTTCTGCATGAAAGTGGCACGCTGTGTTTTCACTCCCGGGGAAATGTCATTTGAAAAAGCACACAGCAAGTGTTCGATGGCACATCTGGCCTGCCTTCTTGATGGGAGGGGGGTGAGGCACCGAGGCCGTTCATGGCTGGCTTGGACATCTGCCGTTGATCGAGGGCAGCCCAGAGGAAGACCCTGGGACCGGGCCAGAGGGAGAGCCTTCCAGACCTGAGCGGGCTCAGCTGTCCTTAACTGGATACCCTTCACACTGCGTTTTCTTCTTCCTTCTCCATTCCTGAGCTCAGGGGTTCCTTTCTGTTTCTTAGAATAATGCCCATCCCACCTCCTTCAAGGAGAGGTGTGAAGATGGAGCACACGCCTACTGACTCTCCTTTCAAAGCAGATCCCAGTGGAACCGCTTCTCACGTCACTGTTTACTGCCGGGTGTAAGGCACTGACGTTCTGTAAGCGCCTCAACATTTGACCAGGCCCTAGCTTCCCCTGGGACCCTCTCTATTCTCCCCAGACCTCAAATCACGAAACCCACTCGTCCCACAATCCTCCAGTTTCCAGCAGCATCATGAAACCTGAAGACGTTGCTGTGACCAATAAGGCTATTTCGGCTCTTTGCCTGGCATATCTTGCTTTATTATCTGCCTCATCCTTGATCACTGCTTTGCTCCCTTTGGGGACCTGGTATGTTGTTCTTCCGATGGTCACATGTCCTTATGTCATTCGGGTCTCGGCTGGAATGTGGCCTTCTCAGAGAGCCTTAAAACTCTGTGGCTCCCTTCACTCTGATTTAATTTCCGTTATTGAAGTTAGTGATGTCATTGTTCGGTGAAACCAAGTCCGTTCTGACCCCGCCCGGTCCCACAGCACACCGTCCTTACAGGCGCTGTTGCGTTTGAGCCCCCGGTGGTTGGTCCATTGTGTCCCATTCAGCTTTCCCTGGGAGCCTTTCCTCGACCAAACACAAGGTTCTTCCTCAGGAAATGATCCCTTCTGATAAGATGGCCCACGTTTATTAGATGACGTGTTACCAGGTTTATTCCTAAGGAACATTGTGGCTGTACTTCTTCCAGACGGATTTGTTCATTTTTCTGGCCGTCTATGGTACTTCTCAGATTCTTCCTCCCAGCCATAATGCAAATGGATCTTCTTCGGTCTTCATTGCCCAGCTTTCCCACATGTGTGAAATGATTGACAAGACCATGGCTTGGGTCAGGTGCACCTTAGTCCTCAAATTGATTGCTCTTTACTACTTTAGAGAGACCTTTTGTAGCAGATTTGTCCAATGAAGTAGACGGGTTGATATATGATAGTATTTCTCTACAGTATGTCTATATATCTGTGTGGTACAAATGGTGAATGTGCTCAACTTCTACCTGGAAGGTTGGAAGTTCAGGTCCACCCTGGGGTGCCTTGGCAGAAAGACCTGGTGACTCGCTTCTGAAAAGTCAGTATTGAAGAGCCTGTGGAGCACAGTTCTGCCCTGACACACAGGGGTGCCGTGAGTGGGAATTGACTTGATAGTTTGGTTTGTGTTGTATGTCGATGGCTATGTGCATCTAGAGTTTTCTCTGCAGATCCATCTTCAGCGAGGTCCGTCTCCTCACTAGAACATTCTTCCTCATGGGCAGGGGCGTGTGTTCTTTCCACTGTATCCTCAGCGTGCAGAACACTACTTAGCATGGAGATATTTATTGAGTGAATCAATGGTGAAATGAGACAATGAAGTTGAGATCCCCTTGACACATTCCTGGGATTTTCATAGTCCCCAGCTTTCCCCTCCAGTTGCAGGAAAGCCACCAACCTGTTAGCAAGGGCCTGGCTTCCTCTGGACTAGTGGTGAGAACCAGGGCTTTGGAATCCATTTTCTTGGGTTCCGATCCCAGCTTTATTGTGGGAAACTGAGAAGTGGGAAGAGAGTATATGTGGACAAGTTCTTTATTCTTACATTTAAGAATCCTGGGAGGCCAGGTTTCTGGGTGGTGGGAGACCTTCATGTTTGTGGGGTGGAGGTGCATCCCAGTCACATTGTCCTATGTAAAAGTTATTCCCCACAATACTCTTGAAGGTTAACTGCTTGAAGGCTGTCTGCCTGAAGGTTATCTGCCATCAAAAGCAGTCAGACCATCTAAGCAGAAGTACGGACCACTCCCTTCTGATAAGGATCATAGATGGTTCCATTGGCAAAGAGCTAAGGGGCACTTAAGGGCAAGCCAGCTCAGAGACATCAAGGTTGGGATGCCACCTTGATTTTGAACCCTCCCATCTTGTTACTTATGTACCTTTCCTGTCATATGTATGCCTCTAGTACCTCCCCTTCCTATCACATGTGCACCCCTAGCTCATCCCCTCATGTTATGTGAATGCCTCTACTAGAGCCTCTTCCTGTTACATATGTGCTTACTATGGCTTGCATGGCCAAGATTATATAAACTTGTGAGAGAGGACATTACTGTCTCTCTCTGGTCTGCTCTCTGTTGGAAGATGTGAGCCCTTGCATGCCTTCTCTGATGGATTAGGGCTGCTGGCCCAGGAAATGAACCAAAGATCTTGGGCTCTAGGCAGGTTCTGGACCCATCTGCTGGGTTGGGCACCAGGAGCTCACAACCGTCTTCTAGAAGAAGCCTTCAGCTCCTAGCTGCCTGGCAGCACTGGGGCAGGTTGGCTGCAGAGCCTCACACTCAGTACAACCCCTGGAGGTCCCTTGTGTCCCATAACCCCAGCACAGTGGCAGACACAGAGCAGGAGCCCTCAGGAGCAGATTACCCAATAAGCAAAGTGAGCACCAATGTAAAACTGCTCACCACAGATTAGTGAGTAAGCATAAGTAAGCAGGTGTTTACTTTGCTTACTAGGGTATGCTGTACCTGTCAGATGTTGTACATTTGAAAAGAGGTAGATCCCATAGGAAGGTGTTATAGGGTTGGGGGAGATACAGATGCCAGCCACACCTAAAAGGAAACCTTGGAGAGGGTGCAAAGATGTGAACTTGTCCTCTATAGTATACTAAGTAAGCCCAAACAAGTCCGTGCTTATTTTGCTTATTGAGTGATCTGCCACTGCACCAGTGAAGTAGGTACCGTCCTGCTCTCCGGGAGTTCTTAGTGACAGGTTCACTGTCCCTCCGTTCCCTGCCAGGTAGCACCAGGCTCCTGCCACCTGCCACCCTCACCTCCTGTCTTTGCCAATGGAGTCCCTTTGCATCCTGCTACGTGACGCTCTGGGTAAGAAATAATCAAAACAAAAGTCTTAATATTTAACATTCAGGGAGTCGAAGCCCTTTCTGTACCACACGGAGAGAAAAACAAACCACCCTGGAGGAGGCCCCACTAGGCTCCACTTTCTCTGCTTCAGCAGCCTTGCACATTGGAGCTGTTCTTTCTAACTGTGCTTAACACTTCTTTTAGAAAAAGGAACCTCCAATGATTTTCCTTGGGTTAATTCAAGGAAAAAAAAGAAGGGCCTACCATGAACCAAAGGTGTAATGGGTTACGTGTTGGGCTGCTAACCAGAAGGTTGGTGGTCCACCCCCCCACCCCCGACCTGCTCCAAGGGAGAAAAATGAGATTTCCTGCTCCTGTAAAGATTTATAGCTTTGAATGCAGTGTATAGGGTCCTTATGAGTTGGAATCTCAATAGCAGTGGGTTTGGTTTGGACCATGAACCCGATGCCATTGGTGGTTAACTAAAAGGTTGATGGTTCAGGTCCACCCAGGGATGCCTTGGAAAAAAGGCCAGGCATTCTACTTCTGAAAAAGGAGGCCATGAAAACCATCCGCAGAACAATTCTACTGTGATACATTTGGAGTTGCCATGAGTCAGCATCAAAGCCCTAAACATTCCTCAAGTTGAAAGAATTGCAGAAAAAATTCAAACCTCAAGTTTCAATATTGAAGGAGTCTATGGACAATGGAACTGTGATGGTGTAATGGATTACATGCCAGGGTGCTGAGTGCAAGGTCAGCAATTCAAAATCACCAGCTTCTCCCTGGGAGAAAGATGAGGCTACCTACACCTGTAAAGATCGACAGTCTTGGAGCCACACGGAATGATTTAAAGTCAGGGAAGGTTTGCTAGGGTTGAGTCCTTTCAGTACACCTATCCCATTTCTACGCGGAACAAATAATCCCAGACTCTTGACTTTATGAAGAAGTACACAGCTTCATGATTTGAGGAAGGCTCATTAACAACCTGTGATATGCAGATTATACAATCTTGCTTGCTGAAAGTGAAGAGGACTTGAAGCATTTACTGCTGGAGATAAAAGAGTACGGCCGTTAGCATGGATGACACCTCAGCATAAAGAAAGCAAAGGTCCTCACAAGCAGGCCAATAGACAACATCATGATAAATGGAACATATTGAAGCTGCCAAAGGTTTCATTGTGCTTCGATACACAACCAATGCCCATGGGAGCAGCAATCAAGAAATCAAATGACAAGAAGGAAAAAAGAGAAAAATAAAGGAAAGGAGGAAGAATGTAAAAAAAAAATCAAACTAGCATTTTCAGTGCATGCACAGTATGTCTCACAGGCATGTGGCAGCTGCAAAATGAATAAGGAAGACCCAAGCAGAACTTACAACTGGATTATAGTACTGGTGAAGAGTGTTCAATGCACTGTGGACTGCCGGAAAAACAAATCTGTCTTAGAAGAGGTCTCCTTAGAAGAGAGGAAGTTGAAGCTTTGTCTCACATACTTTGGACATGCTATCAGGAGAGGCCCGTCCCCGGAGAATGACATCATGTTTGGTAGAAGAGAAGGTCGGCAGCAGTATAGGAAGGCTTTTGACGTGATGGACTGACACGGGGCGGTTAGAATGTGCTCAGACACAGCAGAGATGGTGTGCGGGAGGCGGTGCGGGATTAGGCGGTGCTTTGTTGTGCTGTGCGATGAGCTGGGGTGGACGCGGTGCACCTAAGAACAAGGATGTAATCAGAGTTGATTCAAAGGCACGAGAGTCTGCAAGACAGGCATGTTGGTCCCTTTGTTCACTGGCATTTTAAATGGTGCTGGTTCATAGTAGGGAATCCTCACAGTAGCCCTGCCATGGACTGGGCTCCTTCTCATTGGCAGATTGGAAGCCAAGGCCTTGGAGGTGAAGTAACTTGCCCAAAGTCACATAGAAGAAGGTAAGCTGGTGAGTGAGATCACACAAACACACTCCAAGACCATTTTGATTTCCTTGTGTTTTTAAAAAATCATTTTATTGGGGGCTCTTAGAGCTCTTATCAACTCCATCCATCCATCCATTGTGTCAAGCACCTTTGTACATATGTTGCCATCATAATTTTCAAAGCATTTTAAAAAATCGTTTTATTAGGGGCTCATATAACTCATCACAATTCATACATACATCAATTGTGTAAAGCACATTTGTACATTCATTGCCCTCATCATTCTCAAAACATTTGCTCTCCACTTAAGCCCCTGG
>NW_022111324.1:5468199-5483220 GCF_000313985.2 Echinops telfairi
TCTCAACTGGTTCTCTACTCCACGCTGGAATGTTGCATTCACACCTTGGGGCACTGGTTTGAAGTCTGGTCCCTCTTTCCCTGTGGAGATATCAACAAGACCCTCCCCTTGGATGGGTTAGTGCCCCTTGGCCCCGCTACCCATTTCTTCATTATTTTCATCTTTTTTCCCCCCTTTCCCCACCTCCTCCCCAGTTGTCTACCATGTGTATCTCTGCATTTGATCTGGTCCCTGCCATACTACCCGGTCCTCACCCCAAGAATGTTTGTATACAGTAGCTTTTTCCCTGTGCCCCTTTTGCATTTTTTTTAACGCTTACCTCAGCAGACTCATGTTGTACTTGTCCTTTGTGCCTGACTTACTTCGCTTAGCATGATTTCCTCCAGTTCTTCCCATGCAGCGATGTGCTTCATACGTTCATCACTGCTTTTTAGCGATGGGTAGTACTCCATTGTATGTATATACCACAGTTTTTTAAACAAATTGTTAGTTGATGGAAATTTGGGTTGCTTCCAACTCCTTACAATTGTGAACTGTGCCGCAATGAACACTGGAGCACAGATGTCTGGTCTTGGTTTGTTTCTTGCCTCTTCTGGGTAGATGCCCAGTAGGGGGATTGCTGGGTAATCAATTGCTGGTAACTCAATTTCCCTCTGTTTTTGATATCGCCAGATCGATTTCCATAGTGGCCGTACATACTTACAAGTCCACCAGCAGTGGATGAGAGTTCCTGTCTCCCCACAGCCCCTCCAACACTTGTTGCTTTCTGATTTTTTGAATTGGGTTACCTTTGAGGGTGTTAGGTGGTACCTCATTGTTGTTTTAATTTGCGTTTCTCTTATGGCTAAAGATCGGGAACATTTTCTCATATGTTTGCTGGTCATTTGGAATTCTGCCCTTCTGAAACTTCTGTTCAAGTCCTTTGCCCGCCTCTTAAGTGGGCAATTAGTTTTTTTCTTTTTGGAAGCTAGCAGAATATTGTAGATTTTAGTAATAAGGCCTTTGTCTGCTGTGTCGTTGCTAAAGATGTTTTCCCAGTCCGTGGTGAATTCTTTCGATGTACACAGGTGTTTTATCTTCAGTATATCCCATTTGTCAATTTGTGCCTCCTCTGTGTTTGTGTCCCTCTGGTATGTGTCACTCCGTCGCCATCTTCTTGGAAGTCCCAATTTTCAAAACATTTTCTCTCTATGTGAGCCCTTGGTATCAGCTCATTCCCACCCCACCCCTCCATCACTCTCCTTCCCTCATAAACCCTTGATAATTTATAAATTGCTATTTTTTTTCCATTTAGTACACCCACTGATGTCTCCCTTCACCCACTTTTCTGTTGTCTGTTCCCCAGGGAGGTGGTTATATGTCAATCATTGTGATCAGTTCCCCCCTTCCTCCCCCCACTTTCCCCTTACCCTCCTGGTATCACTACTCTCATTATTGGTCCTGGGGTGTTTAATCTGTCGTGGATTCCCTGTGTTGCAAGCTCTTATCTATACCAGTGCACATGCTCTGGTCTAGGTGGATTTGTAGGGCAGAATTGGGATCATGATAGTAGTGGGGAGGAAGCATTAAAGAATTAGAGGACAGTTGTATGTTTCCTCGGTGCCATATGGCACCCTGACTGGCTCATCTCTTCCTTGTGACTCTTCTGTAAGGAGATGTCCAATTGTCTACAGATTAGCTTTGGGTCTCCACTTGGCCCTCCCCCTCATTCACATTGATATGATTTTTTGTTCTGGGTCTTTGATGCCTGTTACTTGATCCCATTGGTACTCCATCATCACAGAGGTTGGTATGCTTCTTCCATGTGGGCTTTGCTGCTTCTCAGTCCTTGGATGGTTTTTATGTACTATTTTATGACAAAGGAATGAACAAGATGGTGTGATAATATTGTGTACCATCTCAGAATTTGCCAAAATATATTCCAGACATCTTTTTAGTGTCTTGATTTTAATTTTAGAAGAAAGTATGACTCGGGTGTCTTTCAAAAATGGACCACCAACACCCGAGACCAGATGTAAAAGGAATATGATTTAAGGAGTTGTCCCCACCTCACCTTAGCACTGTTCTGTTTTTAGAGCCAACATTGCCACAGAGTCATAGAGGGGCAATACCAGGCTCTACTCAGTGATCACCAAGCTCGTTGTGCTTTAGAATAAGGAAGCACTGAGTTTTATGTGTGGACAGTTGAAGAAGTAAAACATTGCAGAACTGGCAATGAGCTTAAGGATTACCAAGACTAGTTAGTGCCATCAAGTTGGTTCTGACCCATCGTGATCCTATGCACAACAGAAGGCAAGACTGCCCAGGCAAGACCATCCTCACAATTTGTTCCTGTGATTGAGCCCATGGTAACAGCCACTGTGTCAATTTATCTCCTTGAGGGCCTATCTTTTCTTCATTGCCTGTGAGTTAGGTTTGTTTTGTCAACTAGCCCTCCATAGGAACAGGTGAGAGGAGTTTAATCAAGTCACAGCTTGATTGGAGGGCGACCAAGATAAATGCTTTCTGAGGCTGGCATCCCATCTTTCTTTCTCTCTGGTGATTGGACTAGGGAGCTAGTTCTTTGCTTCAACATGTGCTGCACTACCTCTGGGCCGAGCCAACCTGTGGACTGTGTAGCTTTGCCATGCATTGATAGAGTTTGAAGCTCCTTTGAGACCTACTTTGCCATGTTGCTGGTGGATTGTGTAGATGTGTGTACATTGATGGAGCTGGAGACCCCATTGGGGCCTGCTTCTCTAAGCTCCCATGATACTGACTACTGCTGCCCCACCCTGCTGTCTGCTGGCTGAGGGCAGACCTTACTGTCTGCTTCTTGGCCTTGGTCCTGCAGCCTGAGTGAGTTGAAGAACCTACAGTACATTAACTATTCCAGGACAGTGAGTTGACCTGAGCCCTCTGTATTGCTGTGCAGACTAATTAGTCATTATATTCCTTCTTGCTGTATAAACCTAACTATGTATATATATATATAAACTGTCCTGGTTTTGTTTCTCTAGAGGACCCTACCTGACACACTGCTCCTCCAACTTGCCAAGCATGATGTCCTTCTCTAGAGACTGGTCTCTCCTGACAAAATGTCCAAGGTATTTAAGATGAAGTCTTTTTATCCTTGCTTCTAAGGAGCACTCTGGTCCCACTTGTCTTTTTAGCAGCCCATGGTACTTTTAATATTTATCTCCAACACCACAATTCAAAATGAATGGATTCTTCTTTGGTGTGGTCGTTACATAATCTCATGTCAACTTGAAGGTATTAAGAATGAAGGGAGGAGTCTACCCTGCCTATCAGGTCACAGCCTGATGATGCCTCCTTGTGGGCGTGTCCTTCTCGCGAGGATTCTGAGAACTTTCTCTCTCTGCCTTTGTCTTCCTGTTGACAAGCCCTGGGGAGACTTGCTGAGACCTGCAAGAGCGCTCTCTCTGCTTCCCCTTCCTGTGGAGGAACCACAGCCAGAGAGCTGGAGGAGCCACATGGAGACCTGCGTTAGTGCTGAGATGCTTCCGCTGCCACTGGAACCCCAGGACTTTTCACGCATCGGCCTGTGATCTTCCTGCATTCTACATCATTGCATGTGGCTGTGTGAGTCTGAAGCGAGATTTATGGACTAGTATCAGGCTTATGGGCTAATATCAGACTTATGGTCTTGATCTGGAATGGGCTGGAATGTTTTCTTGATATATAATTACTCTTTTATATAAAGTTCTCTCTTACATATATGAAGGTCCCTGGATTTGTTTCTCCAGTCAACCTGGTCTAACACATTTGATATTCCTTATTCAATGTTCAACATTAAAAAAAAATATTTAGCTGTGTTTTATTGACTATTCAAAGACAATTGACTGTGTGATTCATTACAAATTATGGACAACCTTATGAAGAATGGGAAATCCGGAACACTTACTGGTGTTCATACAGAACCTATTCATAGACCAAGTGGCAATTGTTAAAACAGAACAAGGGGATAATGAATGGATTAATATCAGGAATAATGTGTGCCAGGATTGTATTGTTTCACTATATTATTCAATCTGTATGTGGAGACAAGCTGTATTACAGGGAAAAAAAAGAATGCAGTATTAGGATTGTCAATGTTCAACTTTCACATGCAGAGGAGGCAATTGAAAATACCATTGCTTTGGGTCCGGTGCACCTTCGTCCTCCAAGTAACACCTTTGCTATTCCAATCCTCTTAAGAGGGCTTGTGCAGCAGATTTACCTAATGCAACTCATCTTTTTTATCTCTTGACTGTTACTTCCATGAGCATTCATTATAGATCCAATCAAGACAAAATCATTGACAACTTCTACCTTTTCTCCATCCACTGTGATGTTACTTATTGGTCCAGCTGTGAGGAGTTTGGCCTTCTTTACATGTAAAGAAGTTACCAAAGTGCCACCCTGACCACCAGTATCTGGAAATCTGCTATAAATGCCAAGTCTCAGCTCCCATTTCAGACCCACTGAATGAGAAACTCTGGGGGACGTACCCTCTAAATCGTGTTTTAACACGATGGGTAACTCTTATGCCCAGATTTAGAACAAGGTTTCTCAAATTTGCACCAAATAATTCCTTGTTGTGAGAGGCTGTCCTGGCAGGATGTTTAGCCGTGTCCTTGGCTTATACCTAGGAGATGCCAGTAGCACCCTGCCTTCCCTTTAATAAACATAAATTGTCCAGATCTTGCCAAATACCTCTCAGAATATAAAATCATCTGCATTGAGAACCACTGACCCAGACCCTTGCTTCTCAAAGTGTGAACCAAGGTCCAGTAGGATAGGTTTCTGAGACAGGAGCTGCTGGAGGTTTTGAACTGACAACTATGTAGATCGCAGCCTAACATGAAATCACGACATCACCAGGGCTCCATATTAGGATGGGTATCACCTAGGAACTTACACAGTGTGAGGACTCCTGGGCAGCTTCTCCTGAATCCGAATCTACATTTCAGAAAGATTTTCAGGTGACTTGTGTGCAATGAGAGATTGATATGACTGAACTAAACAAGCCTCTTCATACTGAAGACGAGGAGATGCCATTCCAGAGGCCGATGACTTGCCCAAGATCCTATTTGCTGGCTCCAGAGCCCTAGGCTCTCTCATCCTTATGTTCCTTTTCTGAAGTGCCTTATGGGATTAGAAGGGCTTTCCACCTGGATCCTAAGGTCAACATTTCTGGAAGGCCTGAGAGCTGAGGGACCTAGTGCCAGGGGCCAGAGCTCTCACACCATAAACATCAGCTTCTGTAGGAGCCAGCATATAGGCCTTTGTGAGGCGTATAGGCCAGGTACTTTTTAGACTATCTCTAAGGTGGGATTTGTCTGATGTTTTCCCTCATAATTAGACTGGGGCTAGGGGTTTTGAAAAGAAGACCACAGAGGAAATGTGCTATTTTCATCGTACAGTAGTTTTCCCTTCTTCTCCATAACGGATCATATTTTCCTGAAAGCAAACTGCTCTGCTAGCCCACCAGCAGCTAGCCAGCCAGCAGAGCAGCTTTACTTAACCTTGTTTAATATAAATCTTGTGTAATAAAGTACTTCTGCACGGCTGCAGCAGCTCCAGTCCAGAGTCTCCCATGGCTGATGAAAAAACAGCCAGGCACTATGAGAACTGAGATTTGCTGCCAAGTCCCACCTTTCTTTTATTAATGGGGAGTGATAGGCCCAGCCCTTCTCTAATGAGCGGCCAGTCACACAGCAATTTGCCTTTGACAGTTCCCATTCCTGATCATTGCACCACCTGAGTCCTTCAGGTTGATGGCAGGCTCATGGAGGACAAAGACTGCAGTCCTGAATCTAGCCTATGGTAGCAAGAGGGATGGGAAAATCCAAGCAAGCACAGAGATCTCTGTGTGTTTCCTTCTGATGGAGCCCTGGTGGTGTAGTAGTAACATCACGTTGGGCTATGATCCGCATGATGGGCAGTTCAAAACCACCAGCAGCTCCATGGGACAAAGACTGGGCTTTCCATTCCTGTGGGACCATTGTGAGTCAGTACTGACTAGACGGCAGTGAGTTTAGTGAGAGGGCCCCTTAAGGCAGAATCTCATCTGGGTGTGGCATTACTAGCCCAGGGAGATTCTTTCCATTAGAACAGACAATTGCCATTATGATGTAGTTCTCAATACTCCACCCTTACAATACCCTCTCCTCACTCCCTTGCACTCCTCCCTGTTGACCTGCCAGATTTTACAGTCAAATTCTTTATTTGAAGTAACTCTACCCAGTTAAGATCATTAACTCACTGTCAGTGAGTCGATTCTGACTCATAGCAACCCTATAGGACAGGGTAGAACTGTCCCCTGAAGGTTTCTGAGACTGTAGCTCTTGATAGAAGTAGAAAGCCTTACCTTTCTCCTGTGGAATGGTTGGTGGTTTCAAACTGCTGACCTCATGGCTAGCAGCCCTACGCCTAACCCACCACATCAACGGAGTTCCTTTAAGATCATTGAGGTCTCTGTTCAAGTGAAATTGTTATTTGAGTCCTTGGTATTGGTTTCTTATTGCTCTTCTAACAAATCACCACAAATGGGATAGTTTAAAATAATGCAATTTTACTATCTTGTAATTATGAGGGAAAAAAATCCCAAAAGTCTATAGGTGTCAAAGAGAAAAAGCAACAAATCCTACTTGAATGCCAAAGATTTATTACCCACGAAACCAAATATTCACTTTTTCCCCCAGAAGTCAATATTATGATTATTATTATTAGTTAATCATTTTATTAGGGGCTAATCCAACTCATCACAATTCATTCATACATCAATTGTGTAAAGCACATTTGTACATTCATTGCCCTCATCCTTCTCAAAACATTTTCTCTCCACTTAAGCCCCTGGCATCAGCTCCTCATTTTTTCCCCTCCCTCCCCACTCCCCCTCCTCCATGAGCCCTTGATAATTTATAAATTATTATTTTGTCATATCTTACAGTGTCCGACGTCTTCCTTCACCCACTTTTGTGTTGTCCGTCCCCTAGGGAGGAGGTTATGTGTAGATCCTTGCAATAGGTTCCCCCTTTCCATCCCCCAATCCCTCTACCTCCCCCTCCCGTATTGCAACTCTCACCACTGGCCCTGAAGGGATTATCCGCCCTGGATTAACTGTGTTTCCAGTTGCTATCTGTACCAGTGTATATCCTCTGGTCTAGCCAGATTTGTAAGGTAGAATTGGGATCACGATAGTGGTGGGGGAGGAAGCATTTAGGAACTAGAGGAAAGTTTTATGTTTCATCGTTGCTGCACTGCACCCTGACTGGCTCATCTCCACCCCACAACCCTTAATATTTACTTTAAAGGAATTCCTGACCCAAATTAATCTTGCCAGCAATTTTTATTTCACCCCAAATTGTTCATCTTTCTTTTCAATCAATTTGAAAACAGTGTACTAACTTCGAGTGTCAAAAGATATGACTGAACCCCACCTGGGCACTCCACGGGGTGAACTGGACTCTAGACACACTTGTAACCTGAGGACCTACGCTGGACAACCCACGGTGTCTGAGGAAGCAGAAGACAGCTGAACCAAGAGTGATGTACTCTGGCCGGTGAACAAGCAAGGCCTTGCTACCCTGTATGCCGTATTAAGAGACATATTATCTGGCAATCCTGTGATGGCCAATCTGTTATATTCTGCTTCTGCTTGTGTATATTCGGGTGTATCTCAGAGGTGCATCACCATTGGGGCTCACCCTCTTGAAGCTGTGTTATTTGTTTCTTTGTTTTTCAGTAAAGGAAGCCGAGTTACATTGTGCCTATAGGGAAAGAAAACATATAACAAGGGTTTGGCAGAAGGGGGATATAGAGTGGTGGGGGAGATAAGAGGGAAATGATGTCAAGGAGTCCAGGAAGTAAAAGTACGTTTGGAGACTGATTATGGAAGCAATTGTGCAATTACGTTTGACATGATTGAACTATGGAATGATATGACATATGCATTAACTCCCAAGTTACAGCAAATTGAAAAAACTGAAAAAAAGCATAGATCCAGGAATGGGTTTTGGGCTCGTACTTAAGGATAATCAGTTCTTACTCATAGCCCTGCTTGATACGCACTTTCATGACACAATCACTGAAGATAAGAGTGCTACATCAAAGTGTGTGAAGAAAGCAGATGGTGCCTGGCTATCAATTGGAATAGTGACTGGGGGCTTAAAGTCTCGTATTCAAACAAGCAGCCATCTAAGTGAGGAGTCAACTAAGTCCACATGGAAGAAGCACGCCAGCTTGTGCGGTCCAAAAAGTACAATAAAAATTTTGAATATGATTAGTAGAAGAACATCAGAGCTAAAACTATGAACACTCAATTTGTGGAGGGCTATGGGGGACAGGGGGAGCCCAAAACTTATCTGCAGAGTATCTGGATACTGGCAGACCTGCTCTAGCCACAGGCAAGCGTCTTGAACAGCCTGACTATCAGGCAGAGACCATTGTCATCTTGATTGTGCTGGAACAAATTTGACACTTGGCCGGTTGACCACCCCATAGACGCAACCTGAATTTGTCCTGGGTGAAAGTATCTCTTTCTGGTTCCATGACAGAAATTTCTTCCCTGGGTTTTTGAATGTTGATGGGAATAATTTCCTTCTCATGCATTATTTGTATTTTTGTCTTTGCTCTATTATGGTTTTATTCTTACCACCTTAGTGCAATTTTTAAAAAAAGTAAATCATTTTATTGGGGGCCCTTAGAGCTCTTAGAACAATCCATACATTAATTGTATCAAACACATTTGTACATATGTTGCCATCATCATTTTCAAAACATTTTATTTCTGCTTGAGCCCTTGGTATCACTTTTTTTTAGTCCTCCCTTCTCCACCCTCCCACCCTTGCGACCCCTTGAAAAATTATAAATTATTATTTTCATATCTTACACTGTCTGCTGTCTCTCTTCACCCAATTTCTGTTATTTGTACCCCCTGGGAGGGGCATGTTATACGTCAGTCATTATGATTGGTTCTCCCTTCTTCCCCTTCTCTCCCCACCTTCCCCCTACCCTTATGGTATTGCTACTTCCATTATTGTTCCTGGGGGGTTTATCTGTCCTAGATTTGGTGTGTAGAGATCTCTTATCTGTACCAGTGTACATCCTCTGGTCTACTCAGATTTTTAAGGTAGAACTGGGGTCATGATAGTGGGGGAGGAAGCATTAAAGACTTAGAGCAGTGGTTCTCAACCTTCCTAATGTCACAATCCTTTAATACAGTTTCTCATGTTGTGATGACCACCAACCATAAAATTATTTTCACTGCTACTTCATAACTGTAATTTTGCTACTGTTATTAATTGTAATGTAAATATCTGATATGCAGGATGTATTTTCATTGTTATAAATTGAACATAACTAAAGCATAGTGATTAATCACAAAAACAATATGTAATTATATATTGTGAAATATTTATTTCTAATGACAAATAAATGAAATTTTATCTTGAAGCATGGTGTAGCATCTGTTACAGTCTTAATATAACAAAGGTAAACTACATTGCTGCATTTTTTAACAGTATGCATAAAAAGCAAACTTCAGTGAGAAGGTTGAGATAGCTTCTTTCTTACCAGATCAGAAATTCTCAGGACAGTCTTTGCAAGAGCTCAACGAAGATCATCTTCTACAATAAGTCTACTTCTGTATTTAGACTTAAAAACCAACAAACTGGAAAACCCTGTTTCACAAAGATATGTTGTGGGAAGTGGAAGAAGAAGGCACAACATAGTCTCAGACAGAACAGGACATAACTATAAACACTTGATCCAGAATTTTGTAACCGGCATGGTAGAGAAATCAGTTCTCGCTGCATCACTGTTCATAAGTCCAATGAACTCCTCTTGAGCTGCCTCAGGAGCATCTCCAACTCTGACTGTGAATGGGCTTCTGGCAAGCGCACAACTCGAAGATGCTGGCAACAGTAAATCCCAGCAGTGGTGTGAGGTGTCATAGCTCTGGCGATTTTGAGTGCCACCAAATATGAAACTTCAACCGCTGCTATGTTTTGTTTGTGGTACTTGCCGCCAGTGCCAAATCTGGCTCTCTTGAGTCCATCAGCTTTGCTTCTAAAATAGTTGGTATACTTGCGGGCAAAGCTTGCATGCTTGCTATCAAAATGGCCTTTTAGTTTGTTCGGCTTCATAGATTCGGCTGATGGAACTTCACAACAAATAACACATTGCGGTTTCTCAATTCTTGCTGTAATTATTGAGGTAACCAAACTGTAAAACCATACTGTAAAAGATCCTCACTATATTTTCTTTTCCTAATGTTCTTCTCAATATGATCCATTGTTATGGGATGGCTTGCTAATGAAAATAATATATAACAATAGCTTTAATAATACAAGAGATGATACATGGCATGGTTCAGTCAATACAGTTCATTAAGATTTCCTATGATTTACCATTCTCTGTGTTGTGCTTTTTACATACCTGTCACTATCGCAAGAGGGAAGTATTCACATCAACCACAGCTGAATGTAAAAATACTGATCAGCATCCAGATTAAGTTGCCATGATATATATATATGTATACATATACATATATATAATTTTTGGCAGTAGTTGATGATTTTCAGTACATAATTTTACATTTACCCAGTAATCATAATTAATGAAGTGTTGTTTTACCTCCAATACTCTTGCTGTCAACACAGTAGCTGCTTTTAACAGAGTAGCGGCTTTCAACACAGCAGCAGCTCTACACACCTGTGTCTGGTCCTCATAATTACATTATGGTGCCAACCCTGTCACATACACCTGTATTTGTACAGGATGAATGTGATGGGGTAGGCGCGATGATGTCATCACATTGGGTACTCATATGTAGGTGTATCTGCATGTGGGCAGACCCGCCTGGAGATGGATAGAGGAGCAGTGTCTCAATTCCTAAGACCATCAAAAACGATGTGTTTTCTGATGGTCTTAGGTGACCCCTGAAAAAGTGTCATTTGGCCCCCAAAGGCGTTGTGACCCACAGGTTGAGAACTGCTGACCTAGAGGAATGTTGTGTGTTTCATCGGTGCTATACTGAACCCTGGCTGGCTCATCTCTTCCTTGTGACCATTCTGTGAGGGATGCCCAATTGTCTACAGTTGGTCTTTGGGTCTCCACTCCGAGCCCCCTTGTTCCCATCAATGTGATTGTTTGTTTTGGGTCTTCTGATGCCAAATGTAGTGCTTAGTTCCCTTACTGCCAAATGCAGTGCTTAGTTCCAAGCTACTGGTAGGCATGCCGCAGTCTAATTTTCCCAATTAGGTCATGAAACCCTCTGAAGCAATTCTGTGTCACACAGTGCTTGGTTTACAGTGGTCAATGTTTGTAAAACCAAGCTCCCTAACATTCCCCTCTGCAATTCTAGCATCCACTTGGGATTTTTCACTTCTTTTCCAATCACCTAAGCATGAAAGCTCAGCCATTGTTAGCCGTAGCCTGTATTCTCTATCTCACATATGCCAGAGGTAAGCAGGTTCTGAAAGTTTTTTCTTCTTAACAAAACTCCAGGTGGGTTGTGTGTTCAGGCAGATTTGGGGAAAACCGGCACAATGAGTGGGGGGAACAATGTTGGGAATCAGGACCCTGGTCTTCCAGTCTGATTTCCCCCATTTAGGAATCGTGTGCTCTGGGAGAACTGGCTCCTCCTCCTCTCCTCTTTATTCTCCTTGATTGTCAAGTGAGGGCTTTGCACCAGATAGGTTCCTTTGAGCTTTTGCAGCCTTTGTTTCTTTATGTTAGACCCTCAGCCCTATTTATCTCTTTCTTATCCCTCTTAGATTCTGCTCAGTCCTGTAGGGATGCTAAGAATAGGCTTGAGGCACTGAGATCCCTGTTGGAGGTGGTAACGGGAGAGTTGTTTGTCAGACATCTATAAGTTAGACCCAGGTTCTCTTCCGAGGATGAAGTTACCGATTTTGGAGCAATTTGTTCAGGGGACATTGAAGATAAATAGGAAGAAAAGAGGCAGTGCATCTGGAATGGGCTATTTGAATCCCTTAGGCATTGATCAATCAATTGTATGAACACTGCACTGGCTGGGCAAGACATAGATTGGAAACTAAACTCAGAGGCTTCTCAGGCAATGAATAGGCCAATGAAAGGAGGCAGATACTGGGTTATGCTTTTATTTTGAAACTGTTCAATGCCTAAGAAAAATGACTGCATGTCATTTCTTCCCCCCTTTAATTTAATATTAATTCTTTCAGACATCCATATATTAAAATTAATCATTTTATTGGGGGACTCTTACAAATCTTACAACAATTCATCGTTCAATAGTATTAAAACATTTCCAAAACAATTTCTTTCTACTTGAGCCCTTCGTATCAGCTCCTCTTTTTGCCCCTTCCTCCCTCATCCTCGCACCTTTGTAAATCCTTGATCAATTATACATTATTTTTGCTATTTTGTGTCTTACGCTGTCTGTTGTCTCCCTTCACCCACCTTTCTGTTATTCATCCCTTTGGGGGTGCTATATATCCAACCTTGTGATGGGTTCCTCTCTTCTCCCCCTTCTCCTCCCCTGTCCACCTACCCTCATGATATTGCTATCAGACAAATATTTTATGAGATACTGTCTGTAAAAACAGCTCCGATCACATCTTCTCTACCCTCAAGAGCCCTGACACATGGAACAGACAGACAGACAGACAGACAAACGAACATAACCATATAAGAATCAGGATGGGAAATGAGGGTTGAGAAGAAGCTGAAGTCTGAGTTGGTCCGGGGAAGTACAGATAACATTTGGCTTGACTGCAGAAAGACTTTTAGATGCTCCGTAGGCACAATGGGGCGTGAGAGTAGTTGAGGCAGAGGTGATGACATGAGTCTCATCACAGAAGTGGGATGATGAAGGACTGGATTAGAAAATGAACAGTCATTGCTTTGTCTAGATCAGAGGTTCTCAACTTTCCTAATGCTGTGATCCTTTAATAAAGTTTCTAATGTTGTGGTGATCCCCCAACCATAAAATTATTCTCATAACTGTAATTTTGCTACTGTTATGAATCGGGCGACCCCTGTCAAAGGGTCATTCGACCCCCAAAGGGATCACGACCCACAGGTTGAGAACCGCTGTTCTACATCATAAAACAAAACTCACTACCAGTGTCAGTTCTGAGCCACGGCAACCCTGTAGAGTTAGAGCAGCACTGTCTCTTGGGTTGCTGAGGCTGTTAGTCTATGGGAGCAGAAAGGCCCATCCTTCTCCCAAGGAGAGACTCCTGAGTTCCAAGTGCCCCCCTTGCACTTAGCAGCCCTGCATTTAGCACATCCCCAGGGGCTCCTCAGAGCGCCCTGTGCAGTATACACTAGGGTGAGAAAAATAGGTGTGGCTCAGCTTGCTTGAGACTTGAAATGATGTAAAGATGTGGGATCCAGTTTGCTGGTGTGCGGAGACTTTTGAGGTTTCTTTTTCACATAGGAATGGTCTGCTGTGTGGCTGGTCTACTAACAAAATAGTAACAGTTTGAGAACACAGTCCATCTTCATCTCCTGAGATGAAACCAAGAAGTTGCACAAAAGGCAAAAGAGGGGTGTCAGGGTTTTACGTTTCCCCACAGTTTTGTGGAAAGTAAGCACTGGCCATGCCTAGCACCACGTCTCCATTTCTGAAGTCTCTCATGACTCTCTGGGCTGGAGAGGTGCAGAGAAGTGTGACAAGACGCTGTTTTCCTCAAATCATGCAGCTGCCAGGTGCTCTGTGCATCTGCTTTGGGAAAAACAAGCACGTGGAGAACTGCTTGTTACTGTGAGCTCCCTCTAGGTGGCCAGCATCATCCCTGAACACAGTTAAATGGAAGAAAAAGGAAGGTCAGGAAAGCGTTCAGAGGTGTTAGCTGCTTAGCCTACATGTGGCTATCTGACATGGTACCTTGACATGTATTTCGGAGGAGAAAGGAAGGAGAAAGGCTGAATCCTTTAGGTTTCTTTTTGCGAAGGATCAGGGGAAGAGTCTGGGAAGAGGGATACAAACTGAAAGCCCTGTTCAGGAAGAGACTGGGTAAGGAGATACATGGGACAATAAGGGCTTTGAAAAGTTCCCACACACACCTGGGACTCTGCAGAGCTACCTATAGCCTAGGGTCAGACACATGCTCAGAAGAGAAATGTGAAGCTCCTTAGCTTCCACTCTGCCAGGTTTGTTATGCTTTGCAGAAATCAGAAGCTAAGGCTGAAGCAGAGTTGGAAATAGCTAAGCGTTAAAGGAGTGTAGCAACATGTAGCTAGGCTGCAAATATAGGGAGAATATTTTATTTGCTTTTGTCTCTAGGCTTTTAAGAAAATTTCTGCCAAATCATTAGTTGAGAACTAAGCTAATGTAACTAATATTTCAGTAGCCACATGTGCTGGTCTGGGTAGACTAGAGAGACAAATTCATAGACACGCATGTGTATAAGAAAGAGTAATTGAATATTGAGAAGGCCGCCCAACCCAGTCCAGATCGATATTAGCCCATATGTCCGATACTAATCTATAAAGTCCTCTTCAGATTCATGAAACACATGCAATGACACTGAATGCAGGAAGATCACAGGCCACTGGGTGGACAGTCTTGTGGATCCAGTGGCACTGTAAGCATCTCAGCGCTGGCAGGGGTCTCCATGTGGCTTCTCCAGCTCCAGAGTTCTGGCTCCATCAGCCTCTCTCCACGTGTCTTCTCCACAGGATGTCTCATAGGGAGTGAGTATGTATCCCGCCTCCAGCAAACTATTTATCTCCTTAGCGCCTCCAAATGAGATCATCAAGCTACGACCTGATTGACAGGCTAAACTCCACTCCTTCACTCTGTATCCTCAAATTGACACCAGATTATGTAACTACCACACCACACAAGACAAACAAAACTATCTGTATGGATTTTAGTAGAATACTGTATGTAGCCATCCAGCTTCAACAAATTATTAACAGCCTGCCATTCTTATCTCTTCTATCCCTCTACTTACTCTCTGCCCTCCACTTAATTTTATTTTATTATTTCTTTCTTTTAAAAAAATTTAATCATTTTATTGGGCTCATACAATTCATCACAAT
>NW_022111324.1:5484668-5486232 GCF_000313985.2 Echinops telfairi
CTCCTAGTTCTTTCCTCTATTTCCTTTTACTTTCGTCTTGTCCCACTATCATGCTCAGCCTTCATTTGGGTTTCAGTAATTCCTCTTGGTTACATTGACCTTGATCAAGCCCTCCCAGACCTCTTACACCCTCCTCGCCACTGATTTTGGATCACTTTTTGTTCCCTTATCCCTGGGTTTGTTAACACCACTTCCTTTCCCCCACCTCCTTGTCTCCCATGTTCCCCCTGGAACCATCAGTCCCATTGTTTTCTCCTCCAGATTGTTTATCCCACCTATCTTATCTAGATAGACCTGCAGAGATAATAATATGCACAAAACAAGACAGAGCAAAACAAAGCAAAAAAACAAAACAACAACAACAACAAAAAAACCAGTGACAAAAAAGAGAAAAGCCTGTAAATAGTTCAAGGTCTGTTTGTTGACCTTTAAGAGTGTTTTCTGGTCTAGTCTGATGGGGTGCAATGCCCTGGCCCCAAAGTCTATTTTTGGTATTCCCTCAGGACTTCCTTGCTCTGCTCCCCTTGCTGTTCTGTTGCATGGCTTTAGTGTTTTGCCTTGGTTTGATGGGGTCAGATTGCTCCCAATTCTCACAGTGTGTCTCCAGTGTTGTCTCCTGTAGGGCTATGGCTCAGTGAGGGATGTAATGTCTCATAGTGGGGTTGGCCGTATGGTCCTCTCTGTGGATTAGCTGCTCTGAGTGGGAATATCGTCCTCAAGGCTTAGTGGACCAGGATGTGTTCCACTCTCTCTTCCTCCCCCTTCATTTGCTCCTCTGTGCTCTGATCAGACATGACCCTCTCCCTGAGCTGTAGCTTCAATGCTGTCCTCTGAAATAAATTCTTCTGGGGGGAGAGGCGGCTGTCCACGTAGTTGGGATTGGGGTTGGCCCCTCCGACCTCCCTACTTAATTTTATTATTACCATTTTAAGTTGCCTTCAGTTAAAATTTATACACATTGAAATGTGTAAATCTTAGTGATTCAAACTTGACAAATAAATTACCCGGGACATGTGTCTTAGCAATTTCCTCAAACTCTCTTCCTCAAGCAATCACTGCCTGAGGGAGTCACTGTCACCAATGGGAATATGGGAGGTCTCTTATGTGTTTTCCTGTTGAAGTTACTGCCTAACAAATAAACACTCATGAAAGCATTATGGGGAAAGGGCCAGAGTGAGGTGTGCCTCTAATATATGTGCTGGTCCTTAGATCATAGTAGCAAAGAGTGTGGCTGGCTGTAGGGGCAGCAGTGAGAGAGCTCTGAATAAGGGTCATCACAGTAATGTTTGGCAGGGGAATTTAGAACATTTGAATGTCTAGACGTCTCTGCATGTGCTGTTCGGTTGCTCTGGATCGTCTTCTCTGGTAGTTCTGTTGCCTCTTACACATTCTTCAAGACTCAGTCCAGCATTTCCTGGATCAAGTACTGAGGGGGTCCACCCAAAAACCTGGAATTTTTTTCAAAGATATGTATTTAATTAAAAAATTTTTTTAAAACATTTTATTAGGGGCTCATACAACTGTTATCCCAATCCATACACACATCAATTGTGTAAAGCGCATT
>NW_022111324.1:5486758-5488461 GCF_000313985.2 Echinops telfairi
TACATCGCACCCTGACTGGCTCATCTCCTCCCCTAGACCCCTCTGCAAGGGGATCTCCAGTGGCCTACTAATGGGCTTTGGATCTCACCTTTAAAGTACTCTCCATTACCCTTAATACGTTTGTCAAATCTGTGAATCCATTCTTGGAAACATTTTTCAAACTCAACTGTTTGGAGGGCTGACAGCACCTCCCTCGTTTTTTTCTTCACTTCTATGTCCTCAAATCACTGTCGTTTCATGTCCCTTTTCATTCTTGGAAGCAAAAAGAAGTCACTCAGAGCTATTGGTGCACTGAGATAGCTGCATGAGCAGGTGCACTGGTGTGGAGGCAAAACCAGTTCCCCATCTGCCACCAATCAGACCTTTTTCTGTCACACACTACTGCACAATCTTTTCAGAACCTCTAAATAGAAAGCTTGATTAACAGTCTAACCTGGTGGAATACATTCCAAATGCACTATGCGTCAACAGTTTCCTCTGTTGGGGAAGTTAAGGGATGTCCAGAACAAGGTTTGTCATCAATCAACATTTCAACTTTTTTTGTAATAAGAAAACCACTCTAACACTTTATTTTCTCCCATAGTGGTGTCCTTGTAAGCTGTGTTCAGCGTCGCAATAGTTTCTGTGGCATTGTTCATGAGCAGGAAACACAATTTCATAGCCAGATACTGTCTTCTGAAATCAGTCATCACAAAAATGAGGCTTGAGAAAAACTGCTTTCATGAAAAAAATTCACTGTGACCAGAGAGAATCTTTCCAGGTGATGCCACTGGGTGCACTAACTCAGAGCGAGTTGCTTGATGCTCGCTTAGCAGGAAAATGTGTACTGTGAAAGTTCTGCTCTGCCCAGCGCAATTCTGGAGATTCTTTTTTGGTATCCCCTCATAATATCCTTTGTGTGCCCAATATGCATTTATTTATTTCTTTTTTAAAAAAACAAACCATTTTACTGGGGGCTCTTACAGCTCTTATAACAATCCATACATCAATTGAATCAAGCACATTTGTACATATGTTGCCATCATCATTCTCAAAATATTTTCTTTCTGTTTGAGCCCTTGGTATCAGCTCTTCTCTTTTCTCTCCTTCCCTCACCCTCCCACCCACACGGACCCCTGATACATTACAAATTATTATTATTTTCACATCTTATCCTGCCACATTACTGTTGTTCATCCCCCTGGCCGGGGTGTGTGTGTTATCCATTGATCATTGTAGTTGGTTCCCTGTTTCTCCTCCCTCCCCCCCTTCCACCTCCCCTCATGGTATTGCTACTCCTATTACTGTTTCTGAGGTGTTTATCTTTCCTGGATTCCGTGTGTTGAGAGTTCTTATCTGTACCAGTGTACATGCTCCAGTTTAGCCAAATTTGTAAGGTAGAATTGGGGTCCTGATAGTGGGGGAGGGGAGGAGGCATTAAAGATCGACAGGAATGTTGAATGTTCTGTCGGTGCTATGCTGCACCCTGGCTGTCTCATTCTTTCCTGTGACCCTTCTGTGAGGGAATGTCCAATTGTTTACAGATGGGCTTTGGGTCTCCACTCTGACCACCATCATTTGCATCAATATATTTGTTTGCTTGGGGTCTTCTGATGCCTGATACCTGATCCCATTGGCACCTCATGATCACACAGGCTGGTGTGCTTTTCCATGTAGGCTTTGTTGCTTCCCTGCTAGATGGCCGCTTGTTTAATTTCAAGCTT
>NW_022111324.1:5492003-5532534 GCF_000313985.2 Echinops telfairi
CCACCACAACCCTATAAATATTTCCACATCTGTGTGCTGACCCTTTTGAATGTTTTCCAATCTGATCTGGTGCAGTGCCCTGCCCTGCCTACCGATTCTGACGTCTATTTTGGGGGTTCCTTGGGTACGTCATTGTTTTGCTCCCTTTGCTGTTCTGCTGCGCTCCTTTCATGTTTTGTTCCTGTGTGTGTGTGGGGTGTGTCTCTGTGTCTCCAGTGTTGTCCTCTGTAGCCCTGTGGGTCAGTGAGGGGGTGTTGTATCTCACGGTGCGGCCAGCCCCAAGATCTTCTCTGTGTATTGGCTGCTCTGAGCAGGAATGTTGTCCTCAAGGCTTGGTGGGCCAGTTGGCCCAATATGCATTTCTATTGTGATATCCCATTATATTGAAATTGAAAATATATTGGGTCCTGGAGGACGTTTAAAGATTTTTAAAGTCAGTATCTGGTTTTGATTTACCTTTGCATTTTTTTTGCCTCTACTCCAGTGCTTGCATGTAGTCAGTGCACAATACATGTTTCTGAAGTTCATTTGTATTACAAACACGGTCTTTCACATTGCCCCTGAGTCAATGGGATATGTCATAGACTAACAACTCATTCCATCTCTTGGACAGATGTATTACAAAAGCATTCGGTCTATCACAAAGAAAGCTCGATGAGACTATGGGCCTGAATTAGTTTGATGAGATTTGAGATCTGTGTGTGCAAAAGATAATTTTGGAGTCTGGTGACTCTACTGAAATGAAAGCTTCTTTGAGGCAGGAACAACCTTGTTCCCATTTATATCCTGTCAGGCATGTCATAGGTATCCACTCACCACTAAATCAAGCTCTCTGGATTTCTCCTTGCATTGTTTTAAATGGAAGGAAATCTCATAGTTTACCTGTACTCACCTTCATATATCCTCTCATCCTGCCTGGAGAACTTGGGATAGTAGTGTGTGTGTGCGCACACGCGCACACACAAACGCACATGTGTGCACACGTTCCCACTCAGGCAAGCTAGAAAACAGAAAAATGTATGGTATGATATGTGATAGGGACAGAGAGTACAATCTTAGGGAAGCAAGAATGAAGGAAAATAGGAAATGGGCAGGAAGGAGGAAAGGCAAATACAAGAAGCTACCAAACTGATGTCAGTTTAACCAACAAGCATAGCTGTGTTAAACCAGGTTGACTAGAGAAACAAATCCAGGGACATTCATATATGTATAAGAAAGAGCTTTATAT
Source organism: Echinops telfairi (assembly GCF_000313985.2). NCBI lineage: Eukaryota > Metazoa > Chordata > Mammalia > Afrosoricida > Tenrecidae > Echinops > Echinops telfairi. The sequence goes on from NW_022111324.1 coordinate 5,493,232, forward strand.
CAAAGAGTAGCTGTACATTAAGCAAATATTCCAGCCCAGTCCAGATCAAGTCCACAAGTCCAATATTAGCCCATAAGTCCAATACTAGTCTATAAATCCTTCTGACTCACGCATTCGTATACAGTGATGCAAAATACAGGAAGGTCACAGATCAGTGGACGAAAAGTCATGTGGATCCAATGCTGGTGGAAGCATCTCAACACTGATGTAGGTCACCACATGGCTCTTCCAGCTCTCTGAGTGTATCACCAATAGGAAGGTGAAACAGAGAGAGAGAGAGTGTGGCCCACCTCCAGGGAGAAAGAGAGGAAGTTCTCATGAGAAGTCCATGCCCACAAGGAGGTATCATCAGGCTGTGACCTGATTGACAGGCTAGACTCCACCCCTACACTTATGTATCAAGTTGACATGAAGTTGTGTAACTACCACGATAGCTATTGCTCAACCACAAGGCAGCTGTCTGGAAAGTCTGTGTGGAACACTGTCTGGGCAGAGTCTCTTGAGAAGAGGCAGGGAGAAGAATGGATCCAGTGACTTGCTTATTTCTTCCTTTTTTCATTGGTCAAAGTTTCTTCCCTGTGAAGCCATAACTCCTTTGGATGCCCAGATTGTGTGGTCTGAATGCCTGGGTAACTGCTGGGGAATCTGGATTTCATAGTGTCAGCAGAGGTGTGTAGAGTGACACACCTCCTGGTCTTCTTGCACCAGCAGCCTGGTGGGTCAGCCGCGTGTGCCCAGGAGCTAGCTGGGGCTCAGTGGACCTACAGTGTGGCAGGTGAGATGCAGGGGGCATGAAGCAACCATTGCTACATGTGTCTTGAGCAGCACGGGAGTTTAGAAGCAGCTCTTGCAGCGGCCCCTGCTGGCTGAGCACTGAAAGCCCCAGAAGGGTGGGGCCTCTGCCATGAAGACAGCACCAAAGCCCCAAGGATCTTCCTTCAGCCATGAGCAAATCCTCCTCTCTGTGGTCCATAGGGGTGCCTTGAGGCCAGGGGGATCCTTCTGGTGTACGGTCTGTAGCAATGAGCAGCCCTCCGGGGCTAAGCTCATCGTGGGACCTATACAAACAGGACCCCGGACATAGGGTCCAGTTTGTATAGGTCCCACGATGAGCTTAACGCCGGAGGGCTGCTAACTGGACCCTATGTGCGATGTAACAATGATGAGAAATACAACTTTCCTCTAGTTCCTAAATGGTTCCTCCCCGCTCCCACTACCATGACTCGAATTCGATCTTGCAAGTCTGGCTAGACCAGAGGAGGTACACTGGTACAGATAGGAACTGAAAATACAGGGAATCCAGGACGGATGAGCCCTATAGGACCAGTGGTGTGAGTGGCAAAACAGGGAGGGTAAAGGGAGAATGGGTAGGAAGGAGGGAACCGATTACATGGAACTGTGTGTGACCTCCTCCCTGGGGGACAGACAACTGAAAAGTGGGTGAAGGGAGACGTCGGACAGGGCAAGATAGGACAAAATACCCATTTATAAACTATCAAGGGCTCATGCGGGACGGGGGAGCGGGGAGGGAAGGGAAAAATGAGGACCTAATGTCGGGGGTTTAAATGGAGAGAAAATGTTTTGAGAAACGATGTACAAATGCGCTTTACACAATTGATGTGTGTATGGATTGGGATAACAGTTGTATGAGCCCCTAATAAAATGTTAAAAACAAACAAACAAAAAACCAGCAAACAAACTGGACCCTATGTAATAAATGTTAGTTTAGGAGGCAGAAAGAAAAAGAGACTGGAGTCTCCAAAGGGCAATGAATGCAACCGTGGTGTCAGCCCCCTGGCCCTTGCTTGTGAATATGCGCTTCTGGAAGTTTGCCCCATTCCCAGGTTGCTGACACCGAATGCAGGATATGACACACAGCAGGGACTCTACAAACCAAGGGAGGAGGGGACAAAATATGTCCATCTAGGCTAAAGCTCACCACGGCTTTCTGTGCCCCTTCTGAGCAGTGTAAACGACCCCGGTGTAAATGGAGCCCTGCCACCTTTCCGCAGAGGTCGTCACCGCGCGGGTGGTTGCCTGTGCCGAGCTGTGATTTACAGGATTTTATAGCCCTGTTTTCAGATGTTCGCTCACTGTTTACTGCGCTGCTGCTAATAAACATCTTGTCATAAATGATAAACGGGGCAGCTCGAGGGGGACGTGGGAGCCATGTTTAAAGAGCCTTGGCGTTCTATAGAATACACAACTCAGCCTGTGGATTAGGTGGCCCCAAATTTATTTCTTAATTCTGTATTGTTTATGTGACTGAAAGCAAGAGCAGCAAACCGCTTAGGCCTAGCTTCCTCGGAAACCGAGAGGGTAGGGCTCCCGCGGGGGTGGGGTAGGGCGGCTCCTTCAGGTTCTACCCCCCTGCTGAGAATTCGCCTTTCTGCCCAAGATGTACTGAATCCGAATCTACATTTTAAAGAGATCCCAGGTGATCTACATAAGAATCTGGATCAGTACATCTGGTTTGGGAAGCGAATTCTCCGCAGGGGAAGGTCGTGCTAAAATGAGCCCCTCAGGAACTCTAGTTCAACCTGGTGTTCTTCTAGGCGCCGGCATGCTCTGCACAGGAGGACCCTGGGAACCGAGGGTCGATTTCCCCAGGTTCCATAGCAGCGATATACTCCATCCCTCAGTGTCCAGCTCTGGGGCCAGAATATAGGTAGAGCTGATTGGGACACTGCCCCTCCTGGTGCAGCTATAGGTGCTTCCAGCAAGGACAGAGAACTTCTAGTACACATGCTTCTGAGGCGCAGACTCAGCGTCTTCCTCTGGTTCCCTCTTGACACTTCTCCATGTGTTCCTCCCTTCCCTTTCCTCTTCTCCGCCCCACCCCTCTTTTCTCTCTCTCCCCTCTTCTCTGCCGTATCCAGTTTTCACACCTGCTCAGTGCCAAGGATTCAGATGGAGGAAAGGGCTGCCCGCGGGTGGGCCTGGTGCTGTGCAGAGTGGGAGGGAAGCAAAGGGAAACGCTCTGAAGTGACTGACACCTGGGGAGAGGCTGGTGCGGGCTTGCCAGCTCTGCATTCGGGCAGATGTGAGGCAGCTGGTGAGCGGCCTGTCACCCAGGACGCTGGCATTTCAAGAGTAATGAGGAAAATACAGAGAGATGTCAGTCCACTTTATCTTGGCGAGACAATAGGCCTTATACTTCCTTTGCTTGCGTCGAGGATTTCAGTTTTAAATGGGAAGAGCTGGACGCCATGGTGATGTTGGCATCCCTCATGGAAAGGGAAGGTTCTACCGCCTCAGTAGGAACTCGGCAGACGCATTGGTCGGTTTTCTTGGTTCAGAACAATTCTGAGCATCCTTGAATGCGGGGTGAGCTTAGTCAGGGTCTGGAGAGACTAGACAGGCTGTGCAGTCATAACAAGGACCCCAGCTCTGGGTTCCAGTCACCCCAGTGCAGCACCTGTGATTTCTGGCTAGGCCAGCACAATTCCAGAGACGGGTTTTGATGTCCCATCTCTCTTCTGGCACAGGTGAGGGCCCTGTGGCAGCATCTTGCAGGAGGCAAGAGAAACCAGAAAGGCCCCATCCCTCCCACAGCGAAAATATATTTTCATACACATTTAACCATTTATAGATGCATTTAGGTTGAAAAAAAAAAGCGCTCTTCTCTTACAAGGTAAATTTTCTCCGGTAGGGCTAAGGCTCACACATACACGCAGTGTTTCATGCGTTTTTCTTCTTTCTGAGCATCTGTGTCTCTGGGGCTTCTTCCCACTTGGAAAAGCCCACAGGATGCCTACTGGGGGCAGCTGCCAGCCACACCACCTTCCTCGGGCACTAAGACTTTGGAGATGCGGGCAGCTCCGGGTCGTACTGTGATCCAGGAGGCTGGCTGAAATGACCACAGCTGCAGGGAAGAGGAAGTATTGGGTCCCCGGCCCCCCCACCTCACCCAACACCTTTGCCTTTTTATGTTGAGGCAGCTGGGTGTGAGAACGCAGGCTTTGTAATTATAAACTTATCTTCAAATCTCAGCTTCCCTGCCTAGTAGCTGGGAAATGTCTGTATCTTCACCTTCAGATGAGAAGAAAGATGGCAGCTTGGTGAAGTACCATATGAGAAGTACCTGGCACCTACCACCAGGTGCTGTGGAATTGATGTGAATTCATGGAAACCCCACGTGTGTTAGAGGAGAACTGTGCTTCATGGACTTTCAACAGCTGCCAGGTCTTTCTTCTGAGGCACCTCATGGTGGACTCCTCAACCCTTTCTAGTAGTAGGTGAGTGCATTAGTCATTTTCCCATCCAGGGACTCCCACTAGGGAATATAATGGATTTAGATTAAGGATTTGATTCTCAGCAGGAAAATAAACGATGCTATAATAATAAAAAACAGTAATGTTCTCTTTCCCAAGCCATTGCCTCCTATTTACGTTCATGTTCCACAGAATTATCCATAATTTAAAACCAATATAAACCATAATGGGAATGGTGAGCATCTTTGTATTAGATCGCTAGTATTTTACAACCAGAAATCATGTCAGTTGGAAACAGAATCTCTTTATCATGTTGGGAAACAACTCTTATAGCCTCACATATTACAATGTTATTTGGAATTCATTTAAAATATATGCAGTGCTCTTTTCACACTTATTGAAATAATCATAAGCTTTTGTTACATGTAACTTGTGATATAATATGGTTGGGAGTTTATTAGCATTGAGTTATCATTGAATTTATGGAAGAAATCTTGCTTCATTACCATTTTTTTTAATGTGCCAAACTCCGTTCATACCATTTCAATTTGCCCTTCGGCCTTTACTCTTTCAGTCCAAACTTCACACAATGGCTGGAAGGACCTTGCTAAAGCAGAGGTCAGATCATGGAAGTCCCAATGATTACCATTACCATTGTGACGGAGATTTCAAAAAAAAAGAAAAGAAAAACTCCTTTTTCATCAGGCTTGAATCCAGCTCCCACCTTCCTCTCCCTTTCTGCTCTCCCTTGCTCTCGAGATAGGGTGACCGTGGCTTAGGACCTGCCGCACTTGCTTCTGACACGAAATGATGCGCTTTCCCCTGTTCTTTTCTGAGTTACATCTTTCATGTTTGTAATCCAATACAAATGTCACCTTCTTATGAATAGTCTTCTTAGTGTTCTACTTAGGCAGCTTCACAATACCGCTGTATCACATCATGACATTTTTTTTAGCCTTTACTCGTACCTGAAACTATCTTATTAAATGCCTTTCCATATGGACTGATTGTCCACTCCTTCCCACTCCAATGAATGAATGTCCATACCTCCAGGGCATGGATTTCTGGTCTACATGGTTTCCTGATGGGAAGAACTTTGCTTAGCGAATGATGGATGCTCAAAATATATACTCATACACAAGATGGGCCTATTCTTTACTTTTCCATTTACAGCCCTCTGTCCAGTCCTACAATAACTTTAAGGCCTCAATTGGATATCTTCCTGCCTTTTTTCCTGAGTCTGGGATCAGGCTAGCCAGCATAGGACCCACCGAGGAGGATGGGCCATATACATTCACTGTGTACTGTCTTATCCAAGCAGATGACCATACAGCCTCTGCAGACCCTCCCAGGAGCTGATGGGCATGTGAAATCGCTCCACTCAGTCTTAGCTCTAGGAATTTAGTTGTACTTTTCAGGGAAAAATGATTTCCATGGGGGAAGACTGATGGCCTTTTGAAACAAAGAAAGAAAAGGTGTGGAGTTTATCAAAATTCCCTGTTAAATAAGGAGTGTGGGGAGGTCTGACTTTAGTGATCTCTTATCCCCCCCAAATGTGGTTAGCCAGGAAAGGAAGCCCTGGTTGGTGGTAGCTGACCCTCCCAAGAGCTGCTTGACGCTTGTCCCCCCATTCCCACGGTACATTTACACCTTGCACTTGAATGGTGTAACAGTGCTGTTGTGTTTTCTTAACTCTTCCAGAACCCCTGCTCTGCCTCTTTGTCATCTCCTTTTCTTTCTTTCCAGTCTTTATTCTTTCTTCACCTCAAAAACATGTTTTCGAGTTTACCTGTGGCCCTTTAAGGTCTTGGAGACATTGGTAAGGAAATGTATGTAGCTTAAAGAATCTCATCTGGAAGACCCACACACCTGTGTGAGGGTACTTGCCCCTTGGTGGTTCAATTGTTGTTGCCACCTCTGTTTTTGTTTTGCCCTCTTGACTGTCAGTCTTGCATGTAAGGGGATGTTCTTGTATGCTCAAGGGCCACATGCTGTCTGTCACAGGGCAAGGACTGGGTTTATGTTGGGTAGAGGGGGCTGCACTGTGGGATCATTGTTGTCACCATAGGGATGTGTGTGGTGCTGCGGAAGGCACACGGGCTTCTGAATTAGGTAGACAGGGGCTTGAACTTGATGCTGCTGCCTACTGTTGGTGTACGATCTTGGGTGTGTTGCTTTATTTAGTTTGTTTGTTTTTCAAGTGTAAGTGTGAGATCATGAACCCTACCCCTCACAGACTTGTCGTGACATCCACTGCCACTGAGTCCATTCTGACTCACAGTTTATGGTGGGGATTCGCCAAAGGAAGCAAGGACTTAGGCTGATTGTAGGTACACTGTGACCAGATCCACTGATATTAATATTTCATGTCTCCCAGAACTCTAAGCAGGGCTCAGTTTATTTATCCTGGCTAATTATCAGCTGCAAGGAGGCCTCCTTATCCCTCCGTCAGCTGTAATTACCCCATCGTGAAGCCATCCGCAGGGAGGGAGCTGCCATCTGCTCTGAGGCCTCCCGGGCTGGGCTCCCCTCTGGCTTCTGGAGCCCAGGAGCAGATGCACGAGGCTGAGCAGGCAAGACATCCATTGCTGTCATAGCAGCTGAATTTCTGGAGCCCCTGCTACCAACTCAACTGAGAAGGCTGGAGCAGCCGTACAGTTCCTTGGAGCCTGCCAGGGCTTTGTAAGTGAGGAAAGCCCCTCTCCTCGCCATTGCCACTAGCTTCTTTTTCTTTTCTTAATTACTGGAGCTTTCCACCCACGGCAGTGATATGGGCAAGGGGATGGCTGTGTGGGTGTGTGCACTTGTGTAGATTGAGGACATGCATAGAGGGGTGGAGGGGAGAAGGTGGTCTGAGTGATGGGACAAGGGGAACCCCTTTGCATCTCTCTCTCTCTTGGGAGGATGTAGGGGCAGAAAGTGCAGTGAGCAGAGTCAGGTGATCTGGATCTGGGCCCCAGTGGATGAGTCACTACATATCTCTAGGGCTCAGTATCCTCATGTCTTGGATGAGGGTGAGCCTAAATGACTTCTCAGGTCCTTTGAGCTACGCAGCTGTTCTGTGTTCTCGAGTTGACACGAACTCGTAGTGGTCATAGAGGAAGGAGATGAATTGTCCTTAGGGTTTCCTGGGGGAGCAGATCGCCAGGTCTTTTCTCCCAGAGCCGCTGGTGGGTTCAAACTGCTGACCTTGGAGCTAGCAGCCAAGTGCCTAACCGTTGTACCATCAGGGTTCGTTCCTTTTAACAATAGTGACCCATCATTTTCTCTTTACTCTTCTGGGTCTCACTGCTCCCCACCCCCACCCCAACAATGGGCTAGTGGCCCTGACCCTACACCCTGAACTCTGGATGAATCTCTGACACTGAGTCTTCTTGATGAATCTTCCTCTAGAGCTGGCACCCTGAGGTTGGACTTCTAGTCTCCTCTGTGAGAGCATATACATTGCCTGTTAAAATTGTTCACGTCTGGTCTTTCTGCTATAGCTTCTTGTTAGATGCCACCAAGTCGCTTCTGATTCAGAGCGGCCTGTGTACAACAGAGCAATACACAAGTCGGTCCTGAGCCATCCTCAGAATTGTTCTTATGTGTGAGCCCATTGTTGCAGCCACTGAGTTAATCCATCACGTTGAGGGCCTTCCTCCTTTTTTTCACTGTCCCTCTGTCCTTCTACAGGGGCTGGTCTTTCCTGACAACATGTCCAAAGTGCATGAGACGAAGTCTTGCCACCCTTGCCTCTAAGGGGCATTCTAGCTGTACTACCTCCAAGACATTTGTTTGTTCTTTCGGTGGTCCGTGGAACTTTCAATATTTTTTGCCTGCACTAAAATTCAAATGCATTGATTCTTTGTCAGTCTTCCTTATTTGATGTCCAACTTAAAAAAATGTTTGAAATGAATTTTTATATTAGTAATGAGTCCGAGTCCACTTTGGTTTTACATTTCCTCTGTTTTTAACCACTCAGACCAATATTTAGATCTGAGGTGTAAGGAATTTGGAGTTTTCTTTCCTTCTTTTTAAAAAGGAAACAGTTTTTATTTTATTTTATTATTATTTTTTCATGTTAATCTCTCTCTCTCTCTCTCTCTTGTTCTCCTTTCTGACTCTGTTTCCATTCCTGTCCCTGGCCTCCTTATAATCATCAAAGTCTTGTCTATTGGTGAATATACCACATTTCGTTCTCTTTGTTTTTTCCTGTAATAAGGGTAATGTTAAATATTTATTTTTGCAAGATTGACTGAGTTTGCTAAGCATGATGGTCTGTAGTTTTGTCCAGGTCTTGTGGTGTTTAAGCGAGTTACCATAGATGTGTAAAATGCCATAGTAAGAATGTATCAGAGCTTGTTTATCACATCCCTCTATTATGGATACAGGGAAATCACAGAAGGATTATTTTATGAGTAGATCTCACAAATTATCTTAGGTTTCCACTGTCATCCATAGCTTTCTGCAAACTGGAATCTCACAATGTAGGTTCTGACACTATTCCCTCCTTTGGCTTCAGGTTAAGTAATTTACAATTGTGTTGGTTTGGGTTGACTAGAGAAACAAATTCATAGACACTCATATGTGTATAAGAAAGAGCCTTATATAAGAGCAATTGAATATTGAGAACACATCTGAGCCCAGTCCAGATCAAGCCCATAAGTCTGATATTAGCCCATATATCTGATACCAATCTATAAATTCCTCTTCAGACTCACAAAATACATGAAATGACGGCAAATGCAGGAAGATCACAGGTCAGTGGGTGGAAAGTTTTGTGGATCCAGTGGTGGTAGAAGCCTCTCAGTGCTGGCGTGGGTCTCCACGTGGCTCCTCCAGCTCCAGGGCTTTAGTGTAGCTCCATGTGTCTTGTCCCCAAGAAGACCAAGCAGAGAGTCTGTGTGTATCTGGCCTGCAGTGAGCTATTTATCTCCATAGCACCTTCAAATGAGGTCATCAAGCTGCGACCCGATTGACAGGCTAACCTCCACCCCATTCACAAATTGACACCAGAATATGTAACTACCACAGACCACCCCTTGTAAACTTAACACTTTTACACAACTCTTTAGCCATATACAATTTTTAAACAAAATAATAAAATCATATCTGTAACCTAACAGGATAAAAGTAAAATGCATACAATTCAATATGTTCCAGAGCCTCATTTAAACATAACATTCTATAAGTGTACAACACAACAATATTCTATGCCTAACAATTGCTGTTAAGTAACACCTACACCTTAATCCTATAATCTTATGAATATATTCCTCCGCTTATGAAAGTTTGTAAGCCAGCCACGTCATGTCTTTATCTGCCCAATTTTGGGTATCCAATTTCTATACTGCCCACTTACATCAGTCCAGTGCTCTGAGGAAGAATCTTCATTCCAGTTGGAACCTTGTGAAGTCTGCATACAGAAGTAAAGTCAAATCAGGACAGGCCATCCATAAAGTCAGCAGCAATATGTAGCAGTTCACAGGTTCAAATATCTTCTCTTTATCTGGTCGGGTTCTGGTCAATTCAATGTGGGCAGCCTCACTTGGCCTCACCAGTGTGCCCGTTGGCTGCCTTGTCTTTTGACCACGAGCCCCGTCACAAATTCTCAACAACTTTTCCCCCCTGTGCTAGGCCATGAACTGCAGACCAGTCAACCTGCTCTCATCTTCTCGTCTACTCCCTGTAAACCAGGTCCACGGGTGTCAGTGGCCAGACTCAACTCATCTCTCTATTGCTGCTTTTTCCCCACTTCCACTCACCAAGTGAGTCCAGGTGGTCACTTAGCAAGCATTTAACATTCCTTTAACATTCAGTCCTAGAGAGGAATTTTCTTCATGGTTCCAGATTTTTTCCAGCTTCTGACAAAAACCAATAGTTCAAAATAAAAAAATCCAAAGAGTTCCTCTTTTTTCCCTTCAATCTGTCAACAGCCCCCTAGACAAGTCTCTTCAACTTCAAATGTCCTGAGCACCCAATACAGTGGGTGGGGCTTATCTTTTCAGAGGCTTCTTTTCAGGCTTGTCCTAAACTCATTTAAAGGTTCAAATTTTAATGGCTGAAGGTAAGGCTTACAAACTCTCTATTTTCATACTTCCAAAATAATTATTTTTATTAATCATTACATCAACAATAATAAGCAGAAGAAATCAGTATAAACAAAGTAGAATCAGATACTAAACTCACTTCTTAAAATAGTCAAGTTAAATCCTTATCCAACTGATCTTAATCGTTGTCTAAACGATTCTTTTTTTTTTTTAAAACATTTTATTAGGGGCTCATACAACTCTTATCACAATCCATACATACATCAATTGTGTAAAGCGCATTTGTACATCATTCTCAAAACATTTGCTCTCCATTTAAACCCCCGACATTAGTTCCTCATTTTTCCCCTCCTTCCCTGCTCCCTCATGAGCCCTTGATAGTTTATAAATTGTTATTTTGTCATATCTTACCCTGTCCGACGTCTCCCCTCATCCGCTTTTCTGTTGTCTGTCCCCCAGGGGAGGAGGTCACATATAGTCCCTTGTAATCGGTTCCCTCCTTCCTACCCACTCTCCCTCCACTCTCCCTGTTTCTACTGACAAAAAATCTGGGATTAGACCTCTGACTGAATTAAGCTAGAGCCAGGCTTCCTGTCAGCCATTTTGATTTTCTGTCAGCCATTTTCACTAAGTAGCATGGTCTCTGAGAAATTCAAGAGGCGATTTCTATCCCTGAGCTCAAAATACATATTAACCTCATTCATTTTCACCATTCCAAACAGGAATAACCAAAAACAACAACCAAAGAAAATAATAAAAATCTTTAACTTCCCATATTCTTTCCAGAAAACAACCCAGTAAACTGCATGGTCACATCTGATCTCTAGCTAAAGAAGAAAGCCTACCATGAGGCAGAGGTCGAACAGGCACCCACTCTCTATCTTTATGATTTGTTTCTCTAGTACCCCACTCCTAAAGTACTACAGTGTGTTGGTCCAGGTTGACTAGAGAAACAAATTCATGGACACTCACATGTATATTAAAAAGAACTTTATACAAGAGTAATTGAATATTGAGACAACATCCCAATCCAGTTCAGATCAAGTCCATACGTCTATATTAGCCCATATGTCCAATACCAATCTATAAATTCCTCTTCAGACTCATGAAACACATGCAGTGACGCCAAATACAGGAATATCACAGGTCAGTAGGTGGAAAGTCTTGTGTATCCAGTGACGGTATAAGCATCTCAGCACTGGCATGGGTCTCCACGTGGCTTCTCCAGCTCCAGGGCTCTAATGTAGCTATGTGTCCTGTCCTCAGGAAGACCAAGTAGAGAATCTGAGTGTATCTGGCCTGCAGCGTGCTATTTATCTCCAAAGCAGCGCCAAATGAGGTCATCAAAGAGAGACTTGTTTGACAGGCTAGACTCCACCCCTTTGCAGGTTGACATCAGATTATATAACTACCACAACAATCCTTGGGTCACTGATGTTGGTGTGCTTCTTCTATGTGGACTTAGTTGACATCTCAGTTAAATGACTGCTTGTTTGGAACCAAGACTTTAAAGCCCCAGATACTATTCTTTCTGACAGCTGGACACGATCTAATTTCTTCACCACATTTTGCTATAGCACCCATATCTTCTGTGTTCCCTTTCCGAGGGTGAGCATTGAGCAGGACCATGGTGTAAGAACTAATTGTACTTAAATTGGAGCTAGGATTTAGTGTGAACCCAAAATCCATTCCTGAATCTATGTTTTTGATGGACCTTCATTCACCTTGGAGACCTCTTTGTTAACTTATGGTAGAGAGTCTTATCAATCCCTTCCTGGAGCATACAAATCTTTCATTAATATTGTTATTGATCAGTCCCTCATACTATTTTTTAAAACACTGTTCAGAGAAGGATATTGGACCAGTGTAGGCTAACTACATATCACAATACCTGAATTATTCACTGTACAGAATAAATCCTTACATAGCTGGAAGTTATTTACACAAACAATGGGAGTTGGTTGTCAGGGAAAATTTATAATAATATTCACTGAGAATGTCAATCACAGGTCTGTCATGAAATGTATTTGTCCACCTACCAATAGTTTAATACTCTTGGTATAGCTGTCTTCTGTTTCTTCAAACACCATGAATTTTCAGTCTAAGTCCTCAGGTTACAGGTGTGCTTGAAGTAGAGTCGAGTTCACCTAGTGGAGCTTCCACATAGGATCCCTCTGGTGTGGCCTTTGGAGTGCATTGTGCACCTTGAAGATCCAGGATTCAATGCCCCAGTATTCTATGGCACTTGGCCTGGTCTCCAGGGTGTGCATAGGAACTCAGGTCAATGTGGCTTATTAGGTGCATATTACCAGGGATACTCCCACCTTAGGGTCCTTAAAACTATGATTAGTCCATTTTTGCCTCCCTTCCCCTCCACTTAGAGTTTGGCCTGCCCCCTTTGTGTCTGCTCCCTTTCCCCTCTCATGACTTGACATTCCCATTGGTATTCCTCATCCATCTGATAGGGATGCCTACCTGTCCAGGGGGACCTTGCCATACGTTTGCATGGCAGCCACTAAGTGGTCAGCATGCTGTCCTGTGGGAGCTCTGTGAGTCGGAATTGACTCAATGACAGTGAGTGAGCGAGCGAGTGAGCGAGTGAGCGAGCGAGTCGGCCAGTCAGTCTGTGAGTCAGAGTCTGTCCACTGCCTTGGCTCTTCTTCCAAGAGACCAGACCCTGCTGGCTGCTGTAATGAATCCACCCAGCGGTGCCCAAGTCTCCCCAGACCGACTCAATCTGTGCTTCCAGAAGGCTCCTAGGGGTGCAGACAGACCCCTCTTAGGACCCCTCTGCTCTATCTCAAAGATGCCCGGGGAAGATAGCAGAGAGCGTGCACTGGACACACCCAAGACATGCCAGGGCCAGCTTGAAGAGCTGATGGCTGGCGGGAAGGAGGTCACAGTGGACCGGGCACTTTGTCCATGAGAGCCCAGGCTGCCTCAGGAAGGTACACTGATGTCCCAGGAGCTAGGGCCACGGATAGCCCCAGCCTTGGGGCTGGTGGTGTGTAAAGAGTCAGCCAGAGCGAGGCTCGTGTGTACAGTGGGGTCTGGCCCCAGGTCTGAGATCCGGGAATTGAGCAGGGGGTTATGGGTTAAGGCATCTGTTGACAATCTGTCCCCAGCTGACATGAAGTGTCCTCTGCTACCTACTGAAATGGTTGAATACTGACCAGTTCTTTTTGGTACAGTGATCCTGTATAATCGTTCCATCTTCTTTTGATACTTCCTGCATAATTAATTTTTTTGCACACAAAATACTTCAATAAAATTTTCTTCAGTTCTTTCAGCTTGAGATATACTGTATATGTCCTTTTCTTTTGACTTTCTAACTCCAAGCTGTGCCCATTTCTTTATAGTATTTGTCTTTGTTTTCTCAAGCTGTCCTTTGAAGTTTTCTGTTCAACTCTTATTTAATCCTTTCTTCCATTCACTTTCACTACTATATTTTCAAGAACAAATTTCAGAGTCTCTTCTGATATCTGCTTAAGAGCACACAGGCTCAGGATAGGAGGAAGGCGTATTAACAACCTGTGATATGCAGATGATACACTCTTGCTTGCTGAAAATGTGGAGGACATGAAGCACTCCTGATACAAACCAAGGATTGCAGCCTTAATTTGGCTTGCAACTCAGTGTAAAGAAAACCAAAATCCTGGCACCTGGATCAATAGACAACATCATATTAAACAGAGAAAAGCTAGAAGTTGTGCTGGATTTCATTTTATTTGGTTCTACAGTCAATGATCATGGAAGCAGTAGTCTGGAAATCAAATGACATATTATATTGGGAAAATCTGCTGCACAAGTCTCCTTTAAAATGTTAAATATGCCATTTGAGGACTAAAGCATGCCTGACCTATGCCATGGTATTTTCTTTCTTTCTTTTAAGTACTTTTATTGGGGGCTCTTACATCTCTTATCACAATCCATGCATTCATCCAGTGTGTCAAGCACATTTGCACATTTGCCGCCATCATCATTTTCAAAGCATCCTCTTCCCACTTGAGTTCCTGATATCAGCTCCCCATTTTCCCGCCTTCCTCTCCCGCCCATACTCCCTTCATGAATCCTTGATAAGTTACAGATTATTATTTTCATATTTTACATCATCCTCTGCCACCCCTTGCCACTTTTCCATTGTTTGTCCCCCCTGGGAGGGGGTTATATGTTGATGACATGATATTTTCAATCATCTCACATGTATGTGAAAGTTAGACATTGACTAAGGGAGCCCAGAGAATAATTGATGCTTTTGAATTATGATGTTATTGAAGAATATTAAATACCATAGACTTTCAGAAGAACAAACAAATCCATCTTGAAGGAAGTACAGCCAAAATGTTTCTTAGCGAGAGGATGGTGAGACTTTGTTTCGTATACTTTGGGCATGTTATCAGGAGAGACTAGTCCCTGGGAAGGGACCTCATTCTTGGAATTGTGAAAGGTCAGTAGTATAAAAGAGTAAGACCATAAAGGAGATGGATTAAGACAGTGGCTACAACTGTGGGCTCAAACATAGCAATTGTGAGGATAGTGCAGGACCAGGCAGTGTTTTGTTCTATTGTACATATAGTTACTATGAGTCAGACTTGACTTGATGGCACCTAACAACAACAACAACAACAACAACAACAACAACAACAGCTAGGAAAACCTACATTTCCTTGAAGAAACTGTTAGTGAAATTATAGACATCTATAACCCTGGAGACAGCACAGATGGAGAGAAGTGTTCTAAGAGATATGGTGACAGCAAGACAAAGAGGCTGGGGAGATGGTGCAGGAATTGAGTGCCTTCAGGCCCAGCCTTACTGGCAGAGTGGGGTGCCTTTGGGCTCTTGTTAGTAGACCTAAAAAGCTAAATAACACTTGTCGGACCAGGGTGGTGAGGCCAACTCAAGAAACCTGAGTAACCAAAAGGCTAAGGAGCTGGAGGGCAGAATCATCGCTTTGTTGGTCTCAGAGAATAGAGGGCTCTTTTCAAGCCTTCAGAACTCGTTGATGTGCTGTTTTTTATTTGCTTTTCATTGGTACCTTATTTCTTCTTTCCCTCCAATTTCTCGCACTTGTAATGTAACTGTCTACTTTGTACCTCTTCCCATTGCTCCTTAGAAGCAGATAACTTGTATTCTAGATTCACAGATGAAGAGGAATCTTGTCTCAGGTAGGAACTTGGATTTGGAGTTAATGTAAATTTTGGAGGATGATATGATAGAATAAAAGTATTTTAGATCTGTCAAGGACATGCATTTTAGGAAGCCAAGGAAGGGAATGTCATGTATCAGCATGTCTGGGCCATGATTCTCAGTCATTTGGTATGTAATTTGGAAGTTTTGTAATGATGTAATTATCCTTCATGATGTGATCATCCAATCAGTTGTAAGGAAATTAGTATGGGATGCATCCCTTTTCCTCAGGCCACAGCCCTGATCCAATGTAAGGGTTTTTTCCCCTTGTAGCCTGCATTATCATTTATTTTACAAGAGAGTAAAAGGAGAGAGAATGGAGAAGAGAGAAAGGGACCGACTGCCACCAAGAAAGAAGAGCTGAATGTGTCCTTTGAACGTGGACGTGGATCCCTTTGTTGAGAACCTCCTAGACCCATGGGAAGATTGATGCCAAGACTCGTGGAGATCTCCAAGGGAAGTAGAATTGATTGACAGAAAAAGAGCCTTTCCCTAAAGCTAGGATCCTGGATTCATTCTTCTGGCCTCCTTCTCTGTGAGAGATCACATTCTGTTTGCTAAAGCCATCCCTTGTGGTATTTCTGTTACCCTTGCACCAGAGAACTGAAGACAATGGCAAAGGCTCAAATTGTCACCTAAACCTATTTTTCTTTTCCTTGAGAACCTTCTTGGATAGATACATTATTTTCAAGTATAAAAGAACATTTCTAATGTTGGGATTGTAGACATCGTGCCTGGCATTGGTGGGGACTGTGTTTGAGACAGAGTCATGGAGGCAGGGATGGAGGGATGTGGTGGAAAGAGAGTCAGTTGCTCACCATCCCTGAGATCTTCCCTGGCTACTTTGTAGGACCATGTATACAACCCTGTATTTCCTGACCAAGGCTGTAGCCCAACAACAATGGTTATCATGTTATTGAAGGACTATACTTGGCTTTGCTCTGTTTAGTCTGCAAACTTCACAAGAACCCTGCAAGGTATTACAGTAATTATCCCCTACATTTTCGGTTATTCTTGAGCAATCTAGACGTGTGTGTGGTGCAGCAGCCTGCAACGTTGCAGAGGCTCTGAGTCTGTGCTGTCCACTCAGAGGCTGTGTGTAAGAGGAAGGTCCTTGGCTGGTGAGGGAGGTGCTCTGACCTCCAGTATTTGCCCTTCATCCCATCAGAACTCATACAATAACAACGTAGATTCTTGGGGGTTGGGCGGAGGACTGTGAGAGAAAGCTATGAGTGTTGAGGATGTAGGAGAAAATAACAAAAGTTAAGAAAGTGAGTCAGAAAATAGAAGGTTGAGATTAAAACTGAAGGGTTGAATTTTACAGCGCTGTAGATTCGTAACATGCCTGAAAGCACATCATATTTTCCGTATTGTCAAAAATCAATTGTCTCTGGACTTCACATCTCTCCTCCTCCACGCAAGTTTAGCAGTTTCAGGTTCTTTATGTAGGAAGGCTTGGTTCAGATATCTCAGTCCCAGAGACTGTTAACAAACCCATCTGGAGCGAGCTAGACTTTCTTTGACCCTGTTCTTCCTCTTCTCTCTCCACCCTCTGGCCTGATCCCTGGCCCCAAATTACACTGCCACCTGCCTTTGCCCTTAATCAAAGTTTCACTTTGCCCAAGCCAGAACCATTAGAAAGGGAGTCAGGCTGCCAAGAAGCAGACAACAACACAGACTCTGACACAGGCAGCCCTGGCAGGCCAATCACCCCGACTGAAACCAAATTATCCTCTGCATAAGACAGACAGGGGATCTATACCCTTTGCCTCCATCTGGCTCTGCAGCCCAGCCTCTGTCTGTCCTTGGTGGGGAAGGGAGAAAAGCAGCTAATTGCATTGGGGCCTTCTAATCCAGTCCCAATCTAATCAAGCTTGAGGCTGTCAGTAGCAAGGCAGTTTTCTCTAGACACTTCAGTCTCCTGAGTTGTCACTGCCAGAACTTCCCACATCAATCTCTTTTGAGCCAGAAGCGACCAGACTTGTGTGCCCATTAGGCGAGTGACGGGTAAAAGGGTCGATGCCCACACCTACCAAACGAGATTGGAGAAGTCCCCAGGTGTTTCAGTAGATGGGGAAATTGGACCTTGGCCACTTAGGGAAGGGCCTGAGCAGAGAAGCAAACATCTTTCTTTGGCTTTCAGGAAATAAGTAGTCTTGCTGTTTCTAGGTTTCTATTAACACTGGTGGTCATGTGCACCAGAGGTGAGGAAATGCTTCCCAACAAAAAGACACAAACAACTGATGATAGTGTCTTTCTTTCTTCAGAATTACCTGGAACACTCAATCCCCATAACAATTCCAATAGCCTTCTTCGCAGAAATGAAAAAGTCAATCCTCAAACGTATGTAGAGCCATCAAAAAGCTCATTGCCGTTGAGTCGACTTTCAGAATAGCACTGCTCTCTGAGGTTTTGAAGGCTGCAGTCTTTATGGAAGCAGGTAACCAGGCCTTTCCTCCATGGTACTGTGGGTGGGTTCAACCACCAACATTTAGGTTTGTAGTCCAGGGAAAACAATTTGCACCCCTCAGGGACCCTATGGAACTTCAAGGGGCCCTCAAACAGTGAGAGCAACCTTTAAAGAGAAGAAAAACATAGGAAGATTCATATTTCTAATTTCAAAATATACTAACTATAGTCATCCAAATAGTCTTGTCTGCTATAAGTTAGATGCATAGGCCAATGGAATAGATGCTAGATGAGTGCTAAATTCCTTTCTAGAACTGGCAGTTTATAAATCTTGGTCTTGTAATGCTATATATCTCTATCAGCAATCCGTTTATTGGCTAAAGGTACAACTTTAGTTTAAGGCTCAATTTTCCCATCTGTACAGTAGGATTAAGAATAATAGTATCTACTTGCTATACGGCACCATGGATTTATCATCCCTTACATATGGCCCTTCTGAGAGGGAATGTGACAGACTTTTATCTTAAGGGGGAAATAAGTGTTTAATGTATCAAATAAAAGACTTTATATTATATATATAAAAAAGAATAGTATCTACTGCATAGAATTGTGTAGACATTTAAATGAGGTAATTCCAAGAAAGTGTTCCAGCTGGTAACCGCTCTGCAGTGAATGCTCCAAATGAATAGCCATTGTTATTCTCCTTCAGTGATCATTCTTCTAGGTGGATCCCCTGACCACGAGCACAGTGGAACAATATGTGCTGAGTTCTTACTGAGGGTTTACAGTGTGTTGAACACCTCAATGGGCACTGGGGAGAGCATAGTAGATAAAAGTTACCTTACTCTTGTGGCACTTCCAATCCAGATGAGATAAAGATGAACACTTACATGGCATGAAGAGACAATGTGTGCTCAAGGACTAGGGTTAGTCATGCGGAAGCTCAGAGAAAAGCTGGGGGAATTTGGAGAGGACTCCATGGGAGAAAGATGGGGCGTTCTTCTCCCATAAAGAATTACAGTCTCTGAAACCCACAGGGGCAGTTCTATTCAGTGAGTTCATTTTTTTTTTTTTCATGGGTGAAGGGAGACCTGAAGGATGAGCAGATTTTAGTAGACAGTCTGGTGTGGACATTTCTCATCAAGGGCAATGGCAGGAGGTGAGTGGAGTCAATGTGTCATGTGAGGCGCAGTCCTATCCGTTCCATATGTGAAGCTTTTTCTTTCATTCCTGGTCATGGATTATAAGTAATTAGTAAAGGCTGTTAGCTACGGTGCTTGCTCCCAATCTTGCTGGAGGTTGAGGGTATGTGCACACACATATTTGTGTGCTTATATGTTTCTGTCTTAGGCCCTGAAAAAGTTAAGGATGATGTTCTTCCCAAGGCCAAATCTTAAAAAAACAAATATTTTATTGAGGGCTTGTACAGCTCTTATAACAATCCACACATACATCCATTGTGTCAAGCACATTTGTACATATGTTACCATCATCATTTCTAAACATTTTCTTTCTACTTGAGCCCTAGGTGTCAGCTCATTTCCCCCCCCCCCAATGAACCCCTGATAATTGATAAATTATTCTTATATTTCATGTCTTATACCAACCACTGTCTCCCTTCACCCACTTTTCTGTTGTCCATCCCCCTGGGAGGGGGTTATATGTAGATCCTTGCGATGAGTTCCCCTTTTCTCCCTCCACCTTTCCCTTCCTCTCCTGGCATTGCTACTCACGTTATTGGTCCTGAGGGGTTTATTTGTCCTGGATTCCCTGTGTTGTGAGCTCTTATCTATACCCGTGTACATGTTCTGGTCTAGCTGGATTTGTAAGGTAGAATTGGTAGCGGGGTGGGGGTGGGGGGAGGAAGCATTAAAGAACTACAGGGAAATTGTATGTTTCATTGGTGCTATACTGCACCCTGACTGGCTCATCTCTTCCTTGTGACCCTTCCATAAGGGGATGTCCAATTGTCTACATACGGGCTTTGGGTCTCCACTCCATCCTCACCCCCCTCATTCACATCAATATAATTTTTTGTTCTGGGTCTTTGATGTCTGACTCCATCAGCATCTCATGATCACACAGTTGGTGTACTTCTTCCAAGGGGGCTTGGTTGCTTCTCAGCTAGATGGCCACTTATTTATGTTTAAGCCTTTAAGACCCCAGGTGCTATATCTTTTGATAGCTGGGCACCATTTGCTTTCTTTACCACCTTTGCTTATGTACCCGCTTTGTCTTCAGGAATGGTGTCAGGCCAAGGCTAAATCTTATTTAGTGGTTTTGACTGAACTGATGGGGATATTTCTGGGAACTGAGAGAACATTAGGAGTTTATCACTGCTCTTTATTACTTTTCTCAGCCAGTTTTGAGTAATAGCCTGATATTATCGGTATTATTTTTAGGCTTTGGTTGAAAGTGGAACTTTAACCAATGTTTTAACAGATCTAGACTCTTGAGGGCAAGCCTGGGGTGGGAGTGGGGGGTTGCTTGTAGCTTATAGGCAAGCTTTGGGAACACAACCAGGCAATGGGTAGTGGTGGGGAGGGGGTGGGTGGCGAGAGTGGGAAGAGGTATGGTGACTCCTTTACTTATCTCCCCTCAAGCAGAAATCAGAGGCCCGTGGTAACACCAAATTACAACTCTCCTGATTCACTTTTGATGCTGACAGAAATAAAGCTCAAGCTCATCCAGGTTCTAGATGGAGAGGCTTAGAGGAGATTCTGTTCTTGCTATGTTTCCATGAGTCTCTCTTCAGAGAAAGGGGACCTTGATTCTGACATAACTTACTTAAGAACCCTAGATCCAATCAACAAACCACAGTGCCATGAGATCAATTATAAGTGATAGCGACCCTATCGGACAGGACAAACTGCCCCTGTGAGGTTCTAAGACTACAACTCTTTATGGGAGTAGAAAGTCTTATGTTTCTCTCAAGGAGTGGCTGTTGGGTTTGAATTGCTGACCTTGGGATTAAAGGCCCACCAAGTAAACACTATGCCACCAGGGGGTCCTTAAGAACAGAGTAGATAATTATCTTAAATTCCATCTGCTTTCTAAGAGGAAAAAAAGATAATATTTTGATGATGTAAGAGCCCCTCAGAGTTTTCCTCATGGCTCTGCCATTTATGGGGGGGTGGGGGGGAGTGTGGGCCAGTTTGTCAGAGTTGGAGGTAAGGGATGTTTATTGCCAACTGTCAGGCTGTGTGGGGCTGACACAGTGGTGGCTCCTGAGAGGGTCTTGTGTGTGTCTTGGCCCTGAGTGGAGTAGGTGGTCGGGTTAGGAATAGGCTGGAAGTGGAGATGGATAACTTAGCAATGGTCTTGATAGTATGGCCTCAAATAAGGTTTTAAAAAATTCTCTAATAATAATAACTATTTTTGTAAAATATTTTTATTGGGGGCTTTTACATCTCTTATCACAATCCATACATTCATCCAGTGTGTCAAGCACATTTGCACATATGCCGCCATCATAATTTTCAAAGCATTCTCTTCTCACTTGAGCCCCTGATATCAGTTCCTCATTTCTTCCCCCTCCCTGCCCCGCCCACCCTGCCTCACGAACCCTTGATAAGTTATAGATTATTATTTTCATATCTTACATTGTCCTTCGTTGCCCCTCACCCACTTTTCTGTTGTTCATCCCCCTGGGAGGAGGCTATATATTGATCCTTGTGGATTGATTCCCCCTTTCTCCCCACACCATCCCCTAATCTTACTAGTATCTCTACTCTCCTTGTTGGCCATGAGGGGTTTATCTGTCCTGGATTCCTTGTGTTGTGGGCTCTTATCTGTAGCAGTGTGAATGCTCTGGTCTAATCCGATTTGTAAGGTAGAATTGAGGTCATGATAGTGGGGTGAAGGAAGCACCAAAAAAACTAGAGGAAAATTGTGTGTTTCATTGGTGCTATACTGCACCCTGATTGGATCATCTCTTCCCTGTGACCCCTCTGTGAGGGGATGTTCAATTGTCTACAGATGGGCATTGGGTCTCCACTCCATGTTCCTCCCCTCCACCCTCCAGCCCCATTCGCTTTGGGTATGGTTTTGTCCTGGGTCTTAGATGCCTGATACCTGATCCCATCCACACCTCATGATTGCATAGGCTGGTGTGCTTTGTCCATGTGGGCTTTGTTGCTTCTAAGCTAGATGGTTGCTTGTTTATCTTCAAGCCTTAAAGACCCCAGACACTATATCTTTGGATAGCCGGGCACCATCAGCTTTCTTCACCACATTTGTTTATGCACCCATTTTGTCTTCAGTGATCATGTCAGGAAGGTGAGCATCACAGAATGCCGGATTGTTAAAACAAAGTGTTTTTGTGTTAAAGGAGTACTTGGAGTCGAGACCCCAATGTCCATCTGCAACCTTAATTCTTAACATACAGATATGAGTACGTAGTTCTATTCTCCTCCCATTATATATGTATTTATATATGTCCATACCTGTATTTAGGCCTGTATAAATGTCCTTTGCATCCTGGTTCTTTCCTCTATTTCCTTTTACTTTCCTCTTGTCCCACCATCATGTTCAGCCTTCATTCGTGTTTAATAATTCCTCACTGCTACATTGCCCTTGATTAAGCCCCACTAGGCATCCTACTACGTTCCTTCCATTGATTATAGTTCACTTGTTCCCTTGTTCCTGGGTTGGTGACCCCCACTTCCTTTCTCCCAGCTCCCCTTCTCCCGTATCCCCCCTCTCCCCTGGAATCATTGGTTCAGTTCTTTTCATCTCTGAATTATTTGTCCCACCATTTTATCTAGATAGCCGTGAAGATACATTAATAAGTGCAAAATCCTGGCAAAGCCAAATAAAACAACAAAGAAAGTCAAAACCAACAAAACAATAACAACAACAACCCAAAACAAAATGACAATAACAAAAAGAAAACCACTGACAAAAATGGAAAAGCTTATAAATAGTTCAAGGTCTATTTGTTGGACGTTACAGTGTTTTCCAGTTGAGTCTCATGGGGTTCCACACTTTGTCGAGCATTGACTACACTAATACCTAACTACAATCTATACTAACTATATGACTGCCAAACTACTGAAAATCATGGCTCAGCCAAGGTGACACATATCCTTAACCATCACACCCTGATGTTACTCATCTCACGCTTCATTGTTTGTTACTGCCATATTCATGTTGCTAATGTGGAAAATAGCCCAACAGTAGAGCTTTTACTGCTGTCTGGGATTTGACATGTCAGATAATGAGACAGGTGATAAGTGAGGAGTAGCTGTGCTTAAAGGTAGTATTTAAAGAAGTCGGTGTACTTAACATGCGGTGAGAAGAATTGGGCCTATTATTTAATACCTTCTTCTTTCCAACTACTTGTAGTCCCTTTTTATCTTATTTCCAGGTGATCATTGAACTTCAAACTGTATTGAGAAAACAGGACATTTAAGATGTGACTGCCTCTATAGTTCTGCCATTTAATCTAAAAAATTAAATACATCTCCCCACTATACTTGTTGACCCAAGAAGAGATATTTCTTTTTGCATTAAAAACAACCCCTTGATTGTGCTCTGGATCCTATTCTTTCTACTCCTCATAAGAGTTATATATTTCTCTTCACCAATTCTCTCCTTAACTGCATCTGGACTGCTGTTTTACTCTGTCCACTGAGTTTTTGTTATTATATTTTTTATAGCTCCATTTGCTCCCCCCAATTGTGTCTTTTTTCCTAAGAGTTTCTTATTGAATGTTCATTTTTATAACTACGTTTTTTATTTCTTTAAACACTTTATACATAGCTATCTAAAAGATATATATTCTATGTGCCAACTACTCCATATCCTTGGGGTTCTTTGGGTCTGGATTTACTGATTCTGTTTTCAGCTGATGCTCACTCGTAGTGGCTGCTGGTTGTCTCCTGCTTAGGACCATCCCAAGACAACTGACCACTCAAGAGTGTGTTCACCTGGAAATCCAGGGACTCCAGGGCGGATGAGCCCTACAGGACCAGTGGTGTGAGAGGCGATACTGGGAGGGTAGAGGGAGAGTGGGTAGGAAAGAAGGAACCGATTACAAGAAACTATATGTGACCTCCTCCCTGAGGGACAAACAACCGAAAAGTGGGTGAAGGGAGACGTCGGACAGGGCAAGATATGACAAAATAACAATTTATAAACTATCAAGGGCTCATGAGGGAGGGGGGAGTGGGGAGGAAGGGGAAAAATGAGGAGCCGAAGCCAGGGACTTAGGTGGAGAGCAAATGTTTTGAGAATGATGAGGGCAATGAATGTGCAAATGCGCTTTACACAATTGATGTGTGTATGGATTGTGATAAGAGTTGTATGAGCCCCTAATAAATTGATTAAAAAAAAAAAGAGTGTGTTCACATTCTGCACTGCACACAATTGTCCTCTAACTCTCCAAATGCCTCGCAGACTAGGACAATTCTTGGCTGCTTTCTTTTTCTTCTTCCTCCTCCTTCTCTTCTGCCTTAACAAGTTGAGGAGGAGTTTATCCACGTGGATTGGGGAGACAACAGCAAGGGCACAGCAGGGCCTGACTTAACTTCGGGCAGCTAGATACAGAGAGTTCTGAAATGTCTACTTAAAGCGATAGGCTCGAGAGGAGGCCCTGTGGCCCGCCAAGAACTGGAGGAGGACAAGAAGCTTAAATTTAATCCTTACGCGTGGCTTGTAGGCACTTCACTCCTGGGTGTGACATCATTTATCAAAAATTAATTGGGTACCAGTTGTATGCCAGGTCCTGGGGAGAAATGATGAATGAGCATTGTCCTTGTCCACGCAGAGCTCAGAAGGTGGCGGAGACAGATACCTCCTCCGCGAGGCAGCCTGGAAGAAGCTTCACAGCACAGGCATGCGTCAGGGGCTAGAGAAGCCAGGGGGAGCGCGAAAGGATTCAGAGTTAAGTGTGGAGGGGTGACACCCTCTGCTGACTCATGGGGAAGGGAATGAAGTGGGTATGGCCTCTGCTAGCTCGGCAGTGAGAATGCCCAGGCCAGCAGCTTCAAGGCTAATTAAGTGAAAAATGATGCAATCGATTTGTTTGCTTACAAGCAAAGAGAACTTGGTCAGCATGGAAAACCAATGAGTTTAAAATCTGTGCACTTTAAGAGGATGATTTCAACATCCTCTCCCATCCTGCATTCTGATGTTGGAATGTGATATTGTTTTTAAATCCACAGCTGCAGCTGGGTGCATGGGGTGGCACCCACCCACCATGTGGTGCTGATGGATACTCCTGAGTGTGGGGAAGAAGAGGGAATGTGGGGGGTGGGGGGCCACCGAAAGGCTTGTAGGGGAATGACTTACTTGAATTTTTAGGGAGTTCAGGGAAGGATGAATTGGAGTGGGTCAGACAAGAGGCAGGGCAAGAGGGTAGGTGGTGGTGGCTTGGAGAAGGTCATTGCCATCGTCCAAACATCTGCAGAGGGAAGAGAAAAGGAGAGGAAGAAAACTGTTTAGGGAGAATTGACAGAAACCATTTTTGGCAAATTCACAGCAGAAAAATTAGATGTCTATTGTTTGATTTTGCTCCTTGGGTCTTGAACTCCAGCAACTTACTGACTACTGAATTCAGAGCTGAGTACCAAATCTACTTCTTAAGTTTCTCTTGAATACATTTTTGGATTCAGGGGGTGGATGCCAACAAGGTGTTCAATCTCAGATGTTCAGTTTCAGCGGTCACAAAACTGAAGGCTGTGCAGCCTTGTCTCCAGGGATCCTCAGTCTGGTCTGGTCTGGTGGGGACAGATGATGAACAGCTATGGGTGCATAGGAGACTTCTGATGGCAACTCTCACAGGTGAGTTGTAGCTTGCTCCGAGAAGGAACTGGCCAAGGGCAAGAACAGGAAGCAGGGGACCAGCTTGGCAAATGTACAGAGAAGGGGAAGCACATAAGGTCTAGCAGTTAAGAGTTGACTGTAGTAGCTACAGCTTCTCTTCAGGGTGATGCTTAGGAACCATGAAAGGTGATGATTGAAAAACATGATGAACCTAATTAATGTGACTGAACTGTATACATGACAATTGTTGAACTGTTAAATGTTTTGGAATCCATATATTAACCACCATTCAATAAAACATGGAGAAATAAAAAAAGAGTCAACAACTAGAGTGTACACAACGGGTGTCCAAACCCTGGGTCTGTCAGTGCCATGACCTTGGGTCTCTTCACTTTTGGTGCATCCGCTTCTCATCTTTAAAAAGTGGTTATTAATAATATCTATCTGTTGTAGATAGAAGTCCTGATGGTGCAGTGGCTTAAATGTTGGCCTGCTAACTAAAAGGTTGGTAGTTCAAACCGACCATCTGCTCCCCAGGAGATGAGTGACAAAGATTTTCAGACCTGGAAATGCTATAGAGCAGTTGTGCTCTGTCATGTAGGGTTCATTTGAGTTGCAATCAGCTTGACAGCAGTGGGGTTTTTTTTGTGTGTGTTAAGAGTTGAATGGTGTCCCCCTAAAAGATGTATGTGTTGAAAGGAGCCCTGGTGGTGTACAGGTTTACACATTGGGCTACTAACCACAAGGTCAGTAGTATGAAACCAGCAGCCTCTCTGAGGGAGAAAGGTGAGGCTTTCTGATCACATGTAGATTTACAGTCTTGGAAACCCACAGGGGCAGACTTATCCTGTCATTTAGAGCAGCGGTTCTCAACCTGTGAGTCACAACCCCTTTGGGGGTCAAATGACCCTTTCATAGGGGTCACCTGATTCATACCAGTAGCAAAATTACAGTTATGAAGCATCAATGAAAATAATTTTATGGTAAGGGGTCGCCACACAGGAGGAACTGTATTTTTTTGTTTGAGGAACTCTATTAAAGGGTTGCAGCATTAGGAAGATTGAGAACCACTGATTTAGAGTCTCTCTGAATCAGAATTGACTGGATAGCAGTGAATCTGGAGGTTTTTTGAAAATGTGTTGGGATCCTATCCCTAATTCCGGTGGATGAACCTTGATTGAAAATAGGGTTTTTCCTGTGAGGTTCATGAGGCCAGAGCAATTCAGGGCATGCCCTAAACCCGGCCATCTCTGAATTATAACAACAACAGATGAGGCACAGAAGTGAGCATCTGCTGAAGGAGACATGTGAGGATGATCAAGTGCAAAGGACCTCCCAGGCCCCCAATAAAGAAGGGGGGGACTTGTCCAGAGACCTTGATTTGGACTTTGAGCCTCCAGATGGTGAGAAAATAACTATCTGTTCTTCAAAGCCATGCACTGTGGCCTTTCTGTTAGGGCAGCGCTGGGAATCCTGGACTCCCTCACAGGGTTTTAGGAGGATGAATAAAATAGGACATATAAATTACTAGGAACCAGGCTTGGCACACAGAGACTTCCCGACAAAGGCTGGCAGTTATTTGACCAAACGCTGGGGTGTTAAGGGAAGAAAGATGGGGAGAGTGGGCAGTACAGCGTTTCTTTAAGAACACTCAATAATGTATCAATGATGCAGGAAAGAGGGCTCATAGGCCCAGGCAGTGCCTTAAGAGACAGTAGATATTAAATTACCAAGAATGTGGGCAGGGAAACTTGAACCCCATAACAAACGGTGCAATTGGGGCTCTAATCCTGGGTATTTTCAGTTTGTCCTCTTGAGCAAATCAAATAATGCCTCCCAGATTGCTGCGTTTCCACAGCTGGATTCATATATATTCCTCTAGGGATCCATTCCTCATTCTCATTGATTTTAAGGCCAAGGCTTGTCTCATAAATTGGAGGGAAATAATAAAGCATGGGCCCCTGTGTGTGCACACGAGGGCAGAGAACAGTGCTCTGGGTTTCATCCAGGTTCACTTTCAATTGATGCGAATGAATGGTGTCTCAGTTTATCCCCTGAGTTACGAGTAACGGCCATCGTTCTGGGCCAATGCCGGCCCAGTTAAGATCCCAAAGCTTTCGGCAACAAAAAATGCTGAAATCTGTTGAGATGATTTGCCAACTTGACTTGTACCCATAGCTTACCTATGAGTACCTTTAAGTCCAATTTTCTGATAATTTCTGCTGTTGGGAGATGAGAGAGTGACCATTTTCAGATTTACCTGTGTCTGTCCTTATACGTAGGATCCCGGGTGGTGCTGAGAGTTGGGCATCTGGCTGCTAAGCACACAGCTGGGGGTTCAAACCAATCACCTGTTCTGTAGGAGGAAGACGAGGCTATCTGCTCCTGTTAAGATTGACAGGATCGGAAACCCGGGCTCACCTATAGAACAGTGGGCTTGGGAGCCTAGAAGGGCACCAATGGACTGAAAGCAAAGAAACTCACTGCCTTGAAGTCCGTGGCAAATCCTAGCAGCCCTGTAGGTTTCCAAAACTATAAATCTTTACTGGAGCAGAAAACCTCATCGTTCTTCCTTGGAGTGGCTAGTGCAGCGGTTCTCAACCTGTGGGTCATGACTCCTTTGGAGGTTGAATGACCCTTTCACAGGGGTTGCCCGATTTAACACAGTAGCAAAATAACAGTGATGAAGTAGCAACGAACATATGTTATGGTTGGGGGTCACCACATGAGGAACTGTATGAAAGAGTCGTGACATGAGAAGGTTGAGAACCACTGTGCTAGTGGTTTTGAACAGCTGGCCTTGGGATTGGCAGCCCCACTCACAACTCACTACATCACCAGGGCTCCGTAAGAACAGAAAATATGTCAGACACTGATTTTGTGCTATCTGCCCACATCGGCACAGTGAGGAATCATAATTGCTACCAATCTGGTAAAGTAGAGGGGCGACGAAAGAGAGGATGCCCCTCAAGGAGATGGATGGACACATTGGCTGCAACCCCGGGGCTCAAGCACAGGAATAACTGTGAGGCTGGCGCAGGGCCAGGCAGGGTTTTGTTTGGCTGTGGTGCAAGGTCACCACGGACCGGAACCGACTCGATGGCACAACAACAACAACAACAACAACAGCACGGAGAATTCATGTTAATGGTGAGTAGGGTAGAGAAGTAGTTAACTGACTCCGTGCTAAAAGTACTGAGTTCTGTCTTCAAATGTTTGCTTCCCTTGCTGGGTGGCAAGTTGCTTCCCATTTCCAAGCCTTGTTTTCTTCTTCTGCACCACGGGCACACTCACACAGTCACCAAGTACCCAGGAGCATGCTGCAGCCTCTCCGTTCAGTTATCACTGGGGAGTTTCTGAGAGGCACCCCCAGCTGCATCAGCCTGAGACTGGCTCTCTTCTCCGCAGAAGGTCTCTCAAATCAAAGCCCGAACCAAACTCACTGCTCTGGAGTCAATTTTGATACACAGCGATCCTATGGACAGAGTAGAACTGCCCCTGTGGGTGTGTCACACCGTCAATCTTTATGGGAACAGGAAGCCTCATCTTTCTTCCTGGAGTGGCTGGTGGTTTCCAACTGTGGACCTGTGGCCAGCAGTCCAGCACATCACCCACTATGCCACTGGGCCTTCCTAGAAACCTCCTAGTCAGACATAATAGACTGCTTTTAACATGCTTACCCTGAAAAAGGGTGAACTTTCCAACAGTGCAGAAACGCACAGTGTGAAAGGTAAGCCTCCCTCTCACACTTGAATCATGAAGAGATTGCGTGTCCTTCTGAACAGGTGCCGTGGTTGCCTCTCTCATTACATCCGGATAGTATGGCTTAGGATGCAGGCTGAGAACATGCCCAGAAATGTGGGCTACCAGGTCACA
Source organism: Echinops telfairi (assembly GCF_000313985.2). NCBI lineage: Eukaryota > Metazoa > Chordata > Mammalia > Afrosoricida > Tenrecidae > Echinops > Echinops telfairi. Next base: position 5,522,718 of record NW_022111324.1, read on the forward strand.
TGGCCTCTCTCCCTACTGCTGCCCTGCTCTCTCTCAGGAACTGGTGCTCAGAGGACTAGGAGGACCAGGTGAGGGTGTCAGGGTGGAGGTGCCTGACCTCTGATGTCACAAGGCTGCTGGAAAATCCAGATTGACAGCCCAGAGCTGGTCTTATGAAGCAGAGGTCAAGCATGCCTCTACCCTTCTACACTTCATTCTTCAACTTTTGTTACCCTTTTTACCAATTCTGACTGCGACTATCTTGGCCCAAGGCACTCTCTATGTCTCTTCTGGGTTTGAGAATCTGTTGCAAAGAACTCGCGCAATACTCATGATGATGGGGTTCATTAGGGAAGTAACAAGGGACAGTTCAGAATCAGAAATGAATCGGGATATGGTTCTTCAGTCAACACAGACATGCTTCTCTACCTCCCTCAACCTCTCCGCCCTGGGGTTCTTCAGCCTCTGTCCTGTTTGGGGCAAGTGTTAGGAAACTCTTTAGCCATTAAGTACGTGGAGACTTCTCACCCTCCATCAAACCTCCTGCCTGAAGGCCCTCAGCTTTCTCCCTGCGGGCAGGAGAGAGCACTGTGCTGGTCCCTACCAGTCTTCCCTGGGTCTGCAGCCCTTCCTTTCCTGCTGCTGCTTCGAGCTGGTTCTCATGGCCTCCACTATGCACACCACTCTCTCCCTTTCTCTAAGGTCCGCAGTGCAGGGATACCTGGTTCAAAGGACACGCTCCACTTCTGGCTCTTCTTTGGTGCCTGTGAGGTCCCCTTTTCTACCTCTTGGTTGGCTCATTTCAGCCTAGCAGGATGGGCAACATGGACCAGTCCCTATGCTAGGGTTCCTCATTTGCATAGTCCCACCCAGTCATTTGGTTGGGCGTTAGGAAGATGATTTCAACTCACAAGGACCCTCTAGGGTTGAGTAGAAGTCATAGGGACCCTCTAGGGCTAAGTAGAAGTCATAGGACCCTCTAGGGCTGAGTAGAGTTCCTAGGGACCCTCTATTACTTCAATGAGCAGAACTGCTCTGTAGGGTTGCTGAAACGGTACATTTTTATGAAAGCAGTTTCAAGGTCACCTGCCCATTGCTCAAGTTTCCCACGAGAACAATGGACATAAAGTCTTGCAACTCTCAGAAAAAGTCCAGGTCCCAGGGCAACCTCATTGTGTCCTTCTTCCCCAGATGAGTTAGGACAGAGCAAGGCCAAGGGCCCCAGAACTGTGTAAGATTCTGGCCGTGTAGATAGTGCCCGAGAGGAGGGTACGATTTTGAAACACACGAAGTAGAATTAAACAGAGTGACAGACCTGCTCTTTAGGATGGATGAGGAAACAAGGCCGATGGACTCCTGGGAGCAATTCTAGAGACTGCTGGAGATTTCTCTTGATTTAATTGTCACAAAACAACAAGAGGGAGAGAGGTAGTTGGTTATATGTGTTATAGCTGATGAAGCTGATGTCTTTGGGGAGGAGGGTTCTAGAGATGGACATCTGACCCAGGGCTCCTCCCTGAGCACCAGCTGCCCACCACTGACTCAGCAACCGAGAGACGTGGAGGGTGGGAAGGATGTGTGCAATGACAGAATTGTTCGCCTGACTGAGGTGGCTTTGGACAGGAATTTGAGGGGTAGGTAGGAAAATGCTCAACTATGAAGTGTTGACTTGGGGGACAACGAGCCCGAATAATAGAAGTATCCAGTTTTTCAAAGGAAGCAATAGCTGGGAAGTGTGAGGAAAATAAGACTCACGGCTTCAGTTATGGGTCTAGGGAGGCGCAGGATGTGGGGAACGAATCACATTGAAGCTCAAGGTAATATGGCGCAGAGAACTCTCAGAAGGCAGGAGGATCAACAACCTGGGAGAAGATGCAAACAGGTGGACCGCGGGCAGGAGGATGCCCAGGGGAAGTAAGTAGCAAGGCAGAATGGAGCCAACTGAGCAGTCCAGAGGCCAGGCTGAACAGATGGCCAAATAACCAGGAGAACATGAGAAAGGTACAGAGGCACAACAATAAAGCTGGCATGTGTGGAACTCAGTGTGAGCTGCAGCTTAGAAAGAGTGCTGCAGACGCATACATATAATAATAAACATAACTTGTTATAGTATACAATAGAGTATTCTACTTTAGTATATTTAATATATGAAGTTGCATTTAAAGCAAGATGCCAACATAAGGGTTGAGGGATAGCCTACTGAGTGGGGCAGGTGGGATCATGTGAGCAGACGGCAGAGAACACAGTCCTACTTTGCCTGTTTTCGCTGACAAGCAGAAAACCTGAATACTGGAAAGGGTAGACCACACGGAGGGATTTGAAATCCAAGAGAGGTGAGGCCAGTACAGAGAGGCTCTGAATGAGTTGAAACCCAGATGCCTGACTTCCAAGTACACAGGAAGGGATTGCAGATGTGGTCCCACTGGCCTCTGAAGCGTGTGGAGAATGAGAGGGCCGAAGGACGGACTGTGTGCTCACGTATTTTCCCCAGAGGCCGAGAGCTAAGTTCCCAAGACTTGACGCTGACACTTGGCCAGATTCTGTAGCGTAACATGAGGTAGAAGCAGACTCAGAGAGGAAATGCCCTTGGGAAGTGGCATGAGTTTGTTGAACGTGAGTCAAGTCGAGGTAACCACACTGCCTCTGCTAATAATGGCAATATGGTTGGTAGGTGAGGTGGATAATCTAGGCAAAGGGCTTAAGAGTGTCCTGTTAATAAGAGGAGGAAACATAGGCTGAATGACACTTCCAGGGGGAAGTGAGTTGAATGCCCCTTGTTGAAGGATGTAGGTAAATGGGCCCATCCAGCTGGGGTGGCTGAGGAGGGCCCAGGAATAATACCTCTCTGGCTGCATGCATTCTGCACAAATTGAGATGGCTGGCAAAAGAGTAAGCAGATAAAACATTACATCTGTTACAGACAAGGAATCAGTGGGATTTACCTTAGTGTGAGAGCTAGAGAAACCCATTCAATCCAGGCAGTGTCAATGAGGTAGGTCTGCCTGGGGAAAACCCCAAACCAAACTCATTGCTGTAAGTCAAGGTTGACGCAGAGCCTACCTTATAACACAGGCTAGAAATGCCCCTGTAAGTTTCTGAAAAGATAACTTTAAAAAAAAAAGAGTTTTCTTTTTTTCCTGGCACACAATGTGCATATCGTACAACTGAATAGTTCAATCATTCAATCATATCAAGGGGAATTAAAACTATAACTCTTCATGGGAGTAGAAAGCCTTGTCTTTTTTCTCACAGAGCAATTGGTGGTTATGAACTGCTGACCTTGTGGTTAGCAGACAAATGTGTAACCACCAGGTCTCCTCTGCCTGGGGAGGGAGAAGTAGAACTCATGTTCTGTGTAGGCGACTCCTTCCCAACAGAAATTAAAAGATGGATCCATTAGACAGAATAATTGGTAGCAGCCACCAAGTCAACTTCTACGCACAACACAACAACACAACACAATGTTGTTCAGCCCTGGTCTTCCTCATGATTGCTGGTGTGGTCAAGCCCATCATTGTAGCTGTTGTATTGGTCCTGCTCAGAATCAGTTCAGGTCCCCACCCCTTCGTTGGCTCTGTGCTTCACCAAACATGGTATCTTTCTCCAGGGACTGAGCCCTCCTGATGATCTGATGGGACTTCAAAACGTTCACTCTCTTTTAATCCCATTTTCCATGAATTTTTTGAAGCCTCCTTATATGTGTAAAGTAAGTAAGTTGAACAATTTTCTCTTGTGATACATAAGTCTTGCTAATTTAAACACACACACACACACACACACACACACACACACAAAACAGACCTTCCTTCCTAATCCACTGTAGTCTGGAGCCAGGCAACCAGGGGTGACCCTGATGGCATTTGAAACACTGATGACCTTGTGTCCAGGATCGCAGAAACTTGCAAGCCACCACCGTACCACAAACGGATAGATGGCTGGTGGGAGAAGAGTTTCAGTCACTTCTATCGAGTCCATTCTGACTCACTGGGTTATGTATTGGCTACTCACCACAAGGTCAGCTGTTCGAAACCACCAGCTGCTCTGCAGGAAAAAGATGAGGCTGCCTGCTCTGGTAAAGATTGACAGCCTCAGGAACCCAGCTCTGCTGTATCCCATAGGCTCACTCTGAGTGAGAGGTGGGCAGACTCTCCCCCAATTACCAATCAATTAAGCCACCACTTGTTTCCGGGGGAGATATCAGTAGTGGCAGGATGGTACATGGGAGGAAACACCAGGGACTGAGATAATTAGATATAATAACATTTATTTTTCATTCTTGATAAGTTGTGATGGTGATTAAGTGCCTTAAGGGCCCTCACCTCCCACCTGTTAAATCAGTGGTTTTTTAATTGTTTCTGAAAGAAGACAAACACGGCTTAAACCAAAAAGTTAGCTATTCAGTTTTGTTTCAAAATAGGATTTTGTTTCAAAACGGAGCTTAAGTTCATAGCATGGAATCCTGACAATTTCCAAACTAAATGGACAAGATTTGTTTATCAGAGAAAAAAAAATCTTGGCTCTTAATAATAATAATAGTAATAATAAATTCAGTTTGCAAATGGGATCCTTAGACTCCATCTGTGGTTGTGGTTGTGCGTGCACACCCTAGACTGGCTCACTGCACGTGGTTGAATGGAGCAGTTGGCTATGACGGAGGCCCACAACGACGATGTTCTCATTGTTCAACAGACGGGAGGGTGGTGGTGAGCAGAAAGCTAACAACACAAAAACTTTGCCCTGATGGAATTTTCAGATAATAGTGGAAGCTTTAGAAACCAGGACTGGGTAGATATTAAGGCCCTGCTGGTGTGACCTCAGGGAAGTTTTGTAGCCTTTTGGAGTCTAAGTTTGATCAGCTCTAAGATGGTGATACAAGCCTTGCTTCTGTGAGTGCTTGGCCAGGCCTTCCTTAATTGGTGCCAGCCTGCTCACCCAAGCAGATGTGGCCACCAGGTACACCCTACCTGAACTCTAGCTGAGGGAGCCCCCTAGCTTCTGGCTGCTTACCATCTTTTTCAAACGTTCATATTTAAAAGGTCCTATGGGCCACTGCCCTCTGGGCTGAGTATCTCCCTGGTCTTAATTAGTGAGTGTGATCTTTCAGGCCCGACAAACTCATAGGATCAGGCCACATGAGCAGACCCAGGCCCCAACCAGACTCTCCTGGCACACTGTAAGCCCAGCTTATGGAGTGTTCTGATCTCTCCCCTCACAGCATCAGCACGAAGAGTATAGGCGAGTGCCCAGCTCTGAGTGTGGCAGGTGGTGAGCACTGTGCAGGCTGCGTCATACCAAGGGCTGTCTTGTCGAGGGCAAAGATGATGACTCTCCTCATTTAAATCTCATCACTTGCAGAGGAATGGAGAGCTGAGAGAGACACAGTGTAAGAGAGGAGGCATGGAAGCAGGGTGCCTCTCTCTTTACCTTGGCTGAGTTTTATCTCATAATAGCTCCCGGGCCCACTGATTGCTTGCTTAGTCATTTAATCTATAGTCACTCCCATTAGTCACCACCATGGGCTAATCTTTATCACAACAGTCATGTCTCTTACTTGTTTTTAACAAAATCCTACTGCCAATGAACAATCCCACTGAACCCAGCAAAGCAAAGTGAGAAGAACCTACAGGGGAGACGAAACCGTAGGATCAGATGGACTCATCTGTGGAAATTCCAGGCAGTGCTCTCCTGGGCAGGGGGTAGAGTGAGAAGTCAAAGAAAGATGGGCTAAGATTTGGTCCAGAAGACCCAGCAGGGCAAGCCATTTGCTTTGATGCCAGCAAGGGAAGATGCCCTTGGGACTGAAGATTCCCAGGCCAGTGCAGTTCTCCAGGGCAGGTTCACCTTACAGGGCTGAAGGTCTTGTGCTGAAAGATGGCCTAAGGTTTCAGGTAAATCTGAAGGGTGGTGGATGCTCTGCTGTTGTCATCTTGAAATGCTTTGTATTTTTATCTTTGAGCATGTGTTTTACTTGAATGCCCATTGGTACAGTGCAGCACACCTGTGGACAGAGGAGATATGCCAAGTGGTGTGTCAAGTGTAGGCTCAGGGCTCCAAATGCAACAGGCTGCAGACAGCACACACACTGAGCAGATGGCCTGGCCAACCTGCACACATGGTTCATGCAATAGCAGTAGCACTGTGCCTAGGGAACAGCCGGACTGGGTCTGGGTCCAGGTTAATGATGGCTGTTGCTGCAGCAGAGGCAGCTGTGGCATGACCATGGGAGAGAGGAGGGCCTCGAGGTGGGCCAGACTGAGATCTAGAGTGGAGGATGATTTGCCCTTCCACACTCAGCATCCACCCTGGGAACTGCCCCTGTGGCACACACTAAAACTCTCCAAGCTGAGAACCCGGACAGCAGCAGCAACCACAGGTCCCAGGCAGGAAACTCGGTCAGTAAATTATAACAACATAAAAACATGCATATGCTGCCACTATGCTGAAAGTCATGCCTCTTGTGCTCCAAATAACAACAAGGTCACCCAGAATGGACAGGCTTCAAAGAGCTTGGCGGGGGTGAGGGAAGCAACATTTGGTCATCGCAATTAAACATAGCTGAGAATTATTAGAGTTCTTCAAGGAGTTTAAAAAATGGTGGCAAACTGATCCCAGCCCTAGAAGTATGTGTGACAGAGAACAATACTAAACCTTCAGGTGGGGGAAAGGGGCTGACTTGCCACCCCCACATGGAAGTCAACCAAGAAGGAAAAAGAGAAAGGGTCAGTTGGCCCAGACCCCATATTGGCACACCAAGCCCGGAGGATGATGTCCCTGCGTGGAGCTGCTGAGACACGGAGAGGACTATAAGGCTGACAACAGCTTAAGACATATTATCCCCTAATTGGAGTGTACTGCAACAGAGGACAATAAAGGGGACACGCAGTAGGGAGATAATGTAGTCTGAATTCCCCGCAGCAGGAAAAACCAAGAAGGGAGTATAACAGACCAGAAACTGGAGTAAAGCCAAACCACAAAGACCCTAAAGAGCCCCCAAAATAGACCAGGCTAGGAGGGGCAGCTCCCAGAACTGCCCCAGGGACAGGGGAGAGAGAGTCATAAAGGCCAGTGGACAGACCTGGAACTATGTATGTTTTCTCTCTCTCTTTTTCTTTTTCTTCTTCCTTTCCTTTTTCATCCTTTGTTTTCTTATTGTTTGACCTATGACATTGTTGGTTTGCCTACTTATATAAGACAGGCATGGGAAGCAAGCTTGGGGAGAAAGTAATGGGGCCAATGTCCGCAGAGGGTCTTGGGGGCAGAAGGTGGCAGGGGGAAAGGTGTGGTGAGCAAACAATGCCATAGACAGAGGCACAACTAGGGAATTAAAACCAACAACAAGAAGTTTGTAGAAATTTGCACAACTAGGGAATTGAAACCAACAACAAGAAGTTTGTTGTGGGTATTGGAGCAACAGCAATCTAACTGAGAGGAAATACTAAGAGGTGGGACAAGGGGGAACATGATGGTGGGGCAGGTGGAAGGCAAAAGGAAACAGAGGAAGAGGAAGCAAAGCTACAGATAGAGGTATAAGCGGAAGTGTGTACTTATGTAAATACATTAATCCATAAAAATAGAGGTATTGGCCTATGTACATATATTTATAAGGGAATGCACTGAGGTTGTGGACGGACCTTGGGCCTCAGCTCACACCCTCCCTCAATACAAGAACACTTTGTTCTAACAAACTGGTATTAGACAAAATGGGTGCATAAGCAAATGTGGTGAAGAAAGCTGATGGTACCCAGCTATCAAAAGATATTGTGTCCTGGAGTATTCCCCGCCCCCCCCCCCCAACGTCTGGGGTCCTAAAGGCTTGACGTTAAACAAGCGGCCATCCAGCAGTGAAGCAACAAGCCCACATGGAAGAAACACTCCAGCCAGTGCGATCATGAGGTGTCATTGGGACTGGGTAACAGGCATCAGAAGATTCATAACAAACAACAAACTAACACATGGTGTTGATAATGACGGGGGTCAGAGCAGAGACCCAAAGCCCATCTATAGACAATGGAACATCCTACCACAGAGGAGTCTCAGGGAAGGGATGAGTCAATCAGGGTGCAGTAGAGCACCGATGGATCACACAATATTCCTCTGATTCCTTGAGGCTTCCTCACCCCCCAGTCATGACCCTAGTGCTGCTTCCTACTCTGGACTGGACCAGAGCAGGTACAAAGGTATAGATAAGAGATAAAGCTCCTGACATGGAATTCAGGAACAGGAATGGGAGTAACGATACCAAAAAGTAGGGGGAGGTGGGGGGGAGAGAAGGGAAGGAAGGGAGAACCAATCCCAATGATTGACACATAATCACACACACCCCGCCAGGGGGAAGAACAACAAAAACCATGAGAGAAAGGAGACAGTGGTCAGTGTGAGATATGAAATAAGAATAATTTATAATCTATCAAGGGGCCACGAGTGTGTGTGTGTGTATTAAAAAAAGAGGAGCTGATACCAAGGGCTCAATGGAAAGCAAATGTCTAGAAAAGAACCATGGCAACACATGTACAAATGTGCCTGATACAATTGATGTCTGGCTTGCAATAAGAGTTGTAAGAGTCCCAAATAAAGTGATCTTTTAATAAAAAACAAAACAAAACAAAAAAGTGGTGGCAACATTGTAAAGCAAATATCAACTGGTTTAGAAACAGAAATTAAATGTAAAGTTTGTCATATTTGATGAAAAAGAATGACACTTATTCATTTATTTTTTTGCTAAAGATTATTTCTTTCTTTATAACAGTTTTATTAGGACTTCATCCACATGTCATACAATTCAATAATTCAATCACATCAAGAAGAATTGTACAATTATCACCACATTCAATTCTAGAACATTTTCTTCTTCCGATTATATATTTAAAAAAATATATATTTTCCAATAGTTAGACTGCTAACTCTCAAAGTTAGCAGGCAGTTCTAGTGCTCCCTTTATCCTCCCGCATTCACTGTTTGCTCCCCAAATCCTCCCACCCTCCCCAACCTCCTCCCCACCTCCACATCCCAATAAACCATTGCATTGGTTATTGTCTTTATCCATCCACTCCTGCTGTGCTTCACAAACTGGGAAACCCAACAGAAACAATAAGAAATAAAAACAAAATGGCCAGAAGAAAAAATAATATAAAGATAAAAGTACAAATAAAGTGTAAAAAATTAAAAAAACCACTAGCAATATTTAAAAAGCCAGAGAAGCAATATCTGTTGTGGAATAAGTGAGAAATACTTGAGCCTAGAGCAAATTCAGTTTGGGTCAAGAGGGAAGTCAACTGACCAGGTATCATATTATACCATGTTTGATGCACCATAATCAAGTTTACAATAATCTCTGTCTGATAGCAAAACTGCTTGAGCCCTTCTCCTGTGGCTAGAGAGGATCTGCCAGAGGCTTCATCTGACTAGATCATCTGCAGAGGGATTTTGGGCTATTACTGTCCTCCACATCCTTCTACAAATTGGTGTTCACAATTTAAGCTCTGATATTTTCACTTCGTCATATTTGGATTTTGTTATTGTCATCTTTGGCTCTTACAGGCTGATGTCCTTCTTCTATGTGGACTTAGTTAGTGGGTCACTTAGATGGCTGTTTGTTTGAATACAGGCCTTAAGGCCCCAGACATTATTCCATTTGATAGCCTGGCACCATCTGCTTTCTTCATCACATGTTTCTGTGGCACCCTTATGGTCAGTGATGACTTTATGAAGGTGAATATCTAACAGGACCATGTTATAAGAACGAACTGAAAGAACTATACTTACATGATGCTTCCGAGGAACCAATTTTTTAAAAAAATCATTTTATTGGGGCTCATACAATTCATCACAATACATACAT
>NW_022111324.1:5533856-5565560 GCF_000313985.2 Echinops telfairi
AGCAAGAGACCTGAGAACTAGAAAGGTGAGGGTCACCACCCATTTATCCCTCCGCCTTTCAATTAGCCCCACATGTGGTTATCAGCCAGGCTGGCACAATTAACTAACTCAATGACAACATACATACAAATGTGCTTGATACAACTGATGTATTGCTGTATGGATTGTTATAAGAGCTGTCAGAGCCCCTAATAAAATGATTTATTTTTTTTAAAAAGAAAATTAATTTTTCTGTGTAGTTAAAGATATAGTATTATAATGTATAAACAGGCATTTTGAGTCATATATGACTCATGAAACCACTTTTGCTTCCTTGTACATCTTACAGTTATAAGAAAGGTCAGAGGAAATATGAAAAGGCCATTGTATAAATTTATGTTTATTAAAAATTTTTTTAGAAACAGTTTTATTCTACATAATACATATGTCATACAATTCAATAGCTCAAACATATCGAGCAGAGTTGTGCAATCATTACCACAATCAATTTTAGAATATTTTCTTCTTTTTTGTATTCCTTGCTATTAGCTCCCCGTTTCCTCCCAACCTCCTCTAACTTTACATTTAATATTAAATTCAGACTTATACAAAATTGAATTGCACGAAGAGTTAAATCCTTTTAGTAAAATTGCAAGGATCACCATGCAAGAGGCACCACAATTCCTATTTGGGGATTATCAGAAATTTGTTCCAATGTGAGCACCACCCATACAATGCTCTTTAACAGCTTCAATAACAGTTGGATCAGCAGAAAGATCCTTGTCAAAATGAACTACTATAAAAAACTTTTATGATCTTATGTTGGTCCAGAGGGAGGACTTAACTGAAAATGAAATTGCTGAGATTATAAATTGTGATAACCTAGTAAACGGATTCACTGGAAAACAAGTTAAAAAAATCTGATGGTCAATCAGAATATCAGCTTAATTAGAAAATATTATTTGTTATGTTATGTAAACTCTTGATACTGAAGTATCATATTTTTGTAATTTTTACATTTATGTTGTTACTCATGAATCACTATCTTTTATAAGTAATAAGATATTTTTAAAAGAAAAAGCTTCATATTTAAGTACCTTTAACTCTAAGTGTATTGCTTTCCTTTCTTTTTGGACAAAACTCAACTCAAACACTCATTGCCATTGAGTGGATTCTGACTCATATCAACCCTACAGGACAGAGTAGAACTGCCCTTTTGGGTTTTCAAAGCTTTTAGTCTGCATGGGGGCAGGGAGCCTCGTCTTTCTGGACAAGGGGCTCTGCATTTTTATGTGCACTCGGCCCCACTAGTGACCTAACTGGCCCTGCTCTAGGGCTACCGTTCAGCTTGTGTGAGGATTCACTGCATAAAAAGGATTGGTTTTTTCTCGTCTGTGTTGGTAAAGTCCTTTAGAAAGGTCTGGAGCTTTTGTTTGGGACAGTTGGATGGCTTCCTCCCCAGAAGAGCAAGTCCTGGGAGCTGTGCCCCGCACAACTTCCATGGATCTAGGTCCGCGAGTGAGTTGTGAATACCATCATACCGGTGGGGGTGCTGAGCTTCAGCAAGTGTATGCAAAATGCTCAAAGCCAGAGGGCCAATCGAGGACTGAGGTGGGCGAGACAAGATGACTACCAAACTCTACTCATTTCATCAAGTGTGAAATTTTCAACCTTCTTCCTCCAAACACTGATTTTGGAGATGTTAATAGGGCTCTCATAAAATCAGGGTACCATGTCAGTGTCAGTTTGGGATATGCTACATTAAACAAAAAACAGTCAGTTTTTTAAAAAAAAAGTAGCAATAGTGCTATCAGGAGCCCTAGTGATGTAGCGGTTACGCAGTGGGGGTGGGGGTGGGGTTAACTGCAAGGTCAGCAGTTTGAAATCACCAGCTGTTCTACAGGCGAAAGAGGAGGCTTTCTACTCTCATAAAGAGTTATAGTCTCAGAAACTCACAGGGGCACTTCTATCCTGTCCTGCAAGGTTGCAAATCAACTCCATGGCAGTGAGCTTTTTTTTTGTTTTTAAATAAAAAAGCCCTATGGTGATCTCAGGAAAGCATTGCGCTACTAACTGCAAGGCTGGCAATTCAAGCCCACCAGTCATCCTGTAAGAGACAGATGCTATTGTCTGTTCCCATAAAGATTTATAGCCGCAAGAAGCCTCATATAGGGTCCTTATGAGTCAGAAGTGCCTTGGTGGCAGTGGGTGGGCACGCTATGGGGTCATCAGCATTGTTTATATTTCGATGTGCACTGTGAGTCTTCAAGAGAAAGATCGACTTTGTACCTTTGCCCAAGTTGGAGTTCACAGGTTCCTTCATGTGGATGCTGCTCCTTAAATACAGTCTGGAGATGCTCATCTGATACATTCCTTTCGAGTTCCATTTGTGGGGAGCCTCTCACAAAGACTGACGATTTATGCTGAAATCCTTGCCTAGCTAAACTCTTGGATCTAGGCTGGATTTCAAGATCAGCTCTTGATTGTCAAACTGGGCAACATGGTTCGGGATGGGGGTGGGTGGGGGTGGAGTCTAGGGTTCTAATTTCTCTTCTGCTTGTAGCTGTGTGATAGTGAATAAATCACTTAACCTCTTTGAGTTGATCTACCTAGCTCTAAAATGACAAATAAAATCTATGTTCAGAATTCAAACCAAACCCATCGTTGAGTCAATTCCAAACTGCCTCAAAAAGTTTCCATGGTGTCCCATTTGGTCCATCACACTGAGGCGAAACACTGAGCACATGCAACAGAGCAGCAAGGGGAGCAACGTGATGAAATCCCCGGGGAATACAAAAAATGGACTTTGGAGACAGTGTTGCACCCCACAAGACTCAAATGGAAAACACTTGTAAAGGCCAATGAACAGACCTTGAACTATTTATAGGCTTTTCCATTTTTGTCAGTGGCTTTCTTTTTGTTGTTGTTTTATTTTTTGGTGTTATTGTTTCATTGGTTTGACTTCCTTTGTTGTTTTGTTTGGCTTTGCCTGGTTTTTGTGCTTATTAATGTCTCTGCATGTCTAGCTAGATAAGATAGGTGGGATAAACAATTCAGAGATGAAAAGAACTGGACCAATGGTTTTGGGGGTATATGGGAAAAGGGGAGGTGGGAGAAAGGTAGGGGGGCCAGTCAGAAAACCAACCCAGGGACAAGAGAACAACAAGTGAACTAAAATCAAGGGTGAGAAGCACATAGGATGCCTGGTGGGGCTTAATCAAGGGCAACTAAACCCAAATGAAGGCTGAACATTATGCTGGGACAAGAGGAAAGTAAAAGGAAATAAAGGAAAGAACTGGGAGGCAAAGGGCATTGATAGAGGTCTAAATACAGGCATGTACCTATGTAAGTACATTTATATATAATGAGAGTGGAATAGATTTATGTACTTATATCTATATCTTAAGAACTAAGATTGCAGGTGGGCATTGGGTCTCTACTCAAGTACTCCCTCAATGCAAGAACACTTTGTTCTAATAATCTGGCACTCTGTGATGCTCACCTTCCCGACACAATCGCTGGAAGACAAAGCGGGTGCATAAGCAAATGTGGCGAAGAAAGCTGATGGTGCCCAGCTATCAAAAGATATAGCATCTGAGGTCTTAAAGGCTTGAAGACACACAATCAGCCATCTAGCTGAGAAGCAACAAAACCCACATGGAGGAAGCACACCAGTCTGTGTGATCATGAGGTGTCAATGGGATCAGGTATCAGGCATCTAAGACTCAGAACAAAATCATACCCAATGTGAATGGTGTGTGTGTGTGTGTGTGTGTGTGTGTGTGTGTGTGTGTAGTGGAGACCCAATGCCCATCTGTACACAATTGGACATCCCCTCACAGAAGGGTCACAACGAGGTTATGAGCCAGTTAGGGTGCAGTATAGCCCCGATGAAACACAACTTTCTTCTAGTCTAGTTCTTTAATGCTTCATTCCTCCCATTATCATGACCTCTATTCTACCTTACAAATCAGATTAGACCAGAGCATGCACACTGCTACAGATAAGAGCCTTCAACACAGGGAATCCAGGATAGATAAACCCCTCAGGGCCAACAAGGAGAGTAGAGATATCAGTAGAATTAGGGGATGGTGGGGGGAGAAAGGAGGAATCTATCACAAGGATCAATATATAACCCCCTCCCAGGCAGACAAACAACAGAAAAGTGGGTGAAGGGTGACAGAGGATGATGTAAGATATGAAAATAATAATAATCTATAATTTATCAAGGGTTTATGAGGGAGAGTGGGCGGGGAAGGGATGGGGGAAAATGAGGAGCTGATATCAAGGGTTCAAATAGAAAGAAATGCTTTGAAAATGATGATGGCAGCATATGTGCAAATGTGCTTGACACAATGGATGAATGTATGGATTATGATAAGAGATGTAAGAGCCCCCAATATAAGTATTTAATTTTTTAAAAAGTTCCCAAGTCTGTAAATCTTTACAGAAGCAGATTGCCACATCTTTCACCATGCAGAGTAGCTGGTGGTTTTGAACCGGTGAGGTTTTGGCCAGCAGTTGAATACTTTAACTATTGCATCACGAGAGATCCTGAAATAATGAAGGCTTAAATGAGGTAATATGTATGATATAGCTGAGTACCACGTCTGAAGCATAACAGCTGTTCAGTGGATTGCAATCTTCACAGCCTATTTTCACTGGTAGCTGGTTTGCAAATACTTACATGTTGGAAGAACTCTGAATTGACATGAAAATCTTCAGGGAAATCTATCTAGAAAATGGAACTAAACCATGCTATTCTTTATTATTATTATCATTTAGCTATTTATTTAACTATTCTATCTTGAGTGGGGGTGACAGGCTGGGTGCCTCCCATGAACATATTCCATAAGTTCAATTTCTATAGCAAATTGTCTACTTATAGTTCCATTTTGATGTTAACAGACACCTCAAACTAATGACCAAATGCAGGGAAGTAACATTTCCTGATGAGGCTTTTCTATTCACAATCCCCTTGTACTGTAAATTCAAGCCTCCAGGTCTGGGTTATGATCCCATGTTGGAGAGTCTTCTTTGTTATGATAATAGATAGGGTTAAAATGGGATGTTAGTGGGAGTCTCCACTTTACTAGAAGGTGTACCTCAAGTCACCATCCTTTGTTTCCTTGGGGTATGGTCTTCTGAAATACAAAAACCATACCTCTGTCAAAGCCATTCCTCTGTATATAAGAAGTAGTAGAAGCAGTAACAGAGCATCCCGTGACCAACAAGGAAGAAGAACTTCCAGAGAAGCACGTTTGAGATCCTTGCTTAAAGCAACAGAGAGCAAGACCAGAGGCATGGAGACCCTGGGACAGAGCAAAGGAGCCACATCAAGACAGAGCTGAGGGGCTGTGCCTCTGAGACCTTGAGAAAGTGAGGTGGAGTGGTAGGTGGCTTCCTGGTTCACAGAGGCAGAAGCCAAGAGACCACGTGACTGAGAGGCTGAGGACTGTCCTGCTGGTTGAGGAGAGGCGCTGCTGTGGACCAATGATATATTCTTACTGTTTACTGATCCTGTCTTATGTTAACTTCTCTAATAAAACTCCATAATTGTGAGTATTGTCTATAAGTACTGTGTGGTCATTGCAAAGAATTATTGAACCCAGCAGGAAAGCAGAGTGTGTTGGGAGAAAAAAGATAAAGAAGGATAGAGGGTGGAGAACAGGGCCATGTCTGATGTTGACCTTGTGGCATTAGGCCCTGGGCTGGTGAGGAGATGGATTCGCCTCTTCCCTTGTGTAGCCAGAGGAAGGCAAATTCGGCCATAGGGACATTTTCTCACTAAAGCAAAACCCTTTGTACTTTAATTTGAACTTTCTATTGTGAATTCAGTGAACATTTACAGAGAAAATTAGATTTCCATTCCCCAATTCACACACATTTTCTTTCATGTCACGGATTGCAATTCCCACCATGTACACCCTACTTTTTCCTTGTGCTTCCTGTTTTCATTCCGCCACCTTTCCTGACCTTTCCTGTCTTCTGAACGTTGTCTTTGGGCAGATGCTGCCCTCTGGTCTTGAATGGTTGATGATTCTAAGCTGTGGATTATTCTAGTATTATTGCTTGCTTTTAAGCTTCTCTCTTGCTTGGCTGAAAAGTGAGCCAGAGAGGTGAGTTCAGGTCTAGATTTGAAGGGAACACCCCCCCCCCCCACCATATCCAAACAAAACCAAACCTCTTGACTGAGTGTCCCCCAACTGGCTCCTCCTCCAATTTTTCCCATTTCAGAAAAACCCCATCATCCAGCCAGTTGCTCAAGCTCCCAACCCGGGAGCCACCTTGATTCTTCGTACGCTCACTCCCCACACACAGCCAATCCATCACCCAGCCATGTCAGCTATAGCTATCAAGTGCACCTGAGACCCGTCCTCTTCTAATCATCTCCGCCTCTGCCTCATGTTTCATATGTCTGATGGATGTAGCCGGTGGTGTCAGTGCCCATTCATATGCCTCAGACTTTTCAGTATTTTTGGAATCAATTTTCCATCACTCCTACTTGTATCTTGGTGACTTAGGGGGAGTTTTCCTCCAATCTTGAAAGGTCCCTGTGTCCACTTGCTGAAGCTGGAAGTGCTAGGGAATTAACACTCACTACTCTCCTGGTGTATTGGTTACTTATTGGGCTGCCAATGATAAGGTCAGCAGTTGGAAAAAAGCAGCCGGTCCTTGGGAGAAAATGAGGCTTTCTACTCCAATAAAGAGTTACTGTCTGGGAAACCCACAGGAGCAATTCTATCCTGTTCCATAGGGTCACTATGAGTCAGAATCAACTCAATGGCAGTAAGTTTGTTTTTTTGGTTTATTCTTCTAATAAGTTTCCCAAGTGGCACACCTGGTTTATGACTGGCTGCTAACTTAAAGCTTGGCAATATGAACCTACTAACTGGCTCCAAGGAAGAAAGGCCTGGCAATATGCTTCTGTAATGATTACAGCCAAGAACATCCTATGGATCAGAGTCCCATTCTGCAATACATGGGGTAACCATAAGTTGGGATCAATTTGACGGCAATCAGTTTAGTTCAGATTAGGACCCTCCAAACAGAGTCCTAGGTGGGGTGAATGGATAATGTGCTAGGCTGATAATGGAAAGGTTGAAGGGTCACGTACACCCAGAGGAACCTTGGAAATTCAAGGCCTGACAATGTACTTCTGCAAGACCAGACATGGACCCATTACAGAGCACTCTGACATGCATGGGGATGCCATGAGTTGAAATTGACCTGATGGCAACTGATTTACCTTTCTAACAGCAACTGTAATCCATGACTTTTGGAAATTGTTTCCCTTGCCACTCAGCTAGGAAGATTCCAAGGTATGTGTCTTGTTCAGTTTCTTCCAGTTTTCCGGCCAGTCATTGATTCTGGTAGCTGGCTTCATCATGCGCTCCTTCTTGCTTATCTTCTCAGCCCGACATCAGCGCCCAGCCCCACCAAGGTGTTGCTTGCATCTCTTCAATCTAAGTTTTGCACTTGAACCTTTGTCTCAGGCTCCCTTCTGAGGAAACTCAAACTGAGATATTTGTTAGCTGGAGTCTGTTCCGCCTCATGGTGACCCTATATCCAAACGAAGGGAACACTGTCCAGTCCTGCGTCATCCCACAGCTCTGATGTTTGAGCTCATAGTTGCAGCCACTGTCTATATACCTTGCTGAGAATCTTCCTTTTTTTGCTGATCCTCTACCAAGCATGATGTCCTTTTCCAGGGACTGGTCTCTCCTGATAACATATTCAAAATACTTGAGACAAAATCTCGCCATCCTCGTTCCTAAGGAGCTGACCAACATATTAGTTTACTAAAACAATCTCTTAACTCTGCAAACGGTCCTCTGCCCATCAGCCAAACTGACCTAAAAATGAAAAGCAGGTCATGCCTCTTCCATTTATGAGTCCTTGCTTGCTTCCAACTCCGCATAAAATAACATCCCAAGTCCTTACTATTGTTCACCATGCTACAGAATCTCGTCTTGTTTCACGCTGTTCTTTCCCTCCCACACTAAGCTACTGTCTGTATCTTGAAACTACCAACTCTTTCCTGTTGTCTAATGCGACGAACATTTGTTCTTTCTCCTGGAACACTCTGACCTCAGGACAGTAGGTTGAAAATTTCCTTTTTATTTTTTAAAAATCATTTATCGGGGCTTTTACAGTTCTTATCACAATCCATACATATATCCATTGTGTCAAGCACATTTGTACACCTTTTTGCCACCATCATTTTCAAAGCATTTTCTTTCTACTTGAGCCCTTGATATCAGCTCCTCATTTCTCCCCCACCTTTCCTTACACTGACTGATGTCTCCCTTCACCCATTTTTTTGTTGTCGGTCCCCCAGGGAGCGGGTTATATGTAGATCATTGTAATAGGCCCCCCCTCCCCCACTTTCCCCATCCCCTCCTGGTATCACTACTTTCATTATTGGTCCTGAGGGATTTATTTATCTGTCCTGGATTCCCTGTGTTTCAAACTCTTATCTGTACCAGTGGACTTGCTCTTGTATAGCTGGATTTGTAAGGTAGAATCAGGGTCATGATAGGTGGGTGGGGGGGAGGAAACATTAAAGAACTAGAGGAAAGTTGTAGGTTTCATCGGTGCTCTACTGTACCCTGACTGGCTTGTCTCTTCCTTGTGACCTTTCTGTAAGGGGATGCCCAATTGTGTACAGATGGGCTTTGGTTCTCCTCTCTGCCCTCCTCCTCATTCACATTGATATGATTTTTTGTTCTGCGTCTTTGATGCCTTATCCCATCGACACCTCAGGATCACACCGGCTGGGGTGCTTCTTCCATGTGGATTTTGTTGCTTCTCAACTAGATGGCCACTTGTTTATCTTCAAACCTTTAAGACCCTAGATGCTATATCTTTTGATAGTTGGGCACCATCAGCTTTCTTCCACATTTGCTTATTCACCCATTTTGTCTTCAGTGATTGTGTTGGGAAGGTGAGCATCATGGAATGCTGGATTATTAGAACAAAGTGCTCTTGTGTTGAGGGAGTACTTGAGTAGATGCCTAATGTCCGTCTGCTATCTTAATATTTAACATATAAATATATGTACATAGATCTATTTCCCTATCATTATATATAAAAATATTTACATATGTACATGCCTGTATTTAGACCTCTATCAATGCCCTTTGCCTCCCAGTTCTTTCCTCTATCTCCTTTTACTTTCATCTTGTCCCACTATCATGTTTGGCCTCTTTTCAGGTTTCAATAATTCCTCTGTTACATTGCTGTTGATCAAGCCCTACCAGACCTCTTACACTCTTCTTGCCATCAGTTTCAGATCACTTGTTGTTTCCTTGTCCCTGGGTTTGTTATAACCCACTTTCTTTCCCCTGTCTCCCATCTCCCGTGGTCCCCCTGCAACTGTCAGTCCTGTTGTTTTCTCCTCCGGATAGACCTACAGAGACAATAATAAGCACAAAAACAAGACAGAGCAAAACAAAACAAAGGAACAACAAAAATTCAGGATTAAAAAAAAAGAATAACATAAATAGTTCAAGGTCTGTTTGTTGACCTTTAGGAGTGTTTTCCAGTTGAGTCTGATGGGGTGCTATGCCCTGGTCCCAAAGTCTATTTTTGGTATTTCCCAGGGACTTCATTGCTTTGCTCCCCTTGCTGCTCTGTTGCACTCCCTTAGCGTTTTACCCAGGGTGGTGGGGTCAGATCAGCTACAATTCCTGAACTGTGCCTCTAGTGTTGTCCCTCTAAGTGCTATGGGTCAGTGAAGGATATTGTGTCTCATGGTGGGGCCAGCCCGATGGTCCTTTCTGTGCATTAGCTGCTCTGAGCAGGAAGATCATCCTCAGGGCTTGGAGGGCCAGAATGTGTTCTACTCTCTCTCCTTCCCTCTTTATTTGCACCTTTGTGCTCTGATTGTCACACTAAGCTAGCCTAGCCCCTTTCTCCATTACACCTTTTCCCATCATTTTGGAATATTGTCTTTTTCTCCTATTGTGCACACTAGTAGAAGAGAGACTCCATCTGTTTTGTTCTTACATAGAATGGGACTTAGCCCTTCACCTTTAGGAGATATGTGTGTGTGTGTGTGTGTGTGTGTTTATTGGATGAAAGAAAGCATGAATGTATAGTGTGATAGCTTATTTTTCTTTCATTGTGTTAAATACGACCCACTTAGAAATCATTTTATTGGGGGCTCATACAAGACTTATCACAATCCATACATATACCCATTGTGTCAAGCACATGTGTACATTTGTTGCCATCATCACTCTCAAAACATTTGCTTTCTCATTGAGCCCTTGTTATCAGCTCCTCATTTTTCCCCTTCCTCCCCACCCCAACCCACTTTTTAATATAGCAGTAGTGCTAATATTGTTTTAGGGGACAAAGAAAGTCCCAAATAAAACATAACCTCGAGAAATATACTTATTAAGTCTTAAACAAGACCAAGACCATCAACACCATAAAAGATCATCCGCATGAGGGAGATCATCAGCATGGGGCCATAACAGTGTCCACAGATTCCAAGACAGTCATTTAAATAAGACATGGGAAATAACGGACACTGTCATCAAGTCTTGATTGGAGGCAGATCAATTCATCACAGTTGTAGCAGGACTCAAAAAGCAGGAAAGGGGCCATGATCGGGATACACACACTATTGTCGATTAGAACAGTTTGCAAGATTGGTCCAGGACCTTTTGTTTAAGGCAGTCACAGTCTGACTCGTGAATTCATGACCCTAGCACTCCCATTTCTATCAAGGGCACACACAGGCAAGTCCCTGAGAGGAGGCTACCCGTCTGTGTGCTGGCTCAACTCACTGTCATGGGGTAGATTCTGACTCATACTGACCCCATTGAACAGGGTGGCATTGTGTTTCTGAGACTGTGACTCTTTATGGATGCAGAAAGCCTTGTCTTTCTCCTGGTGCCAGCTAGAGGAGTGGTGCTAAGGTATATTCAAGCACATTCTGCCTGAGGGAAAACCTTCTTGCAATTTTCAGATAGAACTCAATGGAGGTTGAATCTAAGTGAAGGCTCAATATTGAGTTTAGGGCTCCTGCTACAAACCAGAATCCCCCGCAAATCTGGTGCTCACAATTCAGCTCCAATTCAATTTAAGTATTTTAATTTTCTTCTTTGAAACTTACTTAATAACTTGAAGTAACCACTAATAATGAATAAATTCACTCACTCAGAGATCACTGAGCTGTGTCAGAGACATGCTAGCACTGTCTCATGCACTGAAAGTGTAAGATAAATAAGACAATTTCTGCTCTTTCAATTCTCTATTTTCAATTACTTAAGTTTCTCCCTAGTTAGATTCATATCTTTTAAAAAATTGTGAATTGGGCAAAAGGTTACAGAACAGATTATTTTGCCATTAAATAACTCATACACATTTTGTTTCATCTAGTTGTTTATAGTTTCCGGAATCTTTACAAATCTCTTATTCCTCCTCCTCCTCCTCATTTTTCTTGTTTCAATTTCTCCTTTATTTTTAATACTTCTGAACTTTGGGCAAATGCTGTCCTTTTGGCCTGAAATAGTTGATTATTCTAAGGTGTATATACCTTTCTAGTGTCATCGTTCCCCTCATACACCTATTGTTTGGTTAAAAATTACGTCTTATGGATGAGTTAATTTCCAGACAAGGGGAGATTTGGGGGATTTTACTAGTATCTATCAGATCAGTGAACCTAGTCTTTTTAATATTTTTTTAAAAATTTGAGTGTTGTTTCACATTTTTCCTCCCATTTTCTTTAAGATCTTCTAATGTGATCCCTTTCAGAACAGTTGGTAGTGATAGCTGGACCAGGTTCATGTTCTGCAAGGGTCTTTTACCAAGCTGGTCACATTCATTATGTCTGCTGATCCTCGTGACAGTTCTATAGGCAGCTCCATTCTTTGTTAGCTTCACTCTTTAGGCAAGGAAACGCTAGCTCAAAATGGTGAGGAGCCTTACTGAAGGACAGATACTTTATAGGAGACAGTGATGGGACTGAGACCAAATTTGGAGGTTCTATGGACTCGTGTTCTTTCCACTGCCTCACATTGCCTATCCTGCCCATGCACTGCCTGGCCACAGAGCAGATCCCTCTTCTGTACTTGCTAGAGGGTAGAAGGGTGGCTGCTGTCTCACAGAGCTCATTCACCACGTGGAAGCCCTTGGGTGGCTTGACCAAGGAACACATGCCAGCTGATGCTACTGCTGACGGTCCAGAATTGCATTTTCACTGGGGGAGATGGCCACCTTTTTGTAAAGCAAGTTTTCTATTGGGAATG
Organism: Echinops telfairi; assembly: GCF_000313985.2. NCBI lineage: Eukaryota > Metazoa > Chordata > Mammalia > Afrosoricida > Tenrecidae > Echinops > Echinops telfairi. Next base: position 5,546,099 of record NW_022111324.1, read on the forward strand.
AATATTTGATGCAGCTGTGCACCTGCTAAGTAGGTAAGCTATATTTTATATCATTAGTTGAACCCAGTAGAGAGATATATTAAATAAATAATATAAATAATCTGCTAATGGGCATTAGTGCCCAGTGCAATAAGGCACTCTTAAACTAACATCTACTAAGGGAACTAACTAATTTAAGGCATGGATTGATTCTGTGGAAAATTGAAGACAGGAAATTAATAGATATCTTCTTAGTGATAAATAATAGTCTTTGCTTTATAATTTTAAACCTATAGTTTTGCATCCCAAGAGCCCTGGAAAGTCATGGAATGATTTTTAAGCTGGAAAGTAAGATGAACAGAGGCACCCTGGTGGTAAAGCCCAGCTAGATGAGGTTAAATTTAGACACCAAAGAGCTACTGAGGGACTCAGATCTGAGGAACTATTCTCTCGGCCCCTTGATCAGTGCTTTGCAATAAAGCTAGATTCTCTTTCTTTCTTTTAAAAAAAAATCATTTTATTGGGGGGGGGGCACTTACAACTCTTATCACAATCCATCCATCCATCCATCCATTATGTCACGCACATTTGTATATTTGTTGCCATCATTATTCTCAAAACATTTTATTTTTACTTGAGGCCTTGGTATCAGCTTCTCATTTCCCCCCTCCCTTCCCCATCCTCTCTTCCTCATGAATCCTTGATTATTTATAAATTATTATTATTTTTTCATGTCTTACACTGACTGATGTTTCCCTTCACCCACTTTCCTGTTGTCTGTCCCCCTGGGAGGGGGTTATATGTAGATCATTGTGCTCAGTTTCCCCTTTCTCCCCCTACCTTCTCCTTACCCTCCTGGTATTGCTACTCTCAATATAGGTCCTGAGGGGTTTATCTGTCCTGATTCCCTGTGTTTCCAGCTCTATGTGTACCTGTGTAAGTGCTCTAGTCTAGCTGGGTTTGTAAGGTAGCATTGGGGTCATGATAGTATGAAGGGAGGTAGCATTAAAGAGCTAGACAGAAGTTGCATGTTTCAATGGTTTTATACTGCACCCCGACTGGCTTGTCTCTTCCTTGTGACCTTTCTGTAAAGGGGATATCCAATTGCCCACAAATGGGCTTTGGGTCTCCGCTCTGCACTCCTTATCATTCACAATGATATGATTTTTTGATCTGAGTCTTTTATGCCTGATACCTGATCCTATCGACACCTCATGATCACACAGACTGGTGTACTCCTGCCATGTGAGCTTTGTTGCTTCTCAGTTAGATGGCCACTTGTTTATCTTCAAGCCAACTTTCTTTACCACATTTGCTTATGCATCCACTTTGTCTTCAGCGCTCGTGTCTGGAAGGTGAGCATCATGGAATGCCAGGTTATTAGAACAAAGTGTTCTTGGGTTGAGGGACTGCTTGAGTGGAGGACCAATGTCCATCTGCTACCTTAATACTGAACCTATAAATATATGTACATAGATCTATTTCCCTATCATTTTATATAAATATATTTACATATATACATGCTGTATTTAGACTGCGATCAATGCCCTTTGCTTCCTAGTTCTTTCCTCTATTTCCTTTTACTTTGCTCTATTTCCTCTTGTCCTGCTATCATGTTCAGCCTTCATTTGGGATTCAGTTATTCCTCTTGGTTACACTGCTCTTGATCAAGCCCTACCAGACCTCCTACATCCTCCTCACCATCAATTTTTTATCAGTTGTTGTTCCTTTGTCCCTGGGTTTGTTATAACCCACTTCCTTTCCCCTGCCTCCATCTCTCCCATGTTCTCCTGGAACTGTCGGTCCTGTTGTTTTATCCTTTGGATTGTTTATCCCACCTATCTTATCTAGATAGACTTGCAGAGACAATAATATGTACAAAAACAAGACAGAGCAAAACAAAGCAACAAAAACCCCCAAACAACAACAAAAACCCAATGACTAAAAAAGAAAAGCCTATAAATAGTTCCAGGTCTGCTTGTTGACCTTTAGGAGTATTTTCTGGTTGAGTCTGATGGGGTGCCACACCCTGGCCCCACAATCTATTTCCCCGGGGACATTATTGCTTTGCTCCTCTTGTTGTTCTGTTGCATGCCCTTAGTGTTTTGCCACGGTGTGGTGGGGTCAGATAGGGCACAATTCCTGCAGTGTCTCCAGTGTTGTCCCCCATAGAGCTAGGGGTCAGTGCCGGGTGTCATGTCTCATGGTGGCGCTGGCTCTATGGTCCTCTCTGTGCATTCGCTGCTCTGAGCAGGAATATTGTCCTCGGGGCTTGGTGGGCCAGGATGTGCTTTACTCCCCACCCCCCCATCCCCTTGGTTTGCTCCCGTGTGCTCTGATCTGACGTGTCCCTCCCCTGAGCTGTAGCTTCAGTGCTGTCCTCTGAAGTGATTTATTCAGCGGGGAGAGGGGCTGTCTACGTAGTTGGGACTGGGGCTGGCCCCTCAGACCTCTCCATTGGCTCCCTGCTTCACGCCAGTATGCTGCATTCACATCGTGACACACTGGGTTGAAGTCTTGTCCCTCTTTCCCTGTGGAGATATAAACAACATTCTCCCCTAGGGTGGGTTAATGCCCTGTTTCCCCACTATCCATGTCTTTTTTTCTTTCTTTTCCCCTCCTTTTTAGTTGGCTACCATACATATCTCTGGATTGGGTCTGGCCCCTGCCATACTACCTGGATCTCACCCCTGGAATGTATCTGTATAGTAGCTATTTCCCTATGCCCCTTTTGGCTTATTAAGCTTATCTCACCGGACCCATGTTGTACTTATCTTTTTGTGCTTGGCTTACTTCACTTAGCATAATTTCCTCCAGTTCTTCCCATGTGGCAATGTGCTTCATGTGTTCATCACTGCTTTTTAGGGATGACTAGTACTCCATTGTATGTATGTACCACAGTTTTTTAGTCCATTCTTCTGTTGATGGAAATTTGGGTTGTTCCCAAATCTTTGTGATTGTGAACTGTGCCACAATGAACATTGGAGCACAGATGTCTGGCCGTGGTTTTTTCCTTTCCTCTTCTGGGTATATGCCCAGTAGGGGGATTGTTGGGTCATATGTTAGCTCGATTTCCATCTGTTTTAGATATCGCCAAATTGATTTCCATAGTGGCTGTACATACCTATAGGTCCACCAGCAGTGGATGAGAATTCCTATCTTACCACAGCCCCTCCAACACTTGTTGCTTTCTGATATTTTGAATTGGGCTCTGTTTGAGGGTGCTAGGTGGTATCTCATAGTGGTTTTAATTTGCATTTCTCTTATGGCTCATGATCGGGAACATTTTCTCATATGTTTCTTGGCCATTCAGATTTCTGTCCTTGTGAAGCTTCTGTTCAGGTCCTTTGCCCACTCCTCAGTGGGCAATTAGGTTTTTTTCTTTTTGGAAGCTAGCAGAGTTCTGTAGATTTTAGTAATAAGGCCTTTGTCTGAGGTGTCATTGCTAAAGAGGTTTTCCCAGTCTGTGGGCTCTCTTGTGAATTCTTTCGATGTACACAGGTATTTTATCTTCAGTATATCCCACTTGTCAATTTGTGACTCACCTATATTTGTGTCCTTCCCTATTTCTGATAGCCTATGTATTCCCTGTGTCAAAGTTCTCAGGTTTGTCCTAATTCCATCACTGATGGACCTAATAGTTTTGGGTTTTACCTCGAGGTCTGTGATCCAGCTTGAGTTTACTCTTGTGCATGGAGTGAGATAAGGATCTTTCTTCATTTTTCTGCAGGTTGATATCCATTTTCCCCAGCACCACTTGTTGAAGAGGGCATCTGCTTCCCATTTGATATTTTTTGGGCCCTTATCAAAGATCAGTTGCCTGTATACTGCTGATTTTATTTCTGGATTTTCAGTTCTTTTCCAATACCCTGTGGTTTTGACCACTGTAGCTGTATAATATGTGCTAAACTCAGGTAAAGCAAGCCCAACCACTGTGTCCTTCTTGAGGAGTTCTCTGTTAATTCTGGGCTTCTTCCCTCTCCATATGAAGTTGGTAATCAGTTTTTCCAATTCTTTGAAGAAGGATCCTGGTATTCATATCGGGATAGCATTAAACTTATATAGTTCCTTGGGCAGAACTGACATCTTTACTATATTGAGTCTTCCAATCCACAAGCATGGGATATTCTTCCATTTGTTGAGGTCACTCTTGGTTTCTTTTAATAGTGTTCTGTAGTTTTCCTCATATACATCTTTTGTTTTTTTAGTCAGGTATATTCCTAGATATTTCAATTTGTGTTTGGCTATTGTGAAGGGTACCACCTTTTTGATCCTCTCTTCTGTGGTTTTGTGTGATGTTTTTAGCAGTCTGATGGACTTCTGTTTGTTGATCTTGTATCCTGCCACTCTGCTATATTCCTCGATTGCTTCCAGTATGCCCCTTGTGGAGCTTTTAGGATTCTCCACATATAAAATCATATCATCTGTGAATAATGATAGTTTCATCTCTTCCTTCCCCAGATGAATACTTTTGATGTCTTTTCTTTGCCTTATGCTGTAGCTAAAGCCTCCAGTATGATGTTAAATAAGATTGGGGACAAGGGGCATCTTTGTCTGGTCCCCTTTCTTAGTGGGATTGTGTTAGTCTTTTCTCCATTGACTACCACGTTGGTTGTTGGTTTTTCATATATAGCTTGTATTATCTTGGGGAATTTTCTTTCCATTTCTATTTTCTTGAATGTTTTAAACAGGAATTGGTATTGGATGTTAAATGCTTTCTCTGCATCTATCAGTATTATCATGTGGTTCTATAGTTTTTCATGTCAATGTGGTGAATGATATTAATGGTCTTTCATATGTTGAACCATCCCTGTATCCCTGGTATGAATCCCACTTGGTCATCGTGAATTATTTGTTTTATATACATTTGTATCTATTGGCCAGTATTTTGTTAAGGATTTTTGCCTCAGTGTTCATTACAGATGTTGGTCTGTAGTTCTCGATTCTTGTGGGATCCTTGTCTGGTTTCAGTATAAGTTATACTAGCTTCATAGAAGTTCAGGAGTTTGCCATCTTTTTCCATGCTCTGGAAGAGTTTGTGTAGGATTGGTGTCAGTTCTGTCCTGAATGCTTGGTAGAATTCTCCTGTGAAGCCATCTGGTCCAGGGGATGTTTTTGTTGGTAATCCCTTGATGACCTTGTCTATTTCTTCTACTGCTTTGGATCTCTTGAGATTCTTCATGTTCATCTGGGAGTCTAGGGAGGGATTGTTTTTCCAAGTATTTGTCCATGTCTTCCAAGTTGTTGAATTCATTGGAGTACAGACCTTCATAGTATTGTGTAATTATCCTTTTGATTTCATTAGGGTCTGTTGTAATGTCCTTGTTTCCTCCCTTATCCTTGCTTTTGAAATTGTTTCCTCCCTTTGTTGGGTTAGGTTTGCCAGCAGCCTGTTGATTCTGTTAATCCTTTCAAAGAACCAACTTTTAGCTGCATTATTTTTTCCAGTTTTCTTATTTTCCCTCTCATGAATCTCAGCCCTGATTTCTATTATTTCTTTTATATTGCTATTGGTAGGATTGTCCTATTGACTTTGCTATAATTTCTGTAAGTTTTGTGTCAGCATATCAATCATAAGTTTCTCTTCCTTTTTCATGTGTGCATGTATTGCTATCAAACTTCCTCTGATAACTGCCTTTGCTGTGTCCCAAAGTTCTGGTACGTCGTATTCTCATTTTCGTTGGTTTGTAGAAACTTCCTGATTTCATCTCTGATCTGGGCCAGTACACACTCCGTTGGCAATAGAATGTTATTCACGCTCCAGTTGTTTGCCCAGTTGTTTTCTTAATCATCCTTTTGTTGATTTCCAGCCTTATGGCATAGTGGTCGGAGAGATAAGTCTGTATGATCTCTATATGCTTGAATTCACACAGATTCAACTTGTGTCCCAACCTGTTGTCTCTCTTGGAGTTTGTGCCTTGTGGGCTTGAAAAGCATGTGATTTTTTTTTTTTTTTCATTTAGGTGGAGCGCTCTGAAAATGTGTATCAGGTCCAGTTGTCTAATCATATTGTTTAGATCTGTAGACTCCTTGTTAAGCTTATTTCCCTGTGATCTATCTTTCTCAGAGAGTGGTGTACTGAAGTCACCTACTATAATTGTTGAGGCTGTGATTTCTTTTTCCATCTTTTGGAACATTTGATTGACATATTCTGCGGGTCTCATGTTCAGAGAACATATGTTTTAAACGCTTATTGGTTCTTGGTCTACAGTTCCCTTGAGCATTGTATAGTGTCTCTCCTTATCTCTTTTTATGGTTTGCACTTTGAGATCAATTTTATCAGATTAGGACTGCAACCCCTGCTTTTTAAATTGCTCTTTGCTTGGTATGTTTTTCTTCAGCCTTTGATTCTCAGCCTATTTTTTTCTGTAATCTTGAGATGTGTCTCCTGTAGGGTTGTGTTTCCTAAGCCAATCCACTAGCCTCTGCTTTTTAATGCCTGAATTCAGTCCATTGACCTTCAGGGCTATTACCTCCATCTGTGGACTCTGTTATGTCATCTTAGATCTTTTATGTTGGGTGTTTTCTTACCTCCATTTTTTAATCAGAGTGTTACGCATGTGTGTGTGTGTGTGTGTGTGTGAGTGGTTCATTCTTGACTCCTTTAAACCCTTAAGCCAATGGTATCTTGGGGGCTGTTTTCTCTTTGTTGCCCTCTGGGTTAGGTTGTGCTATGTGACTTTTAAAAAAAATATTTTATACTTGGTGAGTGCTGTTCTTCTGCCCATACTGGGTCGGCAAGGAAGTTTTGTAGGGCTGGGTTTCTTTTAACATATTCTTTGAGTTTTTCCTTTGATGAGAAGACTTTTACTTCTCCATCTATCTTGATAGAGAATTTTGCTGGAAAGAATATATTTGGGTTCATGTTATTTTCCTTCAATTTTTGGAATATGTTACTCCACTCTCTCCTCTTCTTCATAGTGTCCGCTGATAGGTCTGAGCATATTCTTATATGAGAACCTTTATATGTGATTGCTTGTTTTTCCCTAGCTGCTCTCATGATTTTCTCCTTTCCTCAAAGTTGGAAAGTTTAGTTATTTTGTGCCTTGGTGACTTCTTGGGATTCAGTCTAGCTAGTTTTATTTCAGTCTCCTGGATGGTTGCCTGGTTTTCATTCATTAAGCTGGGGAAGTTTTCCTCCAAGAATTTCCTCACTATTGTTGCAGATGACTTCTTTGTTGTGTCCTCCTCCAGTAATGCAATTCTTCCGATGCTGTTCCTCTTCATAGCATCAGACATAGCTCTCAGGCTTTCTTCAGTTTCTCTGATGATCTTATTTGACTATTTTTCATGTTTGTTAATGTCTGCTTGGTTGTCCTCCAAGCCACTGGTGCTGTTCTCTGCCTCTTCCAGTTGGTTGGCGAAGTCCGTGAATCTACTACTGCTTTTTTGTTATCTTGTCTCTGAGCTCTTGTATATCCCTTTGGTGTATGGTCTTTATCTCCTCTATCATTTCATCCCTTTCCTGTATTGTTTCCCTCATACCCTCTATGTCTCCAAGCAGCATTCTGAAAATGTCTTTCTGTGGCAGGTCAATGTCTGCTTCTCGTATACATGTTGTTAGGTTCGGGACTTCTTCTGACATTGCCTTTTGTTTCTACTGTTTTTTCATCGAGGTCACTGGGGATAATTCCTGTTTGCATTGTGTTGTTTTAGAGGGGCTAGGTGCCATTTTCTAGAGAGTCTAAGAGCATTGTGCTCTCTCTAGGAGACTCTCAGGAATGCTTCTTAGAACTGCCTGCCGCTAATTGCACAATTGGATTAGGCTAATGTTTTATCCTCCCGTGACTTCACTCATTCCCTCGCCTACCAGTATTCTGTTATTTTAGGGCAAGTTGGTTAGTCCTCTCAGGGGACACTGGGTGGGTGGTTGTGGACTCACAAGGATGTTGCTGCACTGGATGATCTCAAGGAAGCTGTGATGGTGCGGCCCACGGCAGCATGGTGCGCTGCAGAGGGCATGCGGGGGTACCTGCTGCAATGGGAATGCTGCAGAAAGCAGGTGTGCCTGCTTCGGTGTGGAGCACCATGGATGTTGGGCGGAATTACCCGTTAGCTAGATCACTGAGGAGGTTGGGAAGAGGTTTCTGCAGCAGTGTAGGGCACTAGAGAGTGTTGGTGGAGCTTCCTTAAGCCATGCAAGGCACTACATCAGGTGCGAGGAAGTTCTCTCCGCCACGTGGGACCACAAAGGACAGGCAGGAGCTCCCCCAGCCACACAGAGAATGTGGGCTGAGGTTCTCTCAATCAAGTGAAACCCCACAAATGGTGGGCAGGATTTCCCCAGTGGCCTTGGAGGCTAGGCATGAGTTTTCCTGTCGTGGGAGGTGGGTGGGATTTCCCCAGTCGTGTGTTATTCTGCAGAGTGTGGCGCTCCCCCAGCTGGGTACAGGGCAGGTGTAATTTCTCTAGGCTAAGGGGAGTGGCCTGGAGGTCAGCAGTGGCATGTGAGAGAAAAGGGAAGAGAAAAAATAAAGCAAAAAACCCCCCAAAAACTAAGCCCGCTGTGACTGTTGGCGGAAAGAGAGAAGAGAGAGAAACAAAAGTAAAGTTATAGCTGAGTCCCGATTGCCTAATCATGGGGCTGGAGGGGTTTAAACCTTGTCCAGATTGGTTGGCAAGCTGTGGCTGTGTTGAAGTTAAGGCCTTGGACCGGCCAAAGAAGCCCTGCCCTGGCTGAGACTGTAGTGGGCCTAAGGTTAAACCTAAGTTGGCCTCCACAGTGGTAAGCCAAAATCCCACAACTCCTCAAAGCCTAGTGGATCTGTGCTAATTATCTTTATGGTGCTCCTCCTGTGACCCAGCAGCATGGAGTTTCCCTCTCAGTTTGTCTCCTGTGTTGATTTCTGTGGAGTCCCTCTGGTGTGTGTTACTTGGTCGCCATTTTGCCGGAAGTCCTCTAGATTCTCTTTCTCAAAATTAGATTAGATTTCTGTGTATACTGATATCTTGGCTGATAAAAGATACATGGTTTGAACTCATAGCTGCTTCTCATGCAAAAGATGTGGTAATCTGTTTCCATAAAGGTTACAGCCTTAGGAACCTCATAGAACAAGCACATCTACTCTGTTCTAAGGGCTGCTATGAGTCAGAATTGACTTGACAGCAACAGCAATGTTATAAATAAGAAAAGTGATCCTCAGAGAGGTGAAGAAATTTCCTCAGGATCTCACCCTTGTGATGTTTGATCAAGAGATCAAAGGACGAGTTGCCTTAGGTAAATCTGCACAAGGCCTCTTTAAAGTGTTGAAAAGCAAAGAAGTTGCTTTGAAGACTTAGGTATGCTTGACCCAAACCATGATATTTTCATTTGCCCCATCTGCATGTCAAATTTGAACACTCAATAAGGAAGCCTGAAGAAAAATTGGTGCATTTGAATTGTGGTACTGACAAAGAATATTGAAAGTACCTTGGACTGCTAAAAGGACAAACAAATCTGTCTTGGAATAAGTATGGCCAGAGTGCTCCTTAGAGGCAAGATTGGTGTGTTAGTCTGGGTAGACTAGAGAGACAAATCCATGGTCTCACACACATATGTGTATAAGAAAGAGATTTATATACAAGAACAATTGAACATTGAGAAAACATCCCAGCCCAGTCTAGATCAAGTCCATAAGTCCGATATTAGCCCATATGTATGATACCAATCTATAAAGTCCTCTTCAGACTCATGAAACACATGCAATGAGGCTGAATGTAGAAGATCACAGGCCAGTGGGTAGAATGCCTTTGGATTCAGTGGCATTGGAAATATCTCAGCACTCGTAGGGGTCTCTGCATGGCTTCTCCAGCATCCAGAACTGCATCAGGGTGGGTCCATGTGTCTTGTCAGCTACTGTGTTTCCCAGGATGTGAGCAGAGAGTCTCCTACCTCCAAAGAGGAAATACAGGAATACCTCAGAATTCTCAGGAGAAGGCCATGCCCACATGGAGGCCTCCTTGGCTATGATCTGATTGACAATGCTAGACTCCACACCCTATAATCTTAATCCTCAAATTGACAAATGATTATATATGTACCCCAGATGGTTAAACTTCATCTGACATACTTTGGATATGTCATCATCGGAGACCTGTCCCTGGAGAAGGACATCATGTTTCGTAAGGCAGAAGCACAGCAAAAAAGAGGAAGGCAATGTATTGACACAGGGGTTGCAACAAGAGATTGATTAACATAGGGGCTGAAACAATGAGCTCAAGTATAGGGACAATTGTGAGGATTCCAGCACTGTTTTGTTCTGTTGTGCACAGGGTTGTTATGGGTCAGAAGCTACTCCATGGCACCTAACAACAAACAACAACAACATGGGCCAGAATCAACTACTCAGCAATGGGTGGTGATTGTTGGGCTTATGGAGCATCCTAGGAGCCTTAATGCAGTGGTTTGAGCATTGGTGGGGGGGGGGCATCTAACAGAAAAGTTGGTTCAAACCTTTTACTTACTTCGCAAGAGAAAGACAAGGCTGTCAACTATGAAACCTTATGAAGCAAGCAGTTATACCAGAATGTTCTATAGGATCGCTGAGTCTGAATCAACTCTTTGACAATGTTTTTGTTTTTTTATGAGCCCCTTTTCCTGCAGAGGGACACAGCCAGCCAGCCAGCCAATTCAAATTCTGACCCACATGACTTCATTTGTGCCTCCACTGGGCTTTTATTATTTCAAGGCATTCAAAGGTTTATCCTCTCTTCTGCCAGAATCAAGTGCACACTGCCAATTTGACTTTTCAATCTAGGCCAACCACTGGTTTTCTAAGTTTTACTGGCTGGCTAGCTCAGACAAAAAGAGTAAAATGAGCTGTCATTCTTTCTGGTAATTGAATGGTTGCTTTTTTGGTAAATACTTACTAAATCAGTTCTCTGTGAATTAAACTCTCATCTGCTCTAGCTAGATTAGAAATCATTCATATAACATGGAAAAAGTCCAATTCATTGTCCAAATTCTTCAGTATTTTGTTGCCATTTTTTGTTTGTTTGTTTACTCAATGAAATAAAAGAAGCAACATCTGGAACAATCTTAAGCAGCTTTTTTTTTTTTTTTTCAGAAATAAAGCATTTGTTTACAAATGGATAATGCCTGATATTCTCGGGATTGAGTTGTGACATTTTCCTGGCTTTCCTGTTCATTATCATGACAAAAACAATACCAACTGAATTTCTATATGAAGAACACATTATCCTATGTGCTGGACACACTCAACAGGATAGCAGGTTAATCTCAGGTCTGATTCCTCAGGCTTATCTAGATCTAAAGAAATCACTCACACAGCCCTAATCAACACACTAGAATTTGGTAGAAATTTTGTCCTGACTTAAGTATGGCATTTGCATTTATCTTAGGTGAGTGACCACGCATAATAGTATGCACTAAATCATTCAGTTCAAGAAACATTTGAGGGATAATGGCTAATTTGTTTAAGCGAAGAAAAATTCATTTTCTCACAGAGAAGGAGACAAGAGTCTGAATTCAGAGTGCTAGCCACAAAGGAGAGTTTTCTCAGTGGCTTTTGGGGAAGGTACCGGTCTCCTTTCAACATCCGTGGGTCTAGTGTTCCTTTGATATCTCCAGAGCCCTGGGCTTCCTCTGTGTGAGGAGCTTCTCAGCAAGGGATCCTGGTTCTGAAGGGTATGCTCCACTTCTGGCTCTTCTCTCTTGGTGGCAGTGAGAAACACTCTCTTCATGAGTTTTTAATTCCATGTTTCCACAAACTTTCTGACTTCACCCCCCCACCCCTGTTCCTGTATGTGTTTAGTTATGTGTTAAAGTTAGTGATGAAAATAAAAACCATTTCCTGGTCTTTGCTTACTGCCTTATAGTGTAAAGACAGGAAAAGAAATAAAAGCTGGGCTTCTGAGTAAGAATAGAATGCTAAGTATATAAATTTTCCTCCTCTCCCAAGGTATATAGAACAAAGGTGAGACAAACAAAGGAAAAAAACCCCAAAACCAACCAACAAACAAGAAAACAACTCCCTCCCCATTTATCTATAGTGAAGAGAAGGATAAATTTCCATAAATTTTAGGAAAATAAAAAATAGATGGAAAAGTATTACCTGGTGAGTAGAGGGAAGGGATGGGCTACAACTAATGAGGAAATGTGTGCCAACAAGTGGTGAAGTGGAAGTATCAGGCATAATACAGGGTGGTAGTGGTATGTGGAGCGATGTTATGAATTGGAGTTTGTGTCCCTACCAGATGCGTTGTAAATCCTAATCCCTAACTGAAAGGCCAGTAGTTCGAAACCACCAGCTGCACTAAGAGATAAAGATGAGGCTTTCTACTCTGGTAAGGATTTATGGTCTCAGGGGCAGTTCTACTCTGTCCTATAGGTTTGTTATGAGATGGACTTAACTCGATTACAGTGAGTTTGGTTTATGTGTGGTACACCCTGCACTTGGTAAAGTTGAAGGTCACCTGAAAAGAAAACGACCCTCAACAAGATGGATTGACACAATGGCTGTAACATAACAATGACAGCAATGGGCTCAACCTATCAACCACTGTGAGGATGGTGCAGGACAGGGTCAGTGTTTCATTTAGTTGTGCAGACCGTTGACTTAAGTCAGAACCAATTGGAAAGCAGCTGGCAACAACAACAACACTTGTGGTGAGAATTCCATTTGAAAATGGATTTTCTTTGTTACGAGTTTCTTTTCAGTGTAGGGTGGGTTTTCAGAGGATCGTGGTTGGGATATAAATAGAGCAGATTAGAACAGAGAGGAAGGCAATAGGAGGGAAGATAGATGCCAAGCCACATGGGGATCTCCAAGAAATAAAACAGAGATTGAAGAGACAAGTACCTCCCCCCAGAGCACATATATATCTATCTCTATCTATATGCAATTCTCTTAGAGTTAGTGCCCTGAATTGGCACTTCGAGCCTTCTAAATGGTGAGAAAATAAACTTCTCTTTGTTAGAGATTCACTTGTGGTATTTCTGTTATTCAGTGCTAGATAATTGAAACAGGTCGTAAGAGAGAAATTAATTTGAATTATGTGAGTCAGCATTGAATCTATGTCAGTGACTGAGTGAGTAATATATGGAAGTCAACTCCTCACATGAACACCTAGCAGTCACATGCTTAGTCCCTCAACTCAGAAAGACATATACACCCCCTACTGCACAGGACATTTCCCATATTTCAAGAAATTTAATCAACTACCTGAAGAATATCAGGGGAAATAAATTAAATTGGTATTTCTGTCTCAGGGCAAAGTTCCTCAAACTATGATATTTAGATAAAAATCTCCCAGAAGATTGTTCTCCTTGCCCATTTCCCTAAAACAAAACCTATTGATCAATAAGCCACCAACACACACACACACACACACACACACACACACACACGTCACACACACACCAGCTTTCCTCTGATTTCAATTTAAAATTCAATCAGATAGCCAAGGATTAATAGCTATTTGAAGAAATGTCTGTATCTTAAAGGTGAAGCGCAAAAATGAACAAATAAAAAAAGAAGATGACCCCAGAAGAGGTAGAGATAATTCGGTGTAACAATAGGAGTTCTTGAGATGATTTATTTTGGAGTTCAAAGGCTTAATGCAACTTGTAAAAAGATGCCCTTTATCTGGCTACTATATCAGTAAAGACCTGGAGACCCAAGTTATTATCAATCTGTTTATGGCAATATTGAGCCAACTTTTTGAATACGTGTATTTGTTTGGGAATGGAGTGAAGCTCCTGGACTATACTGCAGAGTCTAATGTGAGCCACATTTTATCTTGTGAGTCTCATCAAATGGAAAACTGCAGCCTGTAATAATTTTTGTAGAAAAAAACCTAATATAGCTCTCCAAATGCTGATATCCACTGATGGAAATATTATCTTTCTTACACGGTCTGAAGGGGTGGAGAAGGATAGCTCAACTCTTTAGCACAGGAGCTGCCAGGTGAACACCGAACTTACTTTTCTCCCTGCTAGTTTATGGCTACTACTCCATGAGACTGACACTGTGAGATGTTTAAACTTTGGTATGGACTCTTTTATCTTCCTTGTGTTTTAAGAGCTAGTGGGATAAAGTAAATAAAAAAGTAAATTTGTGTATTTAACTTGAAAAAATGGGGGTGGCATATCACTTTTCATCTGCTACAACAAAAATGTAAAAAGAACCTGAGTCAGGTGTTTAACTAGATCTGTTACTAAGTGACAGCTTATGCCCTTCACTAAGTTGTTTAGAGACTACGAGTGGACTTTTTAAAAACATCTTTTCACCATCTTCAGAGAATTTCAAGAAGATATCATTACGATATACGTGCCTGTAATGAAAAAAATAAAGGATACTAAATAAAAATCAAACAATCCAGAGGAGTAAACAACTGGACCTACAGTTCAGAGCAGTGGGCGGAGGGCATGGGAGAGGTGGAGATGGAGGGAAAGGAGTGGTGAACCAACAAATTCAGGAACAAGGAAACATGAAGGGATCTATAATCAACAGTGAGGAGGGTGTTGAATGCCTGGTGGTGTTTGATCAATTGTAATGTAGCCCAGAGGAATTAATGAGAGTCAAATTAAGTGTGATCATGATGATGGGGCAGGAGGAAAGTGAAAGGAAATAGAGGAAAGAACTAGGAGGTAAAAGCTATATAGAGAGGTATAAATATAGATATGTATATATGTAAATATATTAATATGTAAAGATGGGGATATTGGGCTATGTATATATATTTATATGCTAAAGCACTAAAGTAGCAGATGGACTTTGGGCCTCTAGTTAAGTTTTTTACTTGTTCTAATAATGTGGCACTGTGTGATACTCACCTTCCTGATACGATTGCTGAAGAAAAAAATGGGTGCATAAGCAAATGTGGTGAAGAAGGCTGATGGTGCCCAGCTATTAAAATATATACTGTTTGGGGTCTTAAAGGCTTGAAGTTAAACAAGCAGCCATCTAGCAGGAAAGCAACAAAGTTCACATGAAGGAAGCACACCAGTCTGTGTGATCATGAGGTGACAATGGGATCCAATATCAGAAGTTCAAAAAGAATCATATTGTAAAGGAGAGGGGTCAAAGTGGAGACCCAAAGCCCATCTGTTGATAATTGGAAACTCTCTCCTAGAAGGGACATACAGAAGGGATGACTCATCCAGGGCACATTGTAGCACTGACGAAACATACAACATTGTTCCAGTTCTTTCTTTAATGCTTCCTCCACCCACTAACTTGGCCCCAGTTTGACCTCACAAATCCTGACAGATTGGTGCATGTACACTGGTACAGAGAAGAGCTTTCAACACACAGAATCCAGGAGAGATAAAACCACCAGAAACAGAAATGGGAGTAATGATTCCATGAGGGTACGGGAAGGGAGGGGGGAAGGAGGGGAAGAAGGAACTGATAGCCATGATGGATGTATAACCCACCTCGAGGGGCACGAATAACAGAACTGTGGGTGAAGGAATATATTGGATGGTGTACGATGTGGAAATATATATGTAATTTATTAAGGTTTATATAATATAATATAATATATATAATTTATTAAGGTTTCATGAGGGTGGTAGGGTGCGGGAGGGAATAAAGAGGAGCTGATATCAAGGGGCTCAAGTTTAAAGAAAATGTTTGAAAATGATGATGGTAGCCTCTGTGCAAATTCACGTGATGTAATTGATTTATGGATTGTTATAAAAAAAAGAAAAAGGAAAATCAAAGTACAAGAAATAAGTTTTAATATTTAACTTCCAAGTTAAATACACAAATTTATTTTTATTTACTTTATCCCACTACCTCTTAAAGGAGAAGGAATATAAAAGAGTCTGTACCCAAGTTTAAATACACTATCACAAAATACAAAATGTAGTGGAAGAGAAGGCAAGTAAAATCAATGAAAGTTAAAAGAAAAACAAAAAGAATTAGTAAGAAAAAAAGAGTACAATTTGACAGAAGTCCAGTATCTGAACAATAGGGTCCTAGAAAAACAGATAAAAGATAAAACTTTGGGAGGGTGGGTTGGAAAGGGGCAACCGATTACAAGGATCTACATGTGACCTTCTCCCTGGGGGATGGACAAGAGAAAAGTGCGTGAAGGGAGACGTTGGACAGGGCAAGATATGACAAAATAATAATTTATGAATTATCAAGGGTTCATGAGTCGGGGAGCGGAGAGGGAGGGGAAAACTGAGCTGATGCCAGGGCCTTAAGTGGAGAGCAAATGTTTTGAGAATGATGAGGGCAATGAATGTACAAATGTGCTTTACACAATTGATGTATGTATGGATTGTGATAAGAGTTGTATGAGCCCGTAATAAAACAATTTAAAAAAAAGATAAAACTTCGAAAGAAATAATAAACACAAATTCCTGGACCTGAAAAGCAGTCTCCATATTGAAGGAGTTCACCACATACCCATTCTTCACACTGTCGACAGTCTGGGCTTCATGGAGCTTTTTTCTTTTTCCATTTTCATATTTTATTGGAGCTCATATAGCTCTTACCACAATCCATCCATCCATACATTGTGTCAAGCACATCTGTTGCCTTCATCATTCTCAAAACATTTTCTTTCTACTCTAGTCTTTGTTATCAGCTCATTTCCCCCATCCCCAATCCTCCTTCCCTCATGAACCCTTGATAATTTATTAATTATTATTATTTTTGATGTCTTACACTGACCGCTGTCTCCCTTCACCCACTTTTCTGTTGTCCGTCCCCCAGGGAGGGGGTTATATGTAGATCATTGTAATCAGTTGCCCCTTTTATCCCACCTTCCCTCCACCCTTCCGATTTGGCCACTCTCACCACTGGTCCTGAGGGGTTCACCTGTCCTGGATTCCCTGTGTTTCCAGTTCCAATCTCTACCAGTGTATAGCCTTTGGTCTAGCTGGATTTGTAAGGTAGGATTGGGGTCATGATAGTGAGGGGGATGAAGCATTAAAGAACTAGAGGAAAGTTGTATGTTTCATTGGTGCTATACTGCACCCTCACTGGCTCGTCTCTTCCTTGTGACCCTTCTGTAAGGGAATGTCCAGTTGTGTACAGACGGGCTTTGGGTCTCCAGTACACACACCCCTTCATTCACAATGATATGATGTTTTTGGTCTGGGTCTTTGATGCCTGATACCTGATCCTATCAACACTTCATGATCACACTGGTTGGTGTGCTTCTTCCATGTGGACTTTGTTGCTTCTGAGCTACATGGCTGCTTGTTTATCTTCAAGCCTTTAAGACCCCAGATGCTATCTTTTGATAGCTGGGCACCATCAGTTTTCTTCACCACATTTGGTTATGCACCCACTTTGTTTTCAGTGATTGTGTTGGGAAGGTGAGCATCATGGAATGCCAGTTTAATAGAACAAAGTGTTCTTACATTGAGGGAGTACTTGAGTAGAGGTCCAATGTCCATCTGCTACCTTAATACTACACCTATAAATATATGTACATAGATCTATTTCCCCATCGTCACATACCAATATATTTACATACGTACATGCCTGTATTTAGACCTCTATCAATGTCCTTTGCCTCTATTTTGCTTTACTTTCCTCTTGTCCCACTATCATGTTCAGCCTTCATTTGGGATTCAGTAGTTCCTCTCAGTTACATTGCCCTTGATCAAGCCCTACCAGGCATCCTACACCCTTCTCACCATCAATTTTAGGTCACTTGTTGTTCCCTTGTCCCTGGGCTTGTTATAACCCCCTTCCTTTCCCCCATCTCCTCCTCTCCCGTGCCACCCTGGAACTGTTGGTCTGTTGTTTTCTCTCCGGATTGTTTATCCCACCTCTTTTATTTAGATAAACTTGAAGAGACAATAATATGCATAAAAACAAGACAGAGCAAAACAAAGCAACAAAAGAAAACAAAGCAAAAACAATAAACAATGCCAACAACAACAAACAGCAACAACAACAAAAAGAGAAAAATCTATAAATAGTTCCAGGTCTGTTTGTTGACCTTTCGAAGTGTTTTCCGGTCGAGCCTGATGGGGTGCCATACCCTGGCCCCAAAGTCTAATCCCTGGGGACTTCCTTGCTCTGCTCCCCTTGCTGTTCTGTTACCTGCCCTTAGTGTTTCGCCTCAGTGTGGTGGGGTCAGATTGGGCACAATTCCTTCACTGTGTCTCCAGTGTCCCCTGTAGCACTATGAGTAAGTGATGGATGTAGTGTCTCTTGCGGGCCGGCCCTATGGTCTTCTCTGTGCATTGGCTGCTCTGAGCAGGAATATCCTCGGGGCTTGGTGGGCCAGGATGTGCTCCACTATCTCCCCCTCCCTCTTGGTTTGCTCTGGTGTGCTCTGATCAGACATGTCCCTCTCCCTCATTTTTTTAAACACATTGAAAATCATATCTATTCATCAGTTTTGTTCTCATTATAAAAGTACTATTCAGTGACCAAAGAAGTTCTGAAAGTTATACAAGAGTAAAAATAAATAAAAAGCCACCCATAATCTTACAATTCGATGGAAACATACTTAATAGTTTAGTGCATTGTATTCTAGTTAAATTCTATAGATAGCAAGAAAGGCAGGTTTTAGGTATTATACTTTTATACAGTTAAAATTCTTTGAAAATACAAAATTGAATAGCTAAATTATATTCCATTACTGGTTATAATACATACATGTTTTTATTTATGATTTAGGCTATTGCAACTTTTAGAAATTTTTACTAATTCAGTAATGAAAATCACTCCAGAGAAGTCACCCTTATTCACAATTGATAAAGGGAAGGCAGAAGAATGCAGTTGCCATCATGTCCATGAATAATGTTGAAACAAGGTGAGTCACTTAAATCTTACAGGTCAGAGGTAGCATCACATGTTAAATAAAAGTAAAGGGATGCTTTCAATGCTGAAGTATAACCTCCATTTAAAAGTTGTTTGTATTATTTTATTTTAAGTACCCAGAGATTACTTCTACTTTATGAACACATGCCTTTCACACCTCAGTCATAATTGGATTTATCCTTCATGTCCTTTTGATGTTGCTTATTTGCAAACTTTATATAAGATCCACCTTATGCATATCTTGTACACTGTAGTATAAGGTAGTGCTTGTACTTCTTTTTTTAATTAAATAGTTTTATTGGCATGTGATTAACATACAATTTAACTCATGAATGATATTAAGAATTGTTCAATGATCACCACAATCCATTCTAGAACATTTGTTCTCATACTCGTCCTAGTTCCCCATTTCCCCACAATCTCCCTGGTCATGCCCTTAGGGAATTATCAATCCAATTATTGTTTTTGTGGATCTATCCAACATGGATTTCATATACAGAAAATCATACAAAACCCAAACAGAAAAAACAAAACAAAACAAAAAGCCCCAACAACAATGACAAAACAAAATAGAAAAATCCCAATCAAAAAGACAGGAGACTCCTCCCCAGAAGAATGTAATACAGAGGACAGCACTGAAGATATAGCCCAGGGAGAGTGGCAGGTCAGTCCAGAACACACGTGTGCAAACTAAGAGGGAAAGAGAGAGAGAGAGAGAAAGAAGAAGAAGAAGAAGGAGAAGG
>NW_022111324.1:5565811-5582501 GCF_000313985.2 Echinops telfairi
AGAAGAAGAAGAAGAAGGAGAAGGAGAAGGAGAAGGAGAAGGAGACAGAGACGGAGACGGAGACGGAGAAGGAGGAGAAGGAGAAGGAGAAGGAGGAGAAGAAGAAGAAGGAGAAGGAGAAGGAGAAGAAGGAGAAGGAGAAGGAGGAGAAGGAGAAGGAGAAGAAGAAGGAGGAGAAGGAGAAGGAGAAGAAGAAGAAGGAGAAGGAGAAGGAGAAGAAGAAGAAGGAGAAGAAGAAGGGAACCACATCATGGTCCACCAAACCCTGCTTGGAACAGCCAATGCACAGAGAGGCCCGTAGGGTGGGCCCCACCATGAGACACGGTGTTCCCTCACTGACCCATAGTACTACCAGGGACAGCACTGGAGACAATGTGTGGAAAGTGTGCCCGTTCTGCCTCATACACAGTGGGGCAAAACTAGAAGGGAGTGCAACAGGGCAGCAAAGTAACAAAAGAATCATGAAAATAGACTTCTGACTTGGGGAACAGGGCTTGGCACCTCATCAGATCTGATTGGAAAACACTCATAAGGGTCAGGAGACAGACCTGGAGCTCCCCGCCCCCCTGCTCTATGTTTATCTATATAAGATAGGCAGGGCAAGCAATCCAGAGGCGAAAACAATGAGACAAGTGGTCCCAGGGGGACATGGGAGAGGAGGAGGTAGGGAGGGAGAGCAGGGAGCCAAGAAACTCAAGGATAAGGGAACAATAAGAGTCTAAAATTGATGGCAAGGAGGGTGTACAATGCCTGGTGGGGTTTGATCAAATGCAATGTATTATGTATCTGAGAGAAATTACTGAGAGCTGAATGGATGGTGAGCATGATAGTGGGACAGGAGGAAAGAAGTAGGAGGCAAAATCTATTTATAGAGGTATAGCTATAGGCATGTATATAATGTAAATGTAAATATACTAATTTATAATGAAAGGGATAGAGGTCAATGTACATATATTTATATGTTAAGTATTAAGGTGGCAGACAGACTTTAGGCCTCTACTGAAGGCCTTCCTTAACACAGGAACACTTTGTTCTCATAATCTGGCACTCTTTGATACCTTCTGGACAGAATTGCTGAAGACAAATGGGTGCATAAGCAAACGCGGTGAAGAAAGTTGATGGTGCCTGGCTATCAAAAGATATAGCATCTGAGGTCTTAAAAGTTTGAAGTTAAACAAGCAGCCATCTAGCAGGGAAGCGAATAAGCCCACATGGAAGAAGCATCAAGAGGTGTTGAAAGGATTATGTATCAAAAGATCCAATACAAACAATTATATCGAAGTGAAAGAGGGAGGTTGGAGTGGAGATCCATCTGTAGACAATTGGACAGCCCCCACAAAAAGGTTACAAGGAAAAGATTATTCAACCAGGGTGCAGTATAGCACCAATGAAACACACATCATTCCTCTAGTTCTTGAATGTTTTCTCCCCCCAACTACCATGCCCCAGTTCTACCTTATAAATCCGGTTAGACTAGAGTATGTCCGGGGCCATTTGGCTCAATCTTCACTATATTTTGTCAGAGCTTGCAGTACTTTTCCATTCACACCTACGTGACATAGCTTTGTGATTATGTTATCTCCCCTCTGAATAGCCTGTCCTTGGGACGGACTGAGTTTAGCCTTCAAGTCTGCCTAGAAACAGATAAGGGGGTTTCTATACATGGTGTGACAAAGCACCTATATCCTGCTTCCCCTTGATTGGGTAGGAGATTGTCTTCACCCTATTTACATATCTAGTGCCTGCACCTGATTTGCATAAAATGACTTCACTTTGCGGACCTGGTTGAAGACTGTCAACCGTTACTGAGGGCGCGCTCCCCAGGACTCCTTGATTGGTCTATTACCAAAGTGGCCTAATTTACATGTGCGATGGGTGTTTCCCTTCCCCTGGCCTATATAGGCTTCCCTCAATAAAGAGAGACTTGATCAGAATACGTACTGTCTTGTCTACATTTCCCATGTCTCTTGTTCCCCTCAATTCCCACTCCCTCCTCCAGGGTCTGCGTTGACATTCCTGCAGGCCAGGGACAAGAGTACACACATTGGTACAGATAAGAGCTCTCATGGAATTCAGGACAGATAAATCCCTCAGTAACAGTAGTTATCATGAGGGTAGGGGGATGGTGGGAGTCATGGGGGGAAGGGGAAAAAGGGAGAACCTATCACAAGGTTGGATATATAGACCCCTCACCCAAGGGGGATGAATAACAGAAATGTGGGTGAAGGGAGACAACAGACAGTGTAAGACATGAAATAACAATAATAATACATAATTGATCAAGAATTCAAGAGGATGGGAGTGTGGGGGAGGGAGGTGAAAAAATGAGGAGCTGATACCAAGGGCTCAAGTTAGAAAGAAAATGTTTTGGAAATGTTGATGGCAACATATGTATAAGTGTGCTTAATACAAAGATGGATGGTTTTAAGTTTTGTAAGAGCCCCCCAATCAAATATTAATGAAAAAAGAAAGGGGAAAATTGAAAAAACTGAAACGACTTTAAAATGGGTCCAAAGGGAGATCAAACATTAAGAGTACATTTTAGTCGAAAGACACCTGCCATAATCGACTTTACAATGCTCTGTACCTGATAGCAAAGCTATTTACATCCTTATAATCCCAGATGGGATTCACTGGAGGCTTAATCCATGTGGGGACCTTGCAAATGAACTAGGGGTTCCACTGTTATCTATTTCCTTCTGCAAACCAGGTGTTCAGAGTTTAGGATCTGATACTGTTCCCTCCTTCAGATTTGGATTTTATTATTTATAATTCTTGGGTCACACAGGCCAGTGTGCTTCTTCCATGTGGATTTAGTTGATTTGTCACTTCAATGGCTGTTTGTTTGAAGATGAACCTTTAAAGTTCCAGATACTGTTCTTTCTGACAGCCCGGCACCATCTGTTTATTTCACTACATTTTGCTATAACACCCATATCTTCTGTGTTCTCTTTATGAGGTTGAGTATAGAGTAGGACCATGTCATAAGAACTAATTATTCTTGGATTGAGGCTAGAATTAAGTATGAACCCCAAATCCACTCGTATATCTATGAGCTATATAGGTCTACAGTTCACTTTAGAGACATCATTATCATTTTACCATAGAGAACATTATCAATCATCCCCTCGGGCATAAAGTAACTATTGAGAGTGTCAT
The DNA here is from genome assembly GCF_000313985.2 of Echinops telfairi. NCBI lineage: Eukaryota > Metazoa > Chordata > Mammalia > Afrosoricida > Tenrecidae > Echinops > Echinops telfairi. Next base: position 5,568,971 of record NW_022111324.1, read on the forward strand.
TAATTTAGCCAATGGTATACATTTTTAGAATTTAAAAAATGCTGAGAAAAAGAAATTTTACAAGTATAGGCTGGCTTTTATAACAAACTGTTGACTTATGCAGATTAAACTCTCAAGTGACTGGGCACTTTTCACAAGCAATGGGGGTTGGTGATAGGCAAAACTTTCAATAATACTTATTCAAAAGGCATAACTATGCCTGCCAGACTAATATTTATCCTCGGAAAGCAAGGGGAACATTAAAATAGTTCATATATGGTAGTTCTGGGCCTCCATCCATTGGGCACCCTCAAAGCAAGAGATTTTGAACTGACGTCCAACGGCCACCAATTTCATGACCTTGGGATAACAGTCATCTGATGAAACACTCTCTTAATCTCCAGTAATTTTTGCTTTTGCCTTGAACTTTATGACAGGGCTCACCAGATGTTTATAAATTAGCATATGCATTGTTTCTCGGCCTTTTGACTAAGATCAAGTGCATACATTAGCATTTGTATAGCCTATCTTTCTCCACTGTTTACTATTTCCTTATGTCAGTTGTGTTTTGTCTTTATATTCAGATAAGTAATCTTGTATTTTAATTGGAGCACTGAATCTATTTACACTTAATTTAATCACTGATGCATATGGGTTTATATCTTCTACTCTGTGCTTGCTCATCCAATCACATGCTTCAAGGTTTCTTTTCTTTCTCTCCTCTGTTAAATTGACTTTTTAAAATGACGTCATTTCCAGGCTCTGTTAGCCTTGAAGATTTTTTGGGTGGTGCGAATAGCTAAATGCTCACCTGCTAGTCAAAAAGTTGACAGTTTGATCCTGGACAGAGGTGCTAGGAAGATAAGCCTCCTGAAAAGTCGCAGCTTTGAAAACTCTAAGAGGCAGTTCTATGCTGCGAAAATAGGGCCTTCGTGAGTTGGAATGTAGTCTATAGCAGTGGTTTTCAACCTGTGGGTCACAACCCCTTTGGGGGTCGAACGGCCCTTTCATAGGCATTTCCTAAGACCATATTTCTGATCGTCTTAGGAACCGAGACATCACTCCTCTATCCATCTCCAGGCAGGTCCACCCACTTGCAGAAATACGCCCACATACAGGGTCACCACAACATAAGGAACTGTATTAAAGGGTTGAGTCCTTAGGAAGGTTGAGAACAACTGGTCTATAGGAATGAATGAGAGTCGCTTTGAAATTTTGCAGTCTTTCATTATTTTTGCCTAAGACAAAATAGAATGCATAAAGATCATTATTCTAGGTATTAGTGAGCTGAAATGGATTGATATTGGCCATTATGAATAAGAAAATCATATGGTTTACTATGCTGGGATTGACAGAATCAAGAGGAATGGTGTTTCATTTATCAAAAAGGACATTTTAAGATCCATCTTGAAGTATAATGCTTTCTGTGATAGGATTAAATCTCTCTACATTCAAAGAACTCCAATCAATAAAAATATTATTCAAATTTATGCACCAACCACTGAAGCTAGTTATAAGAAATGGAAGAATTGTACCAATATCTTCCGTTTGAAATTGATCAAACATGAAATCAAGATGCATCGATAATTATTGATGGTTGGGGTACAAAAGTTGGAAACAAAGAGTAAGGACCAGTAGTTGGAGAATATGGTCTTGGTGAAAGAAATGAAGCTGAGGATCGCATGACAGAATTTCAAGACCAATGATTTGTTCACAGCAAATACGTTATTTCCAACAACACAAATGGTGACTATGCACATGGAATACACAGAAATCCAACTGACTACATTTGTGGGAGGAGCTGTTGGAGAAGCTCAATGTCAGCAGTTAAAATGAGGCCAGGGGTGGACTGTAGAACAAATTATCAATTGCTCATATGTAAGTTCATGTTATAGCTGAAGAAAAGGAAAATAAGTCCAAAAGAGCCAAATATGACCCGAGTCTATCTCACCTGAATTTCAAGACCACCTCAAGAGCAGATTTCACGCATTGAACACTCATGACAGGAGACCCGATGAGCTGTGGAGCGATGTCAAGATCGCACATGCAGAGAGCAAAAGGTCATTAGGGACTCTTGCCTTATAACCAGTAATCAGTTGCTGTCAAGTGGACTCCCACTCACGGGCCCTCACGTGTGCCAGAGTACAACTGTGCTCCATAGGATTTTCAAAGAATGGGTTTTAGGAAACACTATCAGGCTTTCCTTCCAAGGTGTTTCTGGGTCAACTACGCAGCCAGGCATATTAACCACTTGCACCACTCAGGGGAGTCTTCATTTAGCAAAGTTCATTATTAATTGATACTTTTATCCATTTTCCAAACGCTAAGATTGTAGACACTTAAACTCCATATATTCTATTCTGCCTTACATGCATTATTGTGGATTTTGTCATGTATCTATATATTTAAACCTCATAAGATATTTTTATTGTTGTGGCTATAATCAATATCACATGCTTTCTTTTTTATCAAGTAAAGAGGTTTATTGCTGGAGTCAAACCAGGTTGGGAGTGCAACAGAACAGTGTTGTGCACAAAACCACAAAGTCCCCGAAGAATCTAGAACACAATCTTCTGTCTCGGGGGCAGCACTTGGCACCCCATCTGAACTGGTTGTCAATTACTCACCAGGGGGCCACACTGACAGACTATAGACATACCTGGGTGTGTGTGCACTAGACCACTCCATCCCTGATTGCTGGAATAGTAATGGGGACTTATAGGATGCTCGCCTTTTGGACACGATTGCTGAAGACTAGAAGGGTGTATGAGCACAGGTGGTAAGGGAGGCTGAGGGTGCCTGGCTATTGAGTAGTGTAGTGTCTGAGGCCTTGGAGCCTACAGTTCAAATAAGCTCCTATCTAGTAAGAAATCATGAGAGCCCACACAGAAGAAGTGCACCAGCTTGTACGATCCTGGGGTGTTGACAGGAGGTGATATAAGGAGCCTGAAAACATGCAAACATCTGGAGGGGGAGGGGGATTGAACAACAGAATTGAGAATTGTATGTGAATAGATATATTGGGTTGTGTAAGATATGTCAATAAGACCATTATAAACAAAATTAAAAATCACAAAGAGAAGAATAAGAAAAAAGAGAGGATTATTGAGGACTAGTACAATTTGTGAATTGGATCTTATAAGAATACAAAGTTTTCCAAAGCATGGAAGGAGAGGTGAGAGTATATATGGTAAACATGGGGGATTTTTGTCTTTGACCATAAGCCAAAAGAGAGGGAGGACAGGGCAGGATGAGACTGTTAGGCCTCCAGCTCTTGAGGCCAAGTTGCTCCTGAGATGCTTTGGAAGGACTCTTCTCAACTAAATGAAAACTTTTTAGAACAAAAGAAAATAATGAAGCTGTCATATTATGTTATTATTCTCACTTAAAACTCATGGTCATGAAGTCGATTCTAACTCATAGGGACCGTATAGGGCAGACTAAAACTGCCTTGTGGGTTTCCAGAGACTGGAACTGTTTATGGGAGTAGAAAGTCCCATTTTTCTCCTGAGGAGTAGCCAGTGGTTTTGAACTGTTGACCTTGCAGTTAGCAGCCCAATGCACAACCACCATACCACCAGGGCTCCTGGTGTTGTTTTGGTTAGGTTCCAGCAAGTTAGTTCCAAGTCATAGCACACACAGCAGAACAAAACCCTGCTTGGCCGGGAGCCATCCTCACAGTCATTGCCATACTCGAGCCATTGTTGCTGCTGTGCCAATCCATCTCGTCTTCCTTCTGATGACCTTCTATACACCAAGTATGCTATCCCTCTGCAGAAACTGGTCTCTCCCGATAACATGTTCAAAGTGCCCGAGACAGTGTCTTGCCACCCTTGCTTCCAAAGAGAATTCTGGCTGAACATCTTTCAAGACAGATTTGTTTGTTTTTCTGACTCCTTGGTATATTCAATATATGTCACCAACTCCAAATTCCAATGCATCGATCCTTTTTTTGGTTTCTTGATTCTTGTCCAGCTTCCACATGCACATGAGATATTTGACAGTGCCATGGCTTGGGTCAGATACACCTTAGTCTTCAGAGTGGCAGCATTCCTTTTGGACATTTAAAAAAGTTCCTTTATAGAGCAATTGCACAATGCAATAGGTGATCTGATTTCTTGGATGATGTTTCCCTGAGCATTGAATGTGGATCCAAGTAAAATTAATCCTTGACAATCTTCAACTTTTCTCCATTTATCATGACACTGCTTATTGGTCCAGTTGTGAGAGTTTTTGTTTTCTTCACATTGAGGTGTAATCCACACTGAAGGCTACAATCCATAGTTTCCGTTTTCATTTCTCCCTGCTTACATGCTGCTTAAGCTGGAGTAATTCTACTTGAAAAGCTGACTGCAGTATTTCTTTAATTGCAGGTCTGCTGATGAAAAACCCTCTCTGTTTTATCTGAAAATGCCTTTATTTTGACTTCTTGTCTCTGCCTCTATGGATGCTGTTCATTTATTTCTCCCAGGTGCTTGGGGTGTGGGCAGGGGCAAGCAATCAGGAAACATCAAAATCAAGCCTCGGGCATTGGGATGATCTGGAGTTGAGCTGTGGTCACTACAAGAGCTACATCTTCTGTTTAGCCCTCACAGATCTTTGATATTCAGAACAAAAGCAAAGAAAGAGGAGTTTACTAGCTCCCCTCTTGTAGAAGGCCCTGGACTACAAATGTGTCCCTTTAATACTCAGATTTTAAAAATGATGCAATTAATATTTTCTGAAATTAGCAAACAATCTCAACTGAGAGATGATGATACCACTTGTCTTTTCTTGCTCCTTCTAAATTTTATATCCTCTTACTTTCAAGGTCTTCAAATTGACATCATTTGTGTGCGTGCGTCATCCTCCCCTTTACTCCATTTCTTTTCAGTCCTTTCCACCTACCTTCTTTCTTCCCTTCTCTCCTCCTTCCCTCCCCGACTCCCCTTCTTCCTTTCCTCCCTCTCTCCCTTCCTTAGATAGTCTCTTCCATTGCATGCTCCGTGCCAGGTCACATGATAAGGAAACAGACATAGGTGACTTAGGTTTGCTTCTTAGGGGTTTTATATCTAGGGGGAACCCACTTTAAATCTATGGATAAGGAATCTTCAGTGTAAACCAAGTACTATAATACCCAAACTCAACAAAACAAAACTCATTGCCATCAAGTCAGTTCAGTGGCTGTTCTACAGGACATGGTAGGACTGTGACTCTTGATGGGAGTGGAGAGTCCCACTATAATAAAGCGTTAGTAAAAACAGCTGCCATCGAGTTAACTCTGATTGATTCAGAGTGACCCACATGTATCAGAGTAAAACTGTGCTCCATAGAATTTCTAGTGGCTCTTCTGGGGGAAATGGAACCCCCAGGCTTTTAGTTATCAGCTGAGCACCATAACAGTTCACCCCCTGCCCAGGAGTCCAAGGTTATAGTAAGACAAAAATAAAATGAATTTGAGCAAAGAGAAAGGGATACCCATTCTATTCAAGGACGCTAGGAAAAGCCTTGCGTGAAATGTTTTGGGGTGGAGGAGAATATTTCTAAGTAAGTTAGAAAACGCTCTCATACGTGGAACACCTGAACTTATAACTGAAGCCCACTTTAAATGCAGAGAGTTTTATAGAGCTGTAAATCAGTTTAATAAATACTGAACCCCAGATGTTTGTCAGGCACTGTGGTAGGCACAGGAGTCCTGGTGGTGCAGTTGGTAAAGTGCTCATCTGTAACGGAGAGGACTGCAGTTCAAACTCACCGGCTACTCTGAGGGAGAGAGATGTGGCAGTCTGCTTCCATAAAGATTTAGACTTGAAAACCCCGCGGGGGCAGTTCTACTTTGTCCTATAGCGCCACTGTGAGTCAGAATTGGGTCGACAGCAGTGGGGTTTTGGTTGTAGGAACAATTAATTTCCCAAGGAATTTATGGTCTAGTAAGATAAAACCCATAATGATCATATATATACAGAATTATTGTTGACAAAACACAGCTTTTGTTATATTGGATTATTCTTTATAGAGAAATATTTTTTCCTGGGCCAGCCAAGTTCAGGCACTTTATCAGGGAAGGCTGGTAGCTTTGCGATGCAGAATACTGCAACACCCTGATGCTCATCCGATGGGACATTTTCATCTTCTGTCAGAACATCCCTGTTCCTTGTACCAGACTCCTCGTCCTTCGTTATGAGAAGACGAAGGAGAAAACAACCTTTCACTTTCAAACTGATTTCATTTAAATCGTTTAAGATGGATCTTTTCAAAATAAAAAATCTTGGTTATAGGAAGACAAATGTGTATCTAGCTGAGAGCAAATACCTGTGTCTTTCCCCCAGTTAGAAGGGTCAATTCTGCTGGCCCAGCTTCAAAGGCAGACAGACTCAGTACAAGAAGTAGAAAAGCAAGCAAGCTTGGAGTCTCAGCTCTGACACTTCCAGGACCTATGGCCTTGAGAGAGTCCTCTGTGCCGCACCACTCCTTCCTTGCCTACCTGACAAGTTGTTGTCAGGTACTGTCAAGTTAGGTCCACATCATACGGGCCCCTGTGCACAACAGAAGAAAACACTGTCCAGTCCTGCGCCGTCCTCACAATTGTTCTGTTTCAATCCATCTCCTTAAAGACCTTCTTCTTGTTTGCTGCCCTTTTACTTTACCGAGCATGATGTCCTTCCTCCAAGACAGATCTGTTTATTCTTTTGACAGTCCATGGTGTTTTCAATATTCTTCACCAGCACCATCATTCAAACACATTGATCTTTTTCAGTGTTTCTTACTCAACAGCCAACTTTAATATGTATTTGAGGTGATTGAAGTATCATGGCTGGGTCAGGTGCACCTTTGTCCTCAAAGTAACATCCTTGTTCTTCAACAGTTTGACGAGGTCTTGTGCAGCAGATTTACCAAGTGCAATGCATCATTTAATATCTTGACTGCTGCTTCCATTACCGTTGATTGTGGATCCAAGCAAGATGAAATCCTTCACAACTTCAACCTTTTCTCCATTTATCTTGTCACCTAGTGGTCTGGTTGTAAAAATTTTGGTTTTCTTTATATTCAGTTGTAATCCACACTGAAGGCTGCAATCCTTGAGCTTCATCAGCAATTGCTTCAATTCCTCCTCACTTTTAGCAAGCAAGGTTGTGTCATTTGCATATTATAGGTTTTAATAATCTGAATGCTGTATTCTTCTTTGTATAATCCAGTTTCTCTGATGATTTGCTAAGCATACAGATTGAAGAAGTATGGTAAGTATGGTAACCTTGACACACACCTTTTCTGATTTTAAACTATGCAGTATGCGTCTGTTCTGTTCACACAACTGCTTTTTGATCCATGTACAGGCTTCACATGAGCACAATGAAGTGTTCCGGAATTCCCATTCTTCTCAAGGCTGTCCATAGTTTGTTATGATTCATATAGTCATATGCCTTAACATAGACAATAAAACACAAGGAACATCTTTCTGGTATTCTCTATTTTCAACCAGGATCCATGTTATATCAGCAATGATAACCCTTGTTCCATAGCCTTTTCTTCATCTAGCCTGAGTCTCTGGTAGCTCCCTGTTGTACTGCTGTAACTGTTGTTGAATGATCTTCAGCAAAATTTTGCTTGCATGTGATAGTAATGATATCGTTCTATAATTTGTGTATTCTGTTGGGTAATCTGTCTTTGGAATGGGTACAAATATGGATCTCTTCCGGTCAGTTTGCCTACTAGATATTGTCCATTTTTTTGGCTTGAACAAATGAGTGCTTCCAGTGCTTCGTGTTGAAACATTTCAGTTGGTATTCCATAAATTCCTGGAGCCTGGTTTTTTTTTTTTGCTAATGCTTTCTGTGCAGCTTGAACTTCTTCCTTCACTACCATTGGTTCTAAATCATATGCTCCCTCTTGAAATGGTTGACTGTTGATGGGTTCTTTTGGTGTAGTGGCTAGTGGCTTCCTCCATCCTTCACTACTTTGCCTTTAGAATATTTCAATATTGCAACTTGAAGCTTGGATTTTTTTTCCTTCAATACTTTCGGTTTAATATATGTTTGAGCATATTCTTCCTTTTTTTTGGTTTTCTAACTCCAAGTTATTACACATCCCATTATAATATTTTCCTTGGTCTTCTTGAGCTGCCTTTTGAGATTTTCTATTCAGTTCCTTGACTTCATCATTTCTTCTACTTGGCTTAGCTACTCTATGATTAAAAGCAAGTTTCAGAGTCTCTTCTGACTTCCACTAACAGAGAGTACATGCTCAATGAATGGTGATCTGTGTACCTCTAATTCTCATTTTCTCTACCTGCAAAATGGGGATAAGTGTTTGCGTGAGGGTAGTTGAATGAGAGACGAGAGGTGACAAAGCTTTGGAAACGCTAAATGGATCAGTCCACATTTGAATCCATATCCGGTCACACAAACTCTGAGTTCACCTCACTTCACCTCAACTCGGTATAAGGTTTCTGGCTGCAGTGACTCTGTTGTTGTTGCTGGTAACCTTGGTGTAGTCTTCTATGCTTGTTGTCGCTAAGGTATTGAAGGAAATAGGGTGTTTACAACCCAATAGGGCGAATGGGGAGCAAACCATCTTCACTGGCAATCTCAGTAAGAAATGACAAACAAGGGCTGTTTGAGATAATGATCATGTTTATGTCCAGAGTCTAACTTGATTGTATTATTGAATGTTCTGGAGCCCTCCTTGTTTAATGATTATGATCCTCTCCTTATGAGCTTTAGGATGTAATTATGGTCTCCTCCCCTAATAAAATGAGAGGTTTTAACTGAGTTAGCTATCAGCAGTCCCTGGTGATACCTGACAGATGTCTTTTTGGACCACATATTCTTGGTAATAGCAGTGCCAGATTCACTTCCTTCCCATTGCCAGGTGAGAGAAAGGAGAACACATTTGTTCTATCCTCCGAGTCAGGATGGGTTAGTGCTGCCTTCTAAAGATTCTCACAGGATCTTATCCTCTTGGGGAACTGCAGGAATGAGCCTCTGAGTGGGTGGAGATAGGCAAGAGGGAGGAGGCTGGGCAGCTCCTTGTTGGAGTTCTCCCGGGAGAGATCTGCAGATGGCTGCTAGGTAATATAACCAGAAGGCAGAAAGTTTCTTTAAGAAAGACAAGTCCTAGTTTTTGTCCCTTACTAGGGTCCTAGCTAAAGAGGCCACCTGCCAGAGTCAGTTTTCATATAGGGCTTGTGAAACTTAGAGAATGCCCAACTTGGGGTAGAGATGAGCCAACTGGGTGGGTGATATTAAAATGTACTGGGTGATGGGGTTTGCATATGGGTTCTGAGGGTGGACATGGAAAAAATGGAGGTTGCAACTGGAGAGCTCCAGTGGGAAGATATAACTCAGGCCACTATTCAGTAGTTGCAGTGTGTTGGGAAGGTCTGCTGAGGCTATCAGGTGCCAATGCTTTCCAAAGGTTCAAAGAAATAGGAAGAATCTGTATTCCAATTGTCAAGGATACTGATGAAGAAATGTCCTACATCTCTCTTGAGTCAATAATGCCATTCTTCTTTAAAAAAAAATAATGATTTACTTTTATTGAATACATTCCATATGTCAGGTATGTTGCTAATTTTTTATATGCATAATTATGTTTTATAATGAGGACAATGATTTTAAATTAACTTCTATTTACAAATAAGGAAAGGGAAGCTCAGAATGGCTAAGAAACTTGCCCAGTGCCACACAGTTCACTTTCTCTCAACGCAAGGAGAAAAGCCCATTATTCATTTACTCCTCACAGAAAGTCTTCTAGAGATATGCGCTCTGTGAAAGAAATTACTGAAAGCTCATCACCTGGTTTCATTCAGATTCAGCTTAATTTCTCTCTAATTTGTTCAGTTAGTTTAAGAGCTTCTAGACAGATGGTAATTAACGTTATTTTGAAAAGCTTCCAGGGAAAGTTTTCCAGGTTTTCATGGTAATCTAAGTTTGTTTAACTTTCAGGGACCAATTAAGACTAACCTAAAACTCTCTTCAATACAGTCAGAGCAAGGCCAAGGACTGGCTATGGGACAGACCATCAATGGCTCATATATGAGTTCAAATTGAAGCTAAAGAAAATCAAAACAAGTCCATAAAAGCCACAATTCTGAGTATATCCCACCTGAATTTAGAGATCACCAAAGGAAGTGATTCAACAAATTGCACACTAATAATTGAGGACCTAAAGAGTTGTGGGACGACATCCAGGGCATCATATATGAAGAAAGCAAAAGGTCATTAAAAAGGAAGGAAAGAGGGAAAAGACCAAAGTGTATGTCAGAAGAGACTCTGAAATGTTCTCTTGAACATAAAGTAGCTAAAGAAAATGGAAGAAATAATGAAGTAAATGAACTAAATAAAGGATTTCAAAGGGCTGCTAAAAAAGACAAAATAAAATATAATGAAATGTGCAGAGATGTGGAGGTAGAAAACCAAAATGGAAGAACATTCTTGGCATTCCTCAGGCTGAAAGAATTGAAGAAAACATTCAAACGTTTGACACGAATGAACTATGGAATGATATGATGTATTAACTCAATTAATAATAAATTTTAAAACAAACAAACAAACAAACAAACAAACAAACAAACAAACAAACCATAGAGCCAGGAATGGGTTTTGGGCTCACACTAAATCCTAGCTCCAAGTTAAGAACAACTAGGTCTTACATCATGGCCCTGATCTATACTCACCCTCAGGAAGGGAACATAGAAGATATGGGTGCTATAGCAAAATGTGGCAAAGACATTGTATGGTACCCAGTTGTGTTTGTCCGGGTAGACTAGAGAAACAAATTCTTTTTTTTTTTAAATCATTTTACTGGGGGCTCATACAGCTCTTATCACAATCCATCCATCCATCCATCCATCCATCCATCCATCCATCCATCCATCCATGTGTCAAGCACATTTTTACATTTGTTGCCATCATAATTAAATGTTTTTCCCTACTTGAGCTCTTGGTATCAGCTCCTCATTTCCCCCTCCCTCCCTTAAAAACCTTTGATAATTTATGAATTGTTATTATTTTTTCATGTGACCAATGCCACTGACCAATGTTTCCCTCCACCCACTTTTACGTTGTCTGTCCCCCAACTCTCATTGTTGGTCCCCAGGTGTTTATCTGTCCTGGATTCCCTGTGTTTCCAGTTCTTGTCTGTACCATTGTACATCCTCTGATCTAGCCGGATTTCTAAGGTAGAATGGGATCATGATAGTGGGGGTGGGGAGGAAGCATTAAAGAACTAGAGGAAAGTTGTATGTTTCATTGGTGCTATACTGCACCCTGATTGGCTCATCTCTTCCTTGTGGCCCTTCTGTAAGGGGATGTCCATCTATAGATGGGCTTTGGGTCTCCACTCTGTACTCCTCCTCATTCACATTGATATGATTTTTTTGTTTTCTATCTTTGATGCCTGATATCTGATCCCTGAGACACCTCATGATCACACAGGATGGTGTGCTTTTTCCATGTGGGCTTTGTTGCTTTAGAGAAACAAATTCATAGACATGCATATGTGTATAAGAAAGAGGTTTATATACAAGAGCCCAGTCCAAGCCCATAAGTCTGATATTAGCTCAGATGTCCAATACCAATCTATAAAGTCATCTTCAGACTCAGGAAACACATGCAATGACCCTGATGCAGGAAGATTCCAGGCCAATGGGTAGAAAGTCTTTGGATCCATTGGCGGTGAAGCATCTCAGCACTGGCAGGGGTCTCTATGTGGTGGCTTCTCCAGCACCGAGGGATGCATCAGGTTAGGTCCATGTGGCTTCTCCTTAGGGATGTCTCACAGGGAGTCAGCAGAGAGAGGAAAAATGTCTCAGCCTCCAAGGAGGGAAATACAGGAGTTCCCAGAATTCTCAGGAGAAGGCCATGCCCACACAGAGGCCTCATTGACTATGATCCCAATTGACAGACTCCACCGCTTCACTCGCAATCCACTCAAATTGACACCAGATTATGTAACAACCACACTGGCCGTGAGATAAAATAGCGTCTGGAGTCTTAAAGGCTCATCTCCAAACAAGCTCATCTCTAAGTGAGATGTCAACTAAGTCCACATGGGAGAAGCACACCATCACCAGTCACTGAAGGACTGTAAATCATATAATCTGAAGTTGAAGGATGGATTAGCAGCAGAGCCTAAATTGTGAAAATCCGGTTTGCAGAAGGCTATGGGTGACAGTGGGAGCCCAAGATTCACTTGAACTACCTAGGAAATAAGCCTCTGATGGTCTCCCTCTAGCCATGATAGAGGGCTGGGAGGAAAGTGGGTACCAAACAGAGTGCATTGGAGAGATGAGTGTAGAAGACCAAAGGCATACATCTGACTTGTTCAGTTAAAACTTTGTCAGTTGATTCTTCCTCTGATACATGCTGGACCTGATCTGATTTTCAACATTTTCTGTAGTTTGGTTTTGATTTGTTCATATGAGGGTGTATTTCAGAAGTGCTATATCATTGGAGGTCACCCTTCTGAAGTTGTGTTATATGTTTTTCTGTTTCAGTCTATGAACGCCAGGATTGATGAATCTATAGGGACAGCAAGTAAAATAAAGGTTTTGGGGGTGGGTATAATGGTGGTGGTGGTGGGGCGTAAAAGGGAGACGATGTTAAGGAGTTGAGCAAGAAAAAAGAATGTTTGGAAAGTGATTGTGGTAGCAATTGTACAATTCTACTCGATGTGTTTGAACTATGGAATAAGATATATGTATTAACTCCCAATTAATAATAAATTAAAACAAGAAAACATTCAAGCTTAAAGTTGCAATATTAAAGGATTCTATGGGGGAAATATTAAAGATGCAGAAAGCACCAAAAGAAGACGGAAGGGAAAAATAAATAAAAAGAAGACGTAGGGAACACACAGTCAGGACCAAAAAAAATTGGCCAACATTCACCCATTTCAAGAGAGAGCACATGATCAAGAACCGATAGTACTGAAGGGAGGCATACAAGTGATCCTGAAGTCATCGGTGAAAAACAAGGCTCCAGGAATTGATGGAATAATACTTGAGATGTTTCAAGAAACAGGGGAAATGCTTGAGGCACTCACTCATCTATTCCAAGAAATTTGAAAGACAGCTACCTGTCCAACTGGCTGGAGGATGCCTATATACTGGAAGATGCCTATATATGTGCCAATTCCAAGGACAGGTGATTCCAACAGAATGTAGAGATGATTGAATGTTATCATTATTATCATACACAAGTCAAGTGTTGCTGAAGATAAGTAAAGAAATAGCTGCAGCAGCACACCGACAGGGAACTGCCAGAAATTTGAGCTGAATTCAGAAGAGGACATGGAGCGAGAGATATCACTGCCAGCATCAGATGGCTCTCGACTGACAGCCTAGAATACCAGAAAAAAGTTTACCTGTGTCTTCCTGACTGTGCAAAGGCAGCCAACTATATGGATTATAATAAATTATGAGTAATACAGTGAACCCTCGTTTATCGCGGTTAATTGGTTCTAGACCCTACGTGATAAATGAAATTCCGTGAAGTAGGATTCTTTATTTGTAAATCAAATATTTTCATAGTTAGAGCATAGAGGACATGAAAAAACACCCTTTAGTCACCAT
>NW_022111324.1:5586428-5592241 GCF_000313985.2 Echinops telfairi
CAAAACACAAACAAGGAAGAAAAGCTTGTAGTTAGTTCAAGGATCGTTTTTGGCCTTTAGGAGTGTTTTCCAGTTCAGTTTGTTGGGGCACCATGCCCTGGCCCCAAAGTCCACCTTCAGCATTCCCTGGGGACCTCGCTGCTCCATCCCCTTGCTGTTCCGCTGCACCCCCTCAGTGCTTTGCCTTGGTGGGCGGGATCAGATCGGGCACAATTCCCACATTAGTCTCTGGTGCTGTCCCGGCAGGGCCATGGGTCAGTGAAGGACATCATGTCTCATGGTGGGGCTGGCCATATGCATCCCATTTCTTGTAGGGAACCAGCAGCCACAGAGGAAAGCCAGTCCTAGAAGGTAGGCAGATGTTTCTGGGAACAAGATGAGACCTCTGGGTCAAAGAATATTGTAGCCACTTTGGTCCTTACAGGGCAAACATTGGAACTCTACCATTTCCCAGAAAGAATTTTCTACAAGTCATTTAAGCTATTTATTGGCAGAACTAGAGCTAGAGTCCTGAGCAGCTTATTTCCAGGGAGGGGTAAATAGCTCTGAAGGCAGATAGGCAAGGATTCAAAATCTAGTTCTGCTACCTCCTAATATGGGCCTGGGCAGGCTCTGCTATCTTGTTTATTGGGTACCTTGGCTTTCTCATTAGTAAAATGGGGCTGAGATCTACGTCACAGTGATGATTAAATTTAATAATGTATGTGAGTTCCTGGGGCATAATAGAGACTCACTTGATACATTATTATTTCTTTTCTAACCCAGGACTCAGGATTTACATTGACTGTATTAGTTCCTATAACAAATCATGCCCCAAACATAGTGGCTTAAAAAAAACCAGTCATTTATGGTCTTTAACAGTTACTGGTTGTCAGCTAGGCTGTATGGTTCTGGCTCAGGGTCTCTTATGTGTTTGCAGTCAGATGTCAGCTGGGGCTGCAGACATCTGAAGGCTTGACTGGGGCTTTACTCATATGGATGGAAAGTTGGTGCTGGGAGTTGCTTTAGGGTCTCAATTCTTGAAACTTCTCTGCACAGCTGAGTATTACAGCATGGTGTCTAGATTCTTCCACAGGGGTCCTCAAACTATGGCCTACGAGCCACATTTGGCTCACTGAAGACATTTTTTCCAGCACACTGGGTGTTTTTGCCCGTTTGTTTTTTTACTTCAAAATAAGATATGTGCAATGTGCATAGGAATTTGTTCATAGTTTTTTTTTTTTAACTGCAGTCCAGCCCTCCAATGGGTTTGAGGGACAGTGAACTGGCCCCCTGTTTAAAAAGTTTGAGGACCCCTGTTCTAAAGTAAATGATCTAAAAGACCAAGGTTGAACTTGCCCTGCCATTTATGATCTAGCCTTGTGTGGCGGTTACATAAATCTCCTGTCAACTTATGAAGGGGTGGAGTATAGCCTGCCATTAGGTTGCAGCTTGATGACCTCGTTTGGAGGTACAACAGAGATAAATAGCACACTCTCCCTGTGAGACATTCCTGTTGACAAGCCACATGGAGCTATGCCAAAATCCTGGAGCTGGAGAAGCCACGTAGAGACCCACGCTAGCGCTGAGATGCTTCTATCACCACAGGATCCACAAGACTTTCCACCCACTGGCCTGTGATCTTCCTGCATTCAGCATCATTGCATGGCTATATAAGTCTAAAGAGGAATTTATGTACTAGTATCAACATATGGGCTAGTATCGGACTTATGGACTTGATCTGGACTGGGGTGGCATGTTTTCTTAATGTACAGTTGCTCTTTGATATAAAATTATATCTTACACATATGAGTGTCTCTAGATTTGTTTCTCTATTCTACCTGGACGAACACTCCTTGAAAGTCACACATGTGCCATATTCTACTGGTGATTCACTGTGGGAGGGGACCAAACAGATGTGAGTACCAAGAGTTGAGGATTTCTGGGGGATGACTGTCATGCTGCCCCTTGGACAATGTTCAATTCTTGGTTATACAATTGTACCAGGTTGTCATGTCACCTCTTAACTTTCAGTGTCTTGAGTTGTGTTGGTGATTTTCAACAGTCACCCCTGGCTTTTCAGGGAAGATAGGAGTTGTGCTCTCCTTTAGTGCCTTTAGGAGTTACAAAAATGTTGTTTATAATTAGCCAAGCAATAATCCCCATTGCTGAGCTAACTCTAAGGTTCATCTGCTTGCTTCTCTGGAGGTTTTTAAATAGACAGGGATGTATTAATGACATAGTACATTATCTGTCTGTTACCGTTTTGGCAGGCAAAGTAGAAACATGACTTTTTTTAAAGGAGGAGTTAATCAGTATTAAAGCAGTTCCTGTAGCTCAGACTAGGAGTAGGCGCTGAAAGGTTGCCTGGGAAGACTGAGCTTTCCAGAGGCATGGGCCCTGATGATGCCCTTTGTGTGGTTTGGGGGCATGAACTGGAGCCAAGATGGCTGGCCATGGTTTGTTTTCGCCTCTTCTGCATATATGCCCAGTAGGGGGATTGCTGGATCATATGGTAGCTCAATTTCCATCTGTTTTAGATATCACCAAGTCAATTTCCATAGTGTCTATACACATAGGTCCACCAGCAGTGGATGAGAGTTCCTGTCTCCCCACAGCCCCTCCAACACTTGTTGTGGTCTGAATTTTTTAATTGGGCTATCTTTGAGGGTGTTAGGTGGTACCTCACTGTTGTTTTAATTTGCATTTCCCTTATGGCTAAAGATCGGGAACATATCCTCATATGTTTATTAGTCATGTGGATTTCTGCCCCTATGAAACTTCTGTTCAGGTCCTTTGCCCACCTCCTCAGTGGACAACTGTTTTTTTTCTTTTTGGAAGTTAGCAGAATATTGTTGATTTTAGTAATAAGGCCTTTGTCTGATGTGTCATGGCTAAAGATGTTTTCCCAGTCCATGGCATCTCTTATTACACTCTTGATGAATCATTTCTATGTACACAGGTGTTTTATTTTTA
This sequence comes from Echinops telfairi, assembly GCF_000313985.2. NCBI lineage: Eukaryota > Metazoa > Chordata > Mammalia > Afrosoricida > Tenrecidae > Echinops > Echinops telfairi. The sequence continues at coordinate 5,589,384 of NW_022111324.1, forward strand.
GTACATCCCATTTGTCAATTTGTGACTCCTCTGTGTTTGTATCCTTTCCTATTTCTGATCGTCTATATATTCCCTGTGCCAAAGTTCTCAAGTTGGTCCCAATTCCTTTATTGATGCCTCTAATAGTTTGGGGTTTAACTTCCAGGTCTGTGATCCACCTTGAGTTTATTCTTGTGCATGGAGTGAGGTAAGGGTCTTGCTTCATTTTTCTGCAGGTAGATATCCATTTTTTTCCAGCACCACTTGTTAAAGTGGTGTTTCCCATTGGATATTTGTTTGGCCCTTATCAAAGATCAGTTGTCTGTATGCTGATGATTTTATTTCTGGATTTTCAGTTCTTTTCCATTGCTCTGAATATCTGTCATTGTACCAATCCCATGCAGTTTTGACCACTGTGACTGTATAGTATGTACTAAAGTCAGGTAAAGCAAGCCCTCCCACTGAGTCCTTCTTGAGGAGTTCTCTGTTAATTCTTGGCTTCTTCCCTCTCCATATGAAGTTGGTAATCAGTTTTTTCATTTCTTTGAATAAAGATGAGGGTAATTGTATCGGGATTGCATTAAACTTATATAGTGCCTTAGGCAGAACTGACATCTTAACTATATTGAGTCTTCCAATCCATGAGTATGAGATATTCTTCCATTTGTTTAGATCACTCTTGGTTTCTTGTAATAGTGTTTTGTAGTTTTCCTCATTGAGATCTTTTGTTCTTTTAGTCAGTTATTTCCCTAGATATTTCAATTTGTGCTTGGCTATTGTGAAGGATACCACCTTTTTGATCTCCTCTTCTGTAGTCTTATCCAATGTGTATAGCAGTCTGATGAACTTCTGTTTTTTGATCTTGTATCCTGCCACTCTGCAAACTCCTCTATTGCTTCCAGTACTCCTCTAAAGCTCCCCTTGTGGAGCTTTTGGAATTTTCCATCTATAAAATCAAATCATCTGCAAATAACGATAGTTTCACCTTCTCCTTCCCCAGATGAATACCTTTTATGTCTTTTTTTCCCTTTAGGCTGTTAGCTAAAACCTCCAATAAGATATTAAATATGAGTGGGGACAAGGGGCATCCTTGTCTGGTCTTTTTCAGTGGGATTGAGTTAGTCTTTTCTTTATTGACTACCTAGTTGTTGTAAATTTTGTGCCAGCATATCAATCATGAGTCTCTCTTCCTTTTTCAGGTGTGGATGTATTGCTATGAAACATCCTCTGACAACTGCCTTTGCTGTGTCCCATAAAGTTTTGGACATCGTGTTCTCATTCTCTTTGGTTTCTAGACATTTTCTAATTTCATCTCTGATCTGTGCCAATACGCAATTGTTTTGCAATGGTTATTCATCCTCCAATTTTTGCTCTTGTTTTCTTCATCTTCTGTTTGTTGATTTCCAGCCTTATGGCATAGTGGCCAGAGACAGAGGTTTGTATGGTATCAATGTGCTTAAATTTATGGAGATTCACCTTATGGCCCTGCATGTGGTCTATCTTAGAATATGTGCCATACGAGGTTGAAAAGAATGTGAAGCTTTTCGTATTTGGATGAAAAGCTCTGTAAATATCTGTCAGGTCAATTATTCTAATTGTAGTGTTTAGATCTCTAGCCTCCTTGCTGAGTTTCTTTCCCTGTGATCTATCTATCTCTATACTGAAGTCACCCAGTATAATTGTTGAGACTGATTTGTTTTTTCATCCTTTGGAGTGTTTAGCTGACATATACCGTGAGTCTCTCATTCGGGGAATATATGTTTACAATGCTTAGTGGTTCTTTGTCTACCAGTCCCTTGAGAATTATATAGTGTCCCTCCTTATCTCTTTTTATGGTTTGCACTTTTACGTTAATTATATCCGAGATTAGGATTGCAACCCTGATTCTTTTTTTTGAATTTTTGTTTGCTTGGTATGCCTTTCTCCAGCCTTTGATTCTCAGCCTATTTTTGTCTGTAGTATTGAGATCTGTCTTCTGTAGGCAGCAGATTGATGCATTGTGTTTTCTGAGCCAATCTGTTAGCCTTAGTCTTTTAATTCCTGAGTTCAGGCCATTGATATTCAAGGTTATTATCTCCATCTGCAGACTCTGTGATGTCATCTTATACCTTTTGTGTTGGGTGTTTTCCTTTCTTATTAGTGTGTTGTGCATGTGTGTGTGCGTGTGTGTGTGTGTGTCTATCATTCTTGACTTCTTTCCATCCTTAAGCCAATGTTATTTTTGGGTCTGTTTTCTCTTTGTTGCCCTCTGGGTGAGGTTGTTATATGTGGTCGTCTCTTGTTTATGCTTGGTGAGTGTTGTTCTTCTGCCCATACTGGGTTGGCAAGGATTTTTTGTAGGGCTGGGTTTCTTCTAATGTATTCTTTGAATTTTTCCTTGTCTGGGAAGACTCTTATTTTTCGATCTATCTCGATTAATAATTTGGCTGGGTAGAGTAATTTTGGGTTAGTGTTGTTTTCCTTCAATTTTTGGAATTTGTTACTCCACTGTCTCCACTTCTTCATAGTTTCTGCTGATAGGTCTGAGCATATTCTCATTTGGGAACTTTAATATAAGATTGCTTGTTTTTCCCTAGCTGCTTTCATGATTTTCTCCTTTTCCTCAACGTTGGATAGTTTAACTATTATTTGCCTTCATGACTTCTTCTTGGGATTCAGTCTAGCTGATGTTCTTTCAGCCTTCTGAATGGTTGCCTGGTTTTCTTTTCTTTTTATCATTTTATTAGGGGCTCATACAACTCGTATCACAATCCATACATACATCAATTGTGTAAAACGCATTTGCCCATTAATTTCCCTCATCCTTCTCAATACATTTCCTCTCCACTTAAGCCCCTGACATTAGGTCCTCATTTTTCCCCTCCCTCCCCACTCCCCCC
>NW_022111324.1:5594946-5619127 GCF_000313985.2 Echinops telfairi
TAGAAGAAAGTATTCTTGTGTTGAGGGAGTACTTGAGTGGAGGCCCCATGTCCTTCTGCTACCTTAATACTAAACCTATAAATATAGGCACATAGATCTATTTCCCCATCCTCATATAGATATATTTACATATGTTCATATCTTTATCTAGACCTCTATAAATGCCCTTTGCCTCCCAGATCTTTCCTCTATTTCCCTTGATTTTCTTCCTGTCCAACTATCATGCTCAGCCCCCACTAGGATTTCAGCAATTCATCTTGGTTACATTACCCTTGATCATGCCCTACCAGGGTTACCTGGTTTTCATTCATTAAGCTGGGGAAAATTTCCTGCTAGAATTCTCTTACTATTGTTAAAGATGACTTCTTTGTTGTGTCTTCCTCTGGTAAGCCAATAATTCTAATGTTGTTCTCTTCATAGCATCAGGCATGGCTCTAATGTTTTCCTCAGCTTATCTGATAATCTTATTAGATTTTTGTTCACGTTTGTTACAGCCTGCTTGGCTGTCCTCCAAGTCACTGCTGCGATTCTGTGCTTCCTCCAGTCAATTCTTGAGGTCCGTGTGTCTGCTACTAGTTTTTGTTATCTCTTCCCTAAGCTCTCGTACTTCCCTTTGGTGTATGGTCTTTATCTCCTGTATAATTTCATCTTTTTTTCTGATTGTTTCCCTGATATCCTGTATGAATCCAAGCAGCATTTTGAAAATTTCTTTCTGTGGTATCTAAGTGTCTACTTTTTCTATTCATGTCGTTATGTTCGGGACATCTTTGGCCATTGCCTTTCGTTTCTCCTGCTTTTCATTGAGGTCACTAGGTCTGATTGTTGTTTGTGTTGCGTTGTTTTAGAGGGACCACGTGCAATTTTCCAGGGAGTCGAAGAACACTGGCTCTCTCTGGGAGACTTGTAGGGATGCTTCTTTGAACTTTCAACAGGTAATTTCACTATGGAATTATCCTACCACTTTATCCTTCTTGTGGCTTCCCTCTCAGGGGAGCACCCCAGAAGGCTGGTGGGTTGCCTGCTTTGGGTGGAATTGCCTTCACCAGGAAGGTCACTGAGGAGGTTGGGAAGAAGTTCCTGCAGCATCTTGGAACATTTGTGAGTGTTGGCCGAGCTGCCTTAGGCCATGTGATGCATTAAGGTAGGCAGGAGGAAGCTCCTTCAGTGACGTGGGACAACAGAGGAAAAATAGGAGCTCCTCCAGCCACACAGGCAGGAATTCCCTAGTAAGAAGTTGGGCAGAGCATCCTTTGGTGGAGGTCAGCCACGCTTTCCCCAGCCTCGCGCTCCACTGCACAGGGTGGAGCTCACCCAACTGGCTGTGGGCAGGCGTAAATTCCCTAGCCTATGGGGAGTGGTCTGGTGATTGGTAGTGGAGTATGAGAGAACAGGGAAGAGACAAAGAGGGGAAAAAAACAAAACAAACTAAGGCTGCTGAGACTGTGGGGGGATAGAGAGAAGAGAGGGAAACAAAAGTAACACTATAGCTGAGCCCTGATCCCTGCCCATGGTGCTGCAATGGTTTAATTCCTGCCCTGAAGTGGCTGCTAGCTTTGGCTGTGTTGAGATTAAGCCCCAAATGGTCCCGGCTGAGGCAAAGACAGTGGCCAGACTAAGATCATACCCTAGCTGGCCTCCACTGTGGTAAGCCAAAACTCCCAAGCCCCTCAAAACCTTGTGGATCTGTGCCTACTTATCTTTATGATGCTCCTCCACTGATCCAGCCGTGTTGAATTTCCCTCTTAGTAACTCTCCTGGCCTGATTTCTGCAGAGTCCCTGTCCCCTTCACTCTTAATAGTCTCAAGTGTACAACAGATTATGTAACTACCACAGATAGGATTGTTTTTGGTCTTCTGATGCCTTATACATGATCTCATTGACACTTCATGATCACTTCATGATGATGTACTTCTTCCATGTGGGCTTTGTTGCTTCCCAGCTAGAAGGCCACTTATTTATCTTTAAGCTTAAGACCCCAGATGTTATATATTTTAATAGCCAGGCACCATCAGCTTTCTTCACCACATTTGCTTATGCACCCATTTTGTCATCAGAAATTGTGTTGCAAAGGTGAGCAGCACAGAATACCAGGTTATTACAACAAAGTGTTCTTGGGTTGAGGGAGTACTTGAGTGGAAGCCCAATGGCTGTCTGCTACCTTAATGCTTAACATACACATATACGTACATAGACCTATATCCCTATTGTTATATATAAATACATTTACATATATACATGACTGTATTTATACCTTTATAAGTGTCTTTTTCCTCCTAGTTTTTTCCTTTGTTTCTTTTCACTTTCCTCCTGTTCTACCTTCATTTGGCTCTCAGTAATTCCTCTCTGCTGCATTGCACTTGATTAAGCCCCACCAGACATTCTATGTCTTCCTTCCCATTGATTTTAGATCACTTGTTGTTGTTGGAGATCACTATTTTTGGTATTCCTCAGAGACTTCATTGCATTGTTTCCTTTGCTGCTCTGTTGTGGTCCTTTCGTGTTTTGTACCGGTGATAGTACTTTAGTCTTATTTTCCAAAGTGAGTGCATAAATCAGTTCTTAGCTTGGGGGTGTTTGGAAATTCCTAATATATATATATATATATCCCAAAGCCCACCACATCCAGAATTCCTTTTTATTCGACAATAAATATTGATCTAGCATTTCAAATGTACCAGAAAATAGCAACGATGCGAACATGAATGTGGCTTAGACTCAGGCTTCCTACTGTCATGAGTTTTCAGTCAGGAATCCAATGAGGTATTGAAGAAAAATTTGTTGAATAAATGATGAATGGACATTTAAAAATTAAAAGAAAAAAAAGCCAAGCCTTTTAATTTTGTAATTTTTAAAGAGACAAATGAAAGTGTATTGCTATATGCAATTGGCGACCTATTTGAAAATTAATTCATTCTTACATCTTCTCAGATTCTAGTTGCTGTGAATCTATGATATTTGAGTACATGAGTATCTACTGATTCCTGGATTGGAGCTGTTAACCCTGCCCCAAATGTGGAAAAATGTTATTGGCCCTTCAAGTCCAAATGAAATGTCAACATGAAAGATTTATTTGCAATGCAAATTAGAAAGCACCAATCTTTGTAATAAACAGGCTCAGGAAACAAATCCTTGGAGGTTTTTGTGGGAAGATCAGGTTTAGTAACTTTGATGAATTACAAAGGCAGTGAAAATCTGGGGAGTTTTTTTTTTAGCATTTGTTTATCCTCCCTATTTAAAGTCAACTGCATCAATCTCTACTTGGGCAAGGCCTCCAGACCATTGAGCCTGCTTGTAAATCTACCAGTTTCTACCTATAGGTCATGAGGTTTTAACCTTGTCTTGCTTTTTTAGTGTTGCTCTAACAGAAATATCCCAAATGGGTGACTTAAATGAACAAAGGCTTAGCTTTTCATAGTTTAGGAGGCCGGGAGCGCTAGGGAAGGCTTCTCTCCATCACTTCTGGAGGTCTGGAGGTCTGGAGGTCTTTGTCTCAGCTTCTCTAGTGTTCTCAGAATTCCTTGGAAAGCTCCAAGAGGCTTGGTAGCATAGTGGTGACACGTTGGGCTGCTAATTGCAAGGTCAGCAGTTTGAAACTACCAGCTGCTCCTGGAGAGACAGACAGGCTTTCTACTCCCATAAAGAGATCCAGTCTACCCTGTCCTGAAGGGTTGATAGGAGTTGGCATCAACTTGGTGGCAGTGAGTTTGGTTCCATTTTTGTTTACTTGTTCTGTGCCTTATTTGCCCCCTTTTCTCAATCTCAAAAGTGGTTTGGTTTAAGACATACCCTAGATTCATATGTCCTCATTAACTTAATAAAAAAACTCTTATAACAACTGGGACTACCTCCACAAGTATGGAGAGGGCTAGAATCCACAACGCCTATCTTTGGGGCACCCAATACAATTCCTAACAAATCCCTTATGAGACATATTCTCCTTGGCATGTCAGCAGAAAGTGATGAACTCTCCCGCCAGTAAAGTGCAGGCCCAGCATGCTCTGTGTTCAGCTCTAGGAATGGTTCCCTGAAAGCCCAGAGACTGGGTTTTAGGGGCAGAGTCAAATATCTTATTCCAAAAGCGCTCAACTGGAAGTTGCTTTTGTTACTTTGCAGACAGAACTTGTGTCCATATAAGCGACTTTGTAATAAGCATCGTCTAGTTCCTTGAGCACTTGGGCCCCTACCACCCAGCAGAAGGAGCAACAGCACGGACTAGCCCACGGACTAATAGAAACCATCTATGATGTGTTCTGCTACATGACACTCGGTCTTGCTGCAGCAAAGAAAGTCAGAATGAAGTCCTCTTTTTAAAAAATCATTTTATTCGGGCTAATACAGCTCTTATCACAATCCATCCATCCATTGTGTCAAGCACATTTGTACATATGTTACCATCATTTTCAAAAACATTTTCTTTCTACTTGAGCCCTTTGTATCAGCTCATCCCCTCCAGCACCCATGAACCTTTGATAATTTATAAACTATTATTATTTTTCATGGCTCACACTGACTGCTGTAGACATCCCTCTTAATCTGAGTTGAAGTGGATCTCATTGGCTGCCTCAGAGTGTGACCAATACGATTCAGTTGGTCTTGGCAATGAGCAGCCCTAGGCTGGGGCTGGGTTGGGGTAAAGCCAATAGCTTTGGATCCTGCTCTCCTTTGCTCAGTGACCACTCCTGCTGCCATTGACTCCTCACTACAAGTGAAGAGAGGAGGGGCAGCTCGTCATCTCTCTGCCATTGCCAACATAGCGCGGTGCCTCGAGAGCAGGAAATCTTCATTTTGTGTTACGTTTCATCCCAGCACTTCTCTCCCTGGGAACCTGGCATTGTTCCCTCCAGGGGCTGAGCTAGAAGTGAATCTGAGGGATCCTACTTTTTCCTCAAATCCAGCTCCCCATAGGTTCCCCTAGGTCCATCCCTCAGCAGTGTACAGGGGGGTGGCCACACACGAGGTGGTTTGATGTCAAGCCAGCCTGTTTACATTGTCCCAACCGAATCAATCAAGTTCTGGTTGGCTCACCTCTTCCTCTTGGACAGACACACCTGGATGTGCCAGGAGACAGCCAGAGATGCACACAGGTAGCTTAGCTTATTAAAACTCTTATTCCCCTGGACTAGTCTTGTGTCTGAACCCTCCTGGTAGCTTTCTGTCCCACAAATCCCTGGGAATGTTCAGGGCTGTCTCCCAATGCATGGCTGTAACAGTGTCATGCCGCTCTTGGCAGACACTCTTGACACATAGTCCAGGTTGGCGAGGAGCTGCTACCAGCTGGAGCTTCCAGGGTCAAGGCGTGTGAACATGCCCTGCAGGACAGTGTCAGCCTTAGGTTTCCACCTCACTATTCACCATTTTGCTTCCCAGAGCTTGATAAAACCCCAGTTTAATGCTACAAACATTGCATGAAACTGGCTGCTTGAAATATATTAGCAGCTGCTGTCATAGCCAGCTGGCAGGAAGTCAGAGAAGAAAATTTGACTTTGCATTTCCCCAGATCTCCTCAACTCCCATTAATCAATGAGTCTGTTCAGTGTGTACCCAGGCACTCCAAGTTTTGCCATTTGCCAGGACCATGGCATGTGGCAGACCCAGTGAACTCAGATGTCCATTTAGCTTCTGCCAACATGTTGACTTCCTTAGAGAAATCTCGTGCTATTTCATTGAGAAGCTTCCTTGCCTGCCCAGCATTTGGCTCCACAGTGAGTCCGGCTGAGGAGGGGTGGAAAAGGCGGGTTGCCAGAGTCCCAATTGGACTTTTAAGTGAAAGAGATGAAAAATCTTATGAAATTTAGAAAAGTTATAGATGTCAACTGTTTAAGAAATCGGCATGGGAAGAGTAAATTATGGTTCTATTTATTCTATTACAACAAAACTATGATATTCCACTGAGAGAGAAAAGACTAACAAATGCACTATCTGGTGTGGAGATACTACCACAGGCCATGCCCGAGGGAACTGTCCTCCGCATTTCTTGATCATTTTATTCAAACTGCCTCTTGGATCATATCTAAGGTTATTCCTGTTGTTAGCTGCTACCCAGTTAGTCCCTGACGCATGGTGACCCCAAGCACAACAGTATTAGACCCCTATGATCCATAGCTTTCATTGGCTGAGTTTTTACATGTAGATGGCCTGTCCTTTCTCTCTAGTCTACCTTAGTCTAGGTCAGCATCAACGAAACATGCTACATGTGGATTCCGATTCACAGCAGTCCTCTGAGGCCAGGGTGGATGGCCTCTCTGGGATCCTGAGAGATCAAGCCTCTTTCTTCCACAAAGGCCCCCTGGTGGTTGAGCTGCTGATCCACAGTTCCTTTGCAGACTGAGCTTGGGTCATTATAAGCGACTTCTTAAGATCAGCAGTCCAACAAGTAACACACTAAGCCACAGGGCTCCATGGTTTCCTTCTTGGAAGTTGAGAATTCGACACTGAACCACCACTGTCCTCTTCAAGTCTGGTTGAGAACTCACTGCCATCGAGTCAATTCTGGTGAAAAACAAATTGTGAAAACCAAACTCACTGCCATGCAGTCGACCATATCTGACTCATACCAGGTGTAGGGCAACCTGCCTGTGTGGGTTTCTAAGGGTGTGAGTCTTTATAGTAGCAGAAAGTCTCATCTGTTTCCTGAGGAGAGGCTCATGGTGTCAACCCACTGTCCTTGTTTTTAGGACCCATCCATTTACCCAATAGTGATAGGAGACATAAAATGTGAAGAAAGCCCCTCTTGGCCCCTGAGAAATGTACAGTCCAGAAGGAAAGACATATAGTAGGTCTACTTATCATCCCTGTAATGCGAGGCAGTGATTAACATTAATTTAGGAGAAGTATCACAGGAGCTCTGGTGGTGTAGTGGGTTATGAGTTGGACTGCTAACCAAAAGGTCAGCAGTTTGAAACCACCTACAGATCCTCTGGAGAAAGAAGGGGCTTTCTACTCTCATAAAGATTTATGGTCTTGGAGAGCTATGGGTTAGTTCTATTCTGTGCTATGAAGGTGCTATGGGGTAGAATAGGCTCAACAGCAGTGAGTGGTGGGTTTCTAAGAGGCGTGTCGGCAATGACCTTGCTTCCTGTTCATCCATTCTGTGGAGGTTAATGGAGCTCATCTCATGTTCCCAGTAGGTTCATGCATTTGGGATTCAAAGATGAAACACGTACTTTCTGTTCTCTTGGAGTTCACAGTTAGTGAGGAGACAGGAAAGAACATGGCCTTGTGGAGGGAAGACTTGGGTTCAAGGCCCAGCTGTGCATCTCACCAGGGCAATAGCCCTGGGTAAGCAAGTTTACACTCTGAGTCTCAGTTTCCTCATCAGAAAAATGAAGGAGAATAATAGAATAAACTCAAGAGGGTGGTGAGGTGAAATGAGGTAAGGTGTTTGGTAAGAAGCCATATAACCCACTGCTGTGGAGTCAATTTCTACTAACAGTAACCATATAGGACAGAGTAGAACAGCTCATGGGCTTAATGCGGCTGAATCTTTATATCAGCAGATGGCCTCTGCTGCCACCAGGAGTCCCAGAAAGTAATAAAGCATTGGATAAATGGGAGTTAGCCTAGGGGCACAGGAACTCTGGTGGCATAGTGGTTATGCATTGGGCTCCGGTCAGATAGGTCAGCCGCTCCTCGGGAGAAAGACAGGGCTTTCTACCCACTTTAAGAGTTATAGTCTTCAGGGAAGCAACAAAGCCCACATGGAAGAAGCACACCAACCTGTGTGATCACAAGGTGTTGGCAGGATCAGGTATCAGGCATCAGATGACTCAAAACAAACAACCATTTTGATGCAAACAAGAGGGGTCAGGATGGAGACCAAAAACCCATTTGTAGACAACTGGACATCCTCTCACTGAAGGGTCACAAGGAAGGGATGAGCCAGCCAACAAAACACACAACATTCCTCTAGTTCTTTAATGCTTCCTCCCCCCACTATCATGGTCTCAGTTCTATCTTACAAATCTGGCTAGACCACAGCATGTACACCAGTACAGATAAGAGCTCTCAACACACAGAATCCAGGACAGATAAACCCCTCAGCACCAATAATGAGAGTAGCAAAACCACGAGGGTAGTGGGAAGGTGGGAGGAGAAGGGGTAGAAAGAGGGAATCGATCACAATGATCGACGTACAACCCCCCCACCCCCACCGGTCCCCTACCAGGGGGATGAACAACAGAAACATGGGTGAAAGGAGATAGCAGACAGTGTAAAATATGAAAATAAAATTAATTTATAAATTATCAAGGGGTCATGAGGGTGGGAAGGTGGGGGGAGGGAGGGGACAAAAAAGAGTTATAGTCTTGGAAACTCACAGGGACAGTTCTACCCTGTCCTATAGGGTCACTATTAGTCAACATTGACTTGATGGCAGTTAGTTGGCTGGTTGATATTCTAGGGGCTGGGAGCTTTGGTGGCACATCAGGCTACACAAAGTCAGTGGTTCAAGGCCATCATCCAATCAGAGGGAGCAATCTGCTCTGGTAAGAGTCACCATCTCAGAAACCCAAAGGGGACGTTCTACAATGTCAATCAATGGAATTGACTCAATGGCAGTGATTGTATTTGGCCCCACCAGAGGAGTTTAGAATCAGGCAGCTCGGGCATGGAACTGAGCCGGACGCAGCTCCCATGGGCATTTGCTGTGCGCTCCCCAGGACAGTGATGGCTGCTCTGACAGGGCACGAAAGAGCATGCATCTGACATCTTCACAGGTTGTAGCCTCACTTGGACCATGTGTGAGCCCTCCCTCCAGTGGCTCCAGGCACAGGTGCCTCATGCCTGTTTACAGAAAGAGGATTTTCACACCTCTGCCCACCTCCTGGGAGACCCTGGCAAGAGCTCTCTATGCCTTGTGTTCTGAGTAGCCTAGGTGGGCAGCGAGAGACAGTGTGGTACGGGCATGGCTGGGTGGGCTCTTACAGGTAGGCAGAGCTGTGGGATGTCAGTTGACGCCCAGAAATGATCATAGATATGTTCTGCCGGAGAGGGGTCGAGATGGAGCTGATGCTCAGCCTTGACAGCATTTCTGGAGTGGATTTCCTGTGAAATTGCCCTGGGGTCCTGGGTTTACATACTGAAGCGCAAATAAAAGGATTTTATTCACCTGGAGAAGAAGAGGCAGAAGGAGGAGGAGGAGAAGAAGAAGAAGAGGAGGAGGAGGAAGCGGAGGAGGAGGGGGAGAAGGAGAAGGAGAACTGAGCAGGCTGATTGAGGCCTCCTGGCTTGGATGCCTCTTTTCTGAAGTCCTGACTGTGTCCCCTGCTGGTGTCCTGGGGGAACCTGCAACCTCAGGGCATGAAGCAGAGCCAGGGACACACCACCTGGTTCTCTGCCTGCTGTGCTGGCATTTGGGGAAGAACACTCTTTTCTCGGCAGAGCTTACCAGCTCTACTTCCTCGCTAGTGTATCTGGAACTCTGGGAAAGGTCCTACCAAGATATACTGTGAATTTTCTGAGCAACTTGTCCCTTCTCCATTTATTATTATAAATTCTGTTCTGAACGTTTCAAGGAAATTTGAGAATAGTATAATGACCTTCCATGTACCCATCCCCTAATGCCAACAATTATCAATGACAATTTTGTTTCATTGATAACCCCACATACTCCTCCTATCCTCTCAATTATTTTAAAGGAAAGCACTTAAAAAATACAATGACAATACCAGTATCCCATTAAAAAATACTACTTAATATTATCAAACATAAGGAGCCCTGGTGGCATAATGGGCTACTCATTAGGCTTCTAATCTCCAGGACAGCAGTTTGAAAGCACAGGGGAAAGACGAGGCTTGCTATTTCTGTACAGGTTTACAGTCTCAGAAACCCATAGGGGCAGTTCTGCTCTGTCTCATAGGGTCACTCACTATAAGTTGGAATCTATTTGATAACAGAAAGATGATCAAATATCTAAGAAGTTTACTTTTGTTTGAATGTCCCACAAACTTTTTTTTATTAAATCATTTTATTGGGGGCTCATACTACTCTTATCACAATCCATACATCCATCCATTGTGTCAAGCACATTTGTTCATTTGTTGCCATCATCATTCTCAAAATATTTTCTTTCTACTTGAGCCCTTGGTATCAGCTCCTCATTCCTCCCCCCTCCGTCCCCACTCCCCACTCCCTCATGAACTCTTGATAATTTATAAATTATTATTATTTTGTCATATCTTACACTGTCCGACGTCTTCCTTCACCCACTTTTCTGTTGTCCGTCCCCCAGGGAGGAGGTTATATGTACATCCTTATAACCGGTTCCCCGTTTCTACCCCACCTTCCCTCCACCTTCCCGGTATGGCCACTCTCACCACTGGTCCTGAGGGGTTCATATGTCCTGGATTCCCTGTGTTTCCAGTTCCTACCTGTACCAGTGTACATCATCTGGTCTAGGAAGACTTGTAAGGTAGAACTGGGTTCATGATAGTGGGGCAGGGGTAAGAAGCACTTAAGAACTAGAGGAAAGTTGTATGTTTCATTATTGCTACACTGCACCCTGATTGGCTCGTCTCCTCCCTGTGACCCTTCTGTAAGGGGATGTCCAGTTGCCTACAGATGGGCCTTGGGTCCCCAATTTTCACTCCCCCACATTCACAGTGATATGATTTTTTGTTCTTTGATGCCTGATACCTGATCACTTTGACACCTCGTGATCACATAGGCTGGTATGCTTCTTTCATGTGGGCTTTGTTGCTTCTCAGCTAGATGGCTGCTTGTTTACCTTCAAGCCTTTAAGACTCCAGACACTATAGCTTTTGATAGCCAGGCACCACCAGCTTTATTCACCACATTTGCTTATGCACCCATTTGTCTTCAGCAGTCGTGTTGGGAAGGTGAGCATCATGGAATGCCAGTTTAATAGAACAAAGTGTTCCTGCACTGAGAGAGTACTTGAGTGGAGACCCAATGTCCATCTGCTACCTAAATACTAAACTTATAAATATATACACATAGATTTACTTCCCCATCATCACATATAAATATATTTACATATGTGCATAACTGTATTTAGACCTCTGTAAATGCCCTTTGCTTCCTAGATCTTTCCTCTGTTTCCTTTTACTTTCCTGTTGTCCCACTATCATGCTCAGCCTTCATTTGAGTTTCAGTTAGTCCTCTCGGTTACATTGCCTTTGATCAAGGCAATCAGGGAGGTGTCTTACACCTTCCTTGCCACTGATTTTGGATCACTTGTTGTACCCTTGTCCTTGGGTTGGTTAACACCACTTCCTTTCCCCCTACCTCCCCTTTTCCTACCCCTCCCCCAATCATCGGTCCCATTGTTTTCTTCTGCAGGTTGTTTATCCAGAATATCTTATCTAGATAGACCTGTAGAGATAATAATATGCACACACAAAAAAGACAGCAAAACAAAGCAACAAAAGAAAACAAACAAAAAAATCCAATGACAAAAAAGAAAGTCTGTAAATATTTCAAGGTCTGTTTGTTGAACTTTAGGAGTGTTTTCTGGTAGAGCCTGATGGGGTGCCATACCCTGGCCCCAAAATCTATTTTTGGTATTCTCTCGGCACTTCCTTGCTCTGCTCCCCTTGTTGTTCTGTTGCACGCCCTTAGTGTTTTGCCTTGGTGTGGTGGGGTCAGATTGGGTGCAATTCCCACACTGTGTCTTCAATGTTGTCCTCTGTAGACTTATGGGTCAGTGAGGGATGTCGTGTCTCATAGTGGGGCAGGCCATATGGTCCTCTCTGCATTGGCTGCTCTGAGTGGGGATATTGTCCTCCAGGCTTGGTGGACCAGGATGTGTTCCACTCTCTCTTCCTCACCCTTCATTTGCTCCCGTGTGCTCTGATCAGACCTGTCCCTCTCCCTGAGCTGTAGCTTCAGTGCTGTCTTCTGAAGTGAATTCTTCTGGGGATAGGGGTGGCTGTCCACGTAGTTGGGATTGGGGCCGGCCCCTCAGAACTCTCCACTGGCTCCCAAACATTATTTATGGAGGTGGCATCTTCAGATCATGGCCCACATGACAGTATGTTGTGTGTCTGACGAGGGAAACAATCGTGTAGGAGAAGAAAGTGGTTGATGAAAGGAAGCAAGGGGACCCTTTTGGGGACAGAGTCCTCCAGCAAATGCAGGGGCTAGAGCCTAAGCAGGGAGACTTTACAAGAGGCAGAATTTGTGGCTTTAGAAGTAAGAAGGTGGGAAGGTGAAGTGATTCTGACCTGACTGCTTTTTTCTCAAAGAAGAGAATCCTTTTGTCTTGAGGATAGCCTGAAGGCTTCTTGGAATTATCCCTTTCATTTGATGGACACAGAGGATGGATTTCTCAGTGTAACAGAGCTAGTTAGTGACAGGTTCAAGAGCACCAGTACTGCCCCTAATTTCCAAGGCTGGTGCTTTTTGCACTGAGCCTGACAGTCAATAACCAGGAGCATATGTGGCACTCTGTCCTCCCTCTGCTATCATGGTCATTGGCTGGGAGAACAGAGTGGCTTGTCTTTGGAGATTGCTATTTATCTTTCTAAGACTGGCTTGGGAGCGCCTTTTTTTTTCTCCTTGCCTAAGTTTATTTTAAATTTCTCAGCAAGTGTTTCTTATTTCACTAAGTGTCCTGCTCATTTCTCTTTTCACTTCAGTTTGCTCTCTTCTTTTTATTAAAAGATCATTTTATTGGGTGCTTTGCAGTTCTAATAACATTCCATACATGAACTATATCAAGTATATTTATACATATGTAGCCATCATTATGTAGCCAAAATGTAGCCAAAATGATGTAGCCATCATTTTCTAAACATTTACATTCTATTTGAGCCCTTGGTATCAGCTCCTCTTTTACCCTCCCTCCACCCTCCCCTCCTCATGACCCCTTGATAAATTATAAATTATTATTTTCATATCTTACACGGATCACTCTCTCTCGTTTTCTGTTGTTTGTGTCCTGTGTGTGTGTGTGGTTATGTTTTGATTGCGATTGGTTCCCCCTTCTTCCCCTTCTCTCCCCACCCTCCCCCTACCCTCCTGGTATCCCTACTCCCATTCCTTTTCCTGGATTCCATGTGTTGTAAGCTCTTATCTCTTAACTGCACCCAGGCATATGCTCCGGTCTAGCCCACAGTGAAAGACAGGGCTGGGGTCATGATAGTGGGGGGGTGAGAAAGCCTCAAGGAATCAGAGAAACATTGTGTGCATCCTCAGTGCTGTACTGCGCCCTGGTTGACCTGTCCCTTCTTTGTGACCCTTCTGTGAGCGATGTCCCATTGTCTCATTCGCAACAATATGTTTTTTTTGTTTGTTTGTCTGTTTGTTTTGGGTCTTCTGATGCCTGTTACCCAATCCCATCGACAACTCATGATCTCACAGGTTGGTGTGCTTCTTCCATGTGAGCTTGTTGCTTCTCTGCTAGATAGCTGCTTGTTTAACTTCAAGCCTTTAAGACCCCAGATGCTATATCTTTTGATAGCCACACACCAACAGCTTTCTTCACCACGTTTACTTGTGCACCCACTTTGTCTTCAGAGATCAAGCCAGGAGGGTGAGCATCACAGAATGCTAGGTTGTTAAGAACAAAGTGTTCTTGCATTGAGGCAGGACTTGAGCAGAGGCTCAAAGTTCATCCACTTCCTCAATGTATTGCCATAATATATGTACATAGCCCAATTCCTTTATTTTTAATGATTAATGTATTTACATACGTACACACCTATGTTTATAACTCTATCTATAGCTTTACTTCCTAGATCTTTTCTCTGTTTCCTTTTACCTTCCTCCTGCCCCACCTTCATGCTCGCCCTTCCTCTGCCTCTTTGTAATTCCTCTCAGCTAGATTACTGTTGCTCCAACACCGTGAGAGAGTCTGAGTAATGGGGTCCAGTCAGTTGAGTCAGCCCTGATCCCTGGCAACTCCTTGTGTGTCAGAGGAGAACTCTGTTCCCATAGTTTTTGATGGCTGATCTTTCGGTGGTAGATTATCAGGCCTTTCCTGTGAGGTACTTCTGATTCAACTTGAACTTGCAACCTTTAGCTGAATACATTAATTAACCATTTGCATAACCCAGGGACGCTGGATACTGGGCAACATGATGCAAACATAAGTGTTTGGGACCCAGAGGAGACCCAGAATGAAGGAATCTCAGACTCAAAATGATCTTCAAGATGGCACTGGAAATCGGACTTATTATTAGAATGTCCCTTGCAGTATTCTTTGGTGCTCCAGTTAGAAGTTGCCCAGTATTTTTTGCTCACAGACCCAAACTGGGCATTCACCACTCTTCAAGCTGTGCACCCTACCGTGGGATCTCTAATAGCAAGAAACATCAGGCTAACGCTGAGATCTTCCTCTCTCTGTAATTTCTACCCACTGAGCCTAATTCTGCCTCTGGAGTTACACTGTTAGATTTATCCCTCTCCCTCCTGACAGCCCATCAGTGTTCAGAGCCGCCTTTCAGGTCTCCTGCTGGGAAGTGACACTGCTTCTGAGCCTGGAGGGGTGTAGCTGTCCCCAGGACACAGGTCTCACCCAGAGCACAAGTACTGGCTTCTTTTGGTAGCTCAGGTTTTGTTGTTTGCACCCTGGATTCCAGGGAATACATTCTGCGCTTTGCCCCATTTTCTAGTCCTTAAAAAGTGCTTTCTCTGTTTCATTTCAGTGCCCTGGAAGCCCAACCGCAGTTCTCCAATGCATCCTAGGCTGCCTGAAAGTCCTCTCCCAACTCTGGGAGAGTCCTGCAAGGAACCTCGGAGGCTCAGGTCTGCTCCTCCTCCCTGGACTCATTGATAGACAGATTTAAAGAGTCTTGAGCCAGGGAATGCCCTCCTGCAGCAGACACAGAAGCGGACTCTCACACTGCCCTTCACCATCCTGATCCTCCTCACACATCAAGGTCCCACTCAAGACACACCTTGTCTGAGAAGTCTTTCTGAACCTCTCTGACTTATATAGCTTCTCTTTTCTTGGGTTTCTTAACAGCTTGTGGCGTCTGAGGGGAGGGTCTGGTTGGAGTCACCTGTCCCTGGTGGGGGAAGTCTCTAATTCCCAACATTGTTTAGAATCGCTGAGCGATGAGGATAATACAAACCAGACCCACCTTTGGTCAACTTACTGTTGCTTCCAAATCCTCTAGGAACAATGCACCCCCTTTTTGTTCACATAAGGGTGGATGGTCCATGCTCCCCAATGCTTTGGTATGTCATGGCTTAACAGTGACTCACCACTTGGCACGCAGTTTCTCTAATTGCTTCATGTGCCTTAGCGTTCTTCCCCAACTGAGAAATGAACTCCTTGGTGACTGGGATGAGCTGTACTGGTTTTTGCCTGCTGTGGTCACCGGATGGTGCAAAGAGCGAAGCACTCAACTACCACCTGCAAGTCTGGGGCTTTGCACCTCCCCCAGGAGTAATTGGGAAGATGGGCCCTGTGACCTGCTTCCCCAGAGTCACAGCCTTGAAAACTATGAAGCTCTGCCCTGCTCCATACACCTGGTTGCGATGATTCAGAATCTACTAGGCAGCAACTAAGAAGAAGGACAGCAAAGGAACCTGGTAGATCGAAGCACACAACCAATGCTGAGTATATAACCACCGATCTCAAGAATGAATGATTTCAATGGCTCCTTCACGCCCGTGGATGTCACTGCAGTGCAGTGGACAGACTTTCTCTGATGTCATTTTCATATTTTCCTTTGCAATGGCCCCTCCTGGTCAACTTTTAGAAAGAGTGATATACATGGACAAACCCTTGCCCACCCTCTAGTCCCCGGCTGTATGTTTGAAAAGACAAAGGCAGGATTCCAGCTAGCTGGCAGTCTGGATCTACACAGTCCAGAATCTTCCGGGTTCTTCGTGGGTAGGCAGCTGAGTTTTGCTTCTCTCCTCCACCTTCCTGCCTGGAGACTTTGATGGGATTGCAAAGCCCGTTCCTTCCTCACCTTGACAGGTGACTTCGTTTTCATTTTGTTTTGATGACACCTTTGATCTGTTATAATGATTTCCCCGAAGCGCTTTGCCATCCCCAGTGCACACCAGCTAATTACCTGCAGTGCAGGTGTAGAGTGGTCTGTCAGCTTCTGAAGGATCTGGAGCTCAGGGGGCCTTGGGCTCTTGGCCAGGTGTCCAGAGCTGTGACCACACAGCTTTGATCCCTGACTATGGGTATTGGCTCAGGAGGTGTCCTCATGCCTTACCGAGACTGGTTGATGAGGAGCTATGCCCAGTAACCAAGAGCAAGCTCTTCTTAGAGCGTCATTCCAGCACCACGGAGGCGCTTCTCCTTCCTGGGAATAAGAGAGGGAAAAAAAATTGTATCCAGTCATTTCTTCACTTTACTCCTTCCGCTTGACTTGTGTTGAGCACCTAGTGTGTTCATTATGCCATCAGGTGTCACTGCGACTGATAAACATACGGACCAGACCTGACCTCGGCCCGCAGGAGCCCGGGTCTAGTTGAAGAAATGTAAGTACCCAGGAAAGTCTTCTATGCCATGAGAAAGGCAAAGGTCAAGCACGATGGGGCTCAGAGGAGGGGAGCGTGGTTTTATTTTTAACTGGGACATCAGAAAGTCTTCCTGGGAAAGGGCAGATTGAAGGTAGGCCCGAAGGTTGGGTTTAATATGGACATAGGAAAACACAGGGAGACAAGGAGTCAGCATTGAGCCTGCCATTGCATAAGGGAGATAGCCTGGCAATCCTGGAAGCCAATCCATATATCCCAGATTCCCCAAGGCCAGCTCCAGGGTCTCTCCAGAAAGTCTCCTCAACCCACCCTCTGCCACCCCAGCCCACACTCCTACCTTGCCATAGGTGGCAGAGCAATGGAGCTGATGTTGCCTTTCATAAACATTCGTAAGCCCATAGACACACATCCTCATCCCTTTTGGTTTTTCTCATAAGAGCTGAGGAACAATGTCACTTATAGCTTCTGCCACCTTACCATGTCCCATTGCACCTGAATCCCTAAGGGCTATGAGGGTCACTCTGATATTCTGAACTGAGAATGCAGCCATGCCTGTTCCCAGACCCCTGTCCCTCTTGATGCTGGTTTTTAGCTTTGTTCCTGCACATAGGCTGATCTGCCCTTGCCCTCACTCCTCTCAACAGATGGATCCCTTCTTTCTTCTTCAAAACTTTGCACCAGTGCTCCTCTACCAGGAAGCTTTCCAGTCCCTACCCAGCGTGTGATATGACCCACTCTGTTCCCACATCACTGCCCAGAACTGTTGGTGTCCGTTCCTTTTGTACTGCCAGTTCTTGAAGACGGGGCCTCAGTAACTGAGCATCCTCAGTGTCTAAGTGGGATGTTGGAAATGTGTTGTTGCTGTTAGGTGCCACATCTGGTGGTCCCATGTACAGCAAAGCAAGAACTGCCTGAGCCTGCACCATCACAACAGTTGGGTTTGAATCCCTTGTTGTAGCCACTGTGCCAGTCTATCTCATTGAGGGTCTTCCTGCTTGTTGCCCCCCCCACACCCCCTTAACCCAGATTGATGCCCTATTTTCAGCAATTGGCTCTCCTGATAACTTGCCCAAAGTGCCTGAGACAAAGTCTTGCCATCTTTTCTTCTAAGGAGCATTCTGGCTGGGCTTCTTCCACGACAAGTTTGTTCTTGCGGCAGTCCTAGGGCCTTTCAATAGTCTTCATCAGCACTGTAATTCAAATGCATCAACTCTTCTTTGGTCCTCCTTATTTATCGTCCGCCTTTCAGTGCATAGGAGATGAAGGAACGTACCATAGCTTGGGGCAGGTACATCTTAGTTCTCACAGTGGCCTCCTTGCTCTTCAAGGGGTCTTGTGCAGCGGATTTGCCCAGTGCAATGATTTCTTGACTGCTGCATCCATGATCATTGACTGTGGATCCAATCAAAATGAAATCCCTGACAACTTCAATCTTTTCTCCATTTATCACAAAGTTGCTTATTGGTTGCTGGTCCAGTTGTGAGCATTTTTATTTCCTTCACATGGAGCTCCAGTCAATACTGAAGGCTGCAGTCTCTGATCGTTTTCAGCATGCCTCCAGTCTGCCTTGCTTTCAGGAAGCAAGGTTGTGCCATCTGCATATCGCGGGTAGCCAAGAAGCCTTCCTCCAATCTGGATGCTGCTTTCTTCTTCTAATAGTTCGGTTTCTCAGATTATTTGCTTGGTGTAGAGACTGAATAAGCATTGTGAAAGGATACAACCCTGATGTACACATTTCTTGTTATTTTTTCCAATTTATTTATTTTTATTAAAAGATCATTTTATTGGGGACTCTTACAACTCTTGTTACAATCCATACATTGATTACATCAGGCATGCTTGTACATATGTTGCCTTCATTCATTTCTAGGCATTTACTTTCTATTGAGCCCTTGGTATCAGCTCCTCATCATCTCCCCTCCCCCTGCTGATGCCCCCTTGGTAGATTATAACATTATTATTTTCATAACTTACACCCACCACTTTCTCCCTTCCTCTGTGTTTTCTGTTGTTCTTCCCCTGGAGAGGGGTGTATGGTTATGTGTTGATCATTGCAATTGGTTCCCCCTTTCTCGCCCTACTCACTTTCTTCCTACCCTTCTGGTATTGCTATTCCCACTCCTGCTCCTGGATTCCATGAGTTGTGGGCTCTTATCTCTTTTCTATGCCTGTGCACATGCTCTGGTCTAGTTTGAACCGAGAAGCAGCACTGGGGTTGTAATAGAGGGGGCGGGGAATGAGAAAGCCTTAAGGAACCAGAAGAATATTGTGTGCTTCATCAATGTTTTACTGCATCCTGGTTGACTCATACCTTCCCTGTGGCCACTCTGTGTGTGTGTGTGTGTGTGTGTGTGTGGTGTTCCATTGTCTACAGATGGGCTTTGGGTCTCTGCTCCATCCCCTCTCATTCTCAACAAAATGTTTTGTTTGTTATGTGTCTTCTGATGCCTATTACCCTGTCCCGATGACTCCTCGTGATCACACCGGTGCTGTACTTCTTCTTCCATGTGGCCTTGCTACTTCTCTGCTGAATGACCACTTGTTTAACTTCAAGCGTTAAGACCCCAGACGCTGTTATATTTTAATAGATGGGAACCACTTTACCTGTTTTTAAATCATGCAGTATTTCCTTATTCTGTTTTAATGTATGCCTCTTGGTCCATGTGCAATTTTTGTACGAGAATAATGAATTCCCATTCTGGAATTCCCATGCTTTCCAACACTATCCATAGCTTGCTATGATCCACACCTTTGTATAGTTAAGTAAACATTTTTCTAATATCTCTGTTCTCAGCCAAACTCTGACGGCAGCAATAATATCCCTTGTGCCACATCCTGTTCTGAATTGGCTTGGATTTCTGGCAACTCCGTGTTGAACTGCTGCAACTATAAAAAAAAGATCTTCAGCAAAATGTTATTCGCATATGATATGATTGATATTGTCCAATCATTTCATATCCCATTGATGTATCTCTTCCAGTTGGTTGTCTTCCAATGTGGTTGTCAGAAGACACTCTGAAGGTTGCTCTTGAACATAAAATAGCTAAAGCAAATGGAACGAATGATGAGGTGAAAACCTGAACCCCAGATTTAAAAGGGTAACTCAAGAAGACAGAGCATAATAATGAAATATGCAAAGACTTGGAGTTCGAAAGTAAAAAACGAAAAACAAAGCTAACATATTTCAAGGTGAAAGAATTGAAGAAAAATGCAAGCTCTGAGTTGTAATATTAAAAGATTCCATAGCAAAAAATGGAAGGATGAAGGAAGTATAAAGGAGATGGAAGAGATATGCAGAATCATTGTACCAAAAATAATTGGTAAATGTTCAGCCATTACAAGAGGTAGCATATGATTAAGAATCAATAGAACTGAAGGAAAAAGTTCAAGCTGCACTGAAGGGATTAGCAAAAATAAGGCTGTAGGAATTGATAACATGCAAATTGAAATAATTTTAATTTATTTTTATACATCATTTTATTGGGGGCTCTTACAATTCTTATTACAATCCATACATCAATTGTATTAAGCATATTTGGACATATGGTGCTATCATCATTTCCAAAACATTTTCTTTCTTCTTTTCTTTTTTTTGTTCTCATCTTCAAAAAAATTAATTAATTAATTAATTAATTTAAAAAATCGTTTTATTAGGGGAAAATACAACTCTTATCACAATCCATACATACATCAATTGTGTAAAGCACATCAGTACATTCATTGTCCTCATCATTCTCAAAACATTTGCTCTCCACTTAAGCCCCTGGCATCAGGTCCTCATTTTTTCCCCTCCCTCCCTGCTCCCCACTCCCTCATGAACCCTTGATAATTTATAAATTATTATTTTGTCATAACCTGCACTGTCCGACATCTCCCTTCACCCACTTTTCTGTTGTCCGTCCCCCATGGAGGAGGCCATATGTAGATTCTCGTAATTGGTTCCCCCTTTCCAACCCACCCTCCCTCCACCCTCCCAGTATCGCCACTCACACCACTGGTCCTGAAGGGATCATCTGCCCTGCATTCCCTGTGTTTCCAGTTCCAATCGGTACCAGTGTACATCCTTTGGTCTAGCCAGATTTGTAAGGTATAATTGGGATCATGATAGTGGGAGTGGGAGAGAGGAAGCTTTTAGGAACTAGAGGAAAGTTTTATGTTTCATCATTGTACATTGCACTCTGACTGGCTCATCTCCTCCCTGAGACCCTTCTGTAAGGGGATGTCCAGTTGCCTACAGATGGGCTTTGGGTCTCCACTCTGCACTCCCCCTCATTCACAATGATATGATTTTTTGTTCTGATGTCTTCCCATGCCTTCCTGCTATCCTACTACTCCCATTACTGTTCCTGAGGGGTTTCTTTATCTGTCCTGTATTCCATGAGTCAAGAGCGCTTATCTGTACCAGTGTACATGCTCTGGTCTACCGGGATTTGTAAGGTAGAATTGGGGTCCTGATATTGGGGGAGTGGGGAGAGAGAAGTATTAAAGAATTAGAGGAATGTTGTGCGTTTTGTTGATGCTATACTGCACCCTGCTGGCTTATCCCTTTCTTAAGAACCTTCTGTGAGGGGATGTCCAATTGTGCTCCCCTGCTCTACCATAGTTTGCATAGATATGATTGTTTGTTCTGGGTCTTTGATGGCTGATTCCTGATTCCATTGACACCTCATGATCACACAAGCTGGTGTGCTCTTCCATGTGGGTTTGTTGCTTCCCAGCTAGATGGCTACTTGTTATCTTCGAGCCTTTAAGACCGCAGACACTATCTTTTTTGATAGCTGGGCACCATCAGCTTTCTTCACCACATGTGCTTATGCACCCATTTTGTTGTCATCGATCGTGTCAGGGAGGTGAGCATCACAGAATGCCAGATTATTACAACAAAGCGTTCTTAGGTTGAGGGTGTACTTGAGTATAGACCCAATCCCCATCTGGTACCTTAATATTTAACATATAATATATGTACATAGATCTGTGTCCCTATCATTTTATATAAATGTATTTACATATGTATGTGCCTGTATTTATACCTCTATAAATGTCCTTTCCCTCCTAGTTCTTTCCTTGATTTCCTTTTATAGTACTTACCTCTTGTCCCACTATCATGTTTGACCTTTGTTTGGCTTTCAGTAATTCTTCTCGGCTATATTGCACTTGTTCAAGCCCACCAGGCATTCTACAACCTTGTTACCATAGGTTTTAGATTACTTGTTGCTCCCTTGTCCCCGGGTTTTGGGCTACCTCTTTCCATTGCCCCACCCCCGCCTCTCCCATGTCCTCCCAGAACTGTTGGTCGTGTTGTTTTCTCCTTGGGAGTTTTTATTCTATCTTATATAGCTAGACATGAAAATAAAACAAAAGCTTATAAATAGTCCAGGTCAAATTGAAATGTTTTAACAAGCAGGTGAAGCACTGTAAGAACTCACTTGTCTGTGTCAAGAACCTTGGAAGACAGCTACCTGGGAACCGACTATTGGATATAGCTCAGATTCATTACCATGGGGTCAATTTTGACTCATATCAATCCTATAGGACAGGGTAGAATTGTCTCTGTTTCTGAGACTGTAACTCCTTATCAGTGTAGAAGGCCTTATCTTTCTCTCATGGAGCAGCTGGTGGTTTTGAACTGCTGACCTACGGTGAGCAGCCCAATGCTTAAGTGCAGGCAGAACACCTTAAGAAGAAAGTATGTCTATTATGTTTTCAGCCTTCTGGGATGAAGGATTGAAGAAAAGAACTTCAGAAATTTTTCTCACAGTTGTAATTATATTTAAATGTATGCCATGGTTTTGGCTATATTGTGGCAAATAGAGGCCATATTGTAGAGATAAGCCATATTGTAGAGAGAAGGTCAAAAGTGGTAAAAGCTTACAGGATGGGATGAGAGGCAGTGGAGTATAGTGGCCGAGAGTCTTGAGAGTTGGGATACCAGAAGAACTATCATTAGATTATTCCACTGCCTAGATGTATGACCTTCATCAAACCTATTCTTTAGTATTCTTCAGGAGGGTGATGGGCTGGGTATGTGATTCTTGAAGCGTGACCTTCCAGACCAGTAGTATCAGCATCAAGATCACATGGGAATCTCTTAGACATGTAAGTTATCAGGACCTAATATGGATCTATGAATCAGAAACTCTGGGAGGATTCATACTCATTCAATAGCATTAACTAGGTGATTCTGATATACCCTAAACTCTGAGAAACCACTCAGACCCCATCCTAAACCCTCAAATAAAGCACTCCGGGAAGCCGAAGTCTAGCCATCTGTCTTAACTCTGAATCTCCTAGGTGATTCAGAATTTCTAAATGATGTAAATGATTTGTGGCACTGGCTTAGCAGAAAGGTTGAAGGTTCAAATCTATTCAGAGGCTTTTTGGAAGGAAGGCCTGATGATCCACTTCTGAAAACAGAGCCATTGAAACCCCACAGTTCCACTCCATCACACATGGAATCACCTTGAGTTGGAGCTGGCTCCAGGAAATGCTGATACATGAAAATCACTGGAATTCAATGGCGCTTCTTAAACTGCACCGGTATTAGGACCCTGGACTCCATTCTGAAAGTAGGAGGGGCCCTGGCATCTGCACACTTCACAATCAAGATGCAGAAACAAGTTTACAGACCACACTTAAATCAACTTCAAGTGATGATCTCCAAGCCCCTTCCAGTGCTCACTGCCTTTGACACAGATTGGCTGGGGAGCTGTAGGTCAAGGGAGTGGTTGGAAGGCCAGCCTGGAGTCAGATGCTTCCTGCTTTCCAATGGCTTGGGAGAAGCCTTCGGGAGGACATGATGATGACTGCACGGAGGCACCGTGCTCTGAAAGGAGAGAGGCTGTTTACCTGAAATGGGACAGTCTTCCCCCAAACAGCACATCGTACCTGGGGGCGGGCATAGGACTTCCATCCCTTTAAACACCCTGGTAATTTTGCATTCAAAAATAGAAATTCATGAATAATTTGTGAGTCATGAGCAAGCCCCTTCAAAATACGGTCATGAATAAAAGATCCCGCCGTGCCTCCACTAATGGCATTGCCCTTTGATGTTTTATTGATGGTTCCCCTTCACACTGAGTGCTGTGCAGCTCCCAGGTGAATTCCTGCCCATGGCCTCCGACCCTCCCAGACTCCTGGGCTTGCCCTGCATCGTTTATACAGAAATTTGAGTACAACTACCCTGTTAAAGACAGCTGCGAGGGGCGGCCTCAGGTCCCTTTGGATTGGGAAGCATAATTACAGGGCTGTGGGGAGCCCACTTGGGCCCACTAAGAAGGTGTGATCAGGATCACCTCACGCCAGTGTTTGGAGCAGGTTTAAGTGTTTAGAGCAGGTGCAAGTGTGTCTCCCACTTTATTGATTCCTAAGAAGCCAAGTCTAAAAAGCAGACATTAAGAATTGTAAATACTAATCTCCCAAAGCCAACTCAGTGCAAAACCCTGGAGGCATGTGCAGAGACTGTTTGAAAATAGCACCTATGGCAATTAGGTTTAAATTGCTGAATGATCTCTCACAGCTGGTGAACAGAAACTGCTCATTGGTGCCTCCCATCTCAAGTGGCATCCAGGGCACATGCTGTACCCATCATATCTTAGAGATGCCTCTGGGTAGATGTCCCTTCTAGACAGGGGCTCCTCCCTGCCCTGGGATCTTATTATTTTTAATTGGTGCTCATTATTATTTTTTAATCGTTTTATTAGGGGCTCATACAACTCTTATCACAATCCATACATACATCAATTGTGTAAAGCACATTTGTACATTCATTGCCCT
>NW_022111324.1:5619977-5621296 GCF_000313985.2 Echinops telfairi
TGGCTCGTCTCCTCCCTGAGACCCTTCTGTAAGGGGATGTCCAGTTGCCTACAAATGGGCTTTGGGTCTCCACTCTGCACTTCCCACCTCATTCACAGTCATATGATTTTTTGTTCTGATGATGCCTGATACCTGATCCCTTCAGCACCTCATGATCACACAGGCTAGTGTGCTTCTTCCATGTGGGCTTTGTTGCCTCTGAGCTAGATGGCCGCTTGTTTACCCTCAAGATTTTAAGACCCTATATCTTTTGGTAGCTGGGCACCATCTTATGCTATATCTTTTGGTAGCTGGGCACCATCAGCTTTCTTCACCACATTTACCTATTCACCTGCTTTGTCTTCAGCGGTTGTTTCGGGAAGGTGAGCATAATAGAACGGCAATTTAATAGGAGAAAGTATTCTTGCATTGAGGGAGTACTTGAGTGGAGGCCCAATTTCCTTCTGCTACCTTAATACTAAACCTATAAATATATGCACATAGATCTATTTCCTCATCCTCATATATAAATATATTTGCATATGTACATGCCTTTATTTAGACCTCTATAAATGCCCTTTGCCTCCTAGCTCTTTCTTTTATTTCCTTTTACTTTCCTCATGTCCCAGTATCATGCTCGGTCTTCATTTGGGTTTCAGTAATTCCTCTTGGTTACATTACCCTTGATCACGCCCTACCAGGCCTCCAACACCCACCTCACCACTGATTTGGATCACTTGTTGTTTACTTGTCTCTGGGTTTACTAACACCACTACCTTTCCACCCACACCCCCCTCTCCCATGTCCCCCCGGAACTGTCAGTCCGTTGTTTTCTCTTCCAGATTACTCATCCAGCCTATCTTATTTAGACAGACCCGTGGAGATAATAACATGCTCAAAAATAAGGCAGAGCAAAACCAAGCAACAATATACAACAAAACAAAAACAACAACAAACCAATGACAAAAACAAAACACAAGAAAGAAAAGCTTGTAGTTATTTCAAGGACTGTTTCTTGGGCCTTTAGGAGTATTTTCCAGTCCAGTCTGTTGGGGCACCATGCCCTGGCCCCAAAGTCCACCTTCAGCATTCCCTGGGGACCTGCCGCTCCATTACCTTGCTGTTCTGTTGCATCCCATTAGTGTTTTGCCTCAGTCTAGCGGGATCAGATAGGCCGCAATTCCCACACTGTGTCTCCGATGTTGTCCCCTATAGGGCTATTGGTCAGTGAGGGATATCATGTCTCATATTGGGGCCAGCAATGTGGTCCTCTCGGTGGACTGGCTGCTCTAATTGGGAACATCGTCCTCAAGGTCTGGTGGGCCAGGATATGCTTCAGT
>NW_022111324.1:5621572-5638678 GCF_000313985.2 Echinops telfairi
GGTCCCTCTTTCCCTGTGGAGATATAAACAATACCCTCCCCTTGGGTGGGTTAGTGCCCTGTGCCCCGGCTAGCCATTTCTTTTTTATTATTATTATTTTTCCTTTTCTCAACTCCTTTTTAGTTGTCTAAAAAAGTCTAATCTTTTTATTTGTCTAAAGGTCTCCTTTTTAGTTGTATAAAAAGGTTTGGTCTGGTCCCTCCCATACTACCTGGTCCTCACCCAGGAATGTTTGTATATAGTAGCTTTTTCCCTATGCCCCTTCTGCATTTTTTTAAGCTTACCTCAACAGACTCATGTTGTACTTGTGCTTTTGTGCTTGGCTTACTTTGCTTAACATGATTTCCTCCAGTTCTTCCTATGCAGCGATGTGCTTCATACATTCATCACTGCTCTTTAGCAATGCATAGCACTCCATTGTATGTATATACCACAGTTTTTAATCTAGTCATCAGTTGATGGAAATTTGGGTTGTTTCCAACTCCTTGCAATTGTGAACTGTGCCACAATGAACATTGGAACACAGATATCTGACCTTGGTTTGTTTCTTGCCTCTTCTGGGTATATGCCCAGTAGGGGGATTGCTGGGTCATATGGTTACTCGATTTCCATCAGTTTTAGATATTGCCAGATCGATTTCCATAGTGGCTGCACATATTTACAGGTCCATGAGCATTGGATGAGAGTTCCTGTCTCCCCAACAGCCCATCCAACACTTGTTGCTTTCTGATTTTTTGAATTGGGCTATCTTTGAGGGTATTAGATGGTACCTCATTGTTGTTTTAATTTGCATTTCTCTTATGGCTAAAGATCGGAAACATTTTCTCATGTTTATTGCCCATTCAGATTTCTGCCCCAGTGACACTTCTGTTCCAGTCTTTACCCATCTCCTCAGTGGGCAATTAGTTTTTTTCTTTTTGGAAGCTAGCAGAGCATTGTAGATTTTAGTAATGAGGCCTTTGTTTGATGTGTCATTCATTGCTAAAGATGTTTTCCCAGTTTGTGGCATCTCTTGTAACTCGTTTGGTGAATTCTTTCGACGTACACAGGTGTTTTATCTTCAGTATATCCCATTTGTCAATTTGTGTCTCTTCTGTGTTTGTGTCCTTCCCTATTTCTGATAGCTGATGTATTCCCTGTGCCAAAGTTCTCAAGTTGGTCCCAATTCCTTTATTGCTGCCTCTAATAGTTTGGGGTTTAACTTCAAGGTCTGTGATCCACCTTGAGTTTATTCTTGTGCATGGAGTGAGATAAGGGTCTTGTTTCATTTTTCTGCAGGTAAATATCCATTTTTTCCAGCACCATTTGTTAAAGAGGGCATCTGCTTCCCATTGGATATTTTTTGGGCCCTTATCAAAGATCAGTTGTCTATATCCTGATTATTTTATTTCTGGGTTTTCAGTTCTTTTCCATTGGTCTGAGTATCTGTCATTTTACCAATACCATGTGGTTTTGACAACTGTGGCTGTATAGTATGTGCTAAAGTCCAGTAAAGCAAGCCCTCCCACTGTGTCCTTGAAGAGTTCTCTGTTAATTCTGGTCTTCTTCCCTCTCCATATGAAGTTGGTAATCAGTCTTTCCATTTCTTTGAAGAAAGATGAGGGTAATTGTATCGGGATTG
Organism: Echinops telfairi; assembly: GCF_000313985.2. NCBI lineage: Eukaryota > Metazoa > Chordata > Mammalia > Afrosoricida > Tenrecidae > Echinops > Echinops telfairi. Next base: position 5,623,194 of record NW_022111324.1, read on the forward strand.
CATTAAACTTACTTATGGATCTATTGATATTCTTGACGTCCATTGAGGATAGTCTAGGGAGGGATTGTTTTTCCAAGAATTTGTCCATGTCTTCCAAGTTGTTGAATTCATTGGAATACAAGCCTTCATAGTACTGTGTAATTATCCTTTTGATTTCATTTGGGTCTGTTGTAATGTCCCCTCTTTCATCCCTTATTCTTGTTTTTGAAATTTGCTCCCTCCTTTCTTTGGTTAGGTTTGCTAGTGGTCTGTCGATTCTGTTTATCCTTTCAATGCACTAACTTTTAGCAGCATGATTTTTCCCCATAGTTTTCTTATTTTCCCTTCTCCCAAATTCAGCCCTGATTTTTATTATTTTTCTTCTGCTATTAGTAGTATTGTCCTGCTGACTCTGCTCCAGTTGTTTTAAATATTCTGCCAGCATATCAATCATGAGTCTCTATTCCTTTCTCAGTTGCACCTGTATTGCGATGAAACTTCCTCTGATCACTGCTATTGCTGTGTCCCATAAGTTTTGGTATGTCGTGTGCTCATTGTCGTTGGTTTCTAGACATTTCCTAATTTCATTTCTTATCTGTGCCAGTACGCACTCCTTTTGCAGTAGAGAGTTATTCATCCTTCAATTGTTTGCTCTTGTTTTCTTTGTCTTCCTTTTGTTGATTTCCAGCCATATGGCACAGTGGTCAGAGAGAGAGGTCTGTATGATATCAATGTGCTTAAATTTATGTAGATTTTCCTTATTCCCCAGCATGTGGTCTATCTTCAAATATGTACCATGTGGGCTTGAAAAGAATGTGAATTTATTTGTATTTGGATGAAAAGCTCTGAAAATATCTATCAGGTCAAATTGTCTAATTGTAGTGTTTAGATCTCTAGCCTCCTTGTTGAGTTTCTTTCCCTGTGATCTATCTGTCTCAGAGAGTGGTGCATTGAAGTCATCCATTATAATTGCTGGGGCTGTGATTTCTTTTTTCATCTTTTGGAGTGTTTGGTTGACTTATTCAGCAGGTTTCTCATTCGGGGAATATATGTTACAATGCTTAGTTGTTCTTTGTCTACCATTCCCTTGAGCAATTTATACCTTGTTTCCCCGAAAATAAGACAGTGTCTTATATTAATTTTTGCTTCCAAAGATGTGCCAGGTCTTATTTTCAGGCAATGTCTTATTTTTCCATGAAGAAGAATGCGCTACACATTTATTGTTTATTGTTTTATTAAAAGAGACCTCTCACTTCCTGTCTGCTCTGGCTAAGCTGCGACCAACAGTGAGCTGTGCAGTGGCACCCACCACTGCGGTCCAGAGTCCAGAGTTACGGTAGCTTCAGGGGGCCTTATTTTCGGGGGGATACCTTATATTTCAGTGAGAGGCAAAACTGTATTTAGGTCTTATTTTCAGGGTGTGTGTTACTTTGGGGAAACAGGGTAGGAATGCTTCTTTGAACTCCCTACAGCTAATTTCACTATGGAATTAACCTACCACTTTATCCTCATGTGGCGTCCTTCTTAGGGGAGTGCCCCAGAAGGCTGGTAAGTTGCCTGCTTTGGTGTTGGGCAGAGGTTCCTGAAACAGTGTTGGCCGAGCTGCCTTAGGCCCCAGCACACAGGCAGGAATTTCCAGGTAAGAAGTTGGGCGGAGTATCCCCTGGTGAGGTCAGCAGGGCTTTCCCCAGACTTGGGCTTGCTGCATAGGGTGGAGTTCACCTAGCTGGGTGTGGCTCAGGTGTAATTGTCCTAGGCTAAGGGGAGCGGTCTGGAGGTCAGCACTTGAGTGTGAGAGAACAAAAAAGAGACAAAGAGGAGAAAAAAAATTAAAAAGTAAGCTCGCTGAGACTTTGTGGGGGATCTAGAGAAGAGATTGAAGCAAAAGTAGCAATGTAGCTGAGCCCCAATCCCTGCCCCTGGAGCTGCAAGGGTTTAGTCCTTGTCCTGAGGTGGCATCAGCAAGCTGTGGCTGTATTGAGAAAAATCCCCTGTGCAGCCCTCAGAGACTGTGGGAGAATAGCGAGAAGAGACGGAAAGAAAAGTAACAATGTAGCTGAACCCCAATCCCTGCCTGTGGGGCTGCAAGGGTTTAGTTCCTGTCCCAAAGTGGTGGCAAGCTGTGGCTATGTTGAGATTAAGCCCCCACTTGGTCTCCAAATGGCCCCGGCTCTGGCAGAGACAATGGTTGGGCTAAGGTCTAGCCCTAGCTGGCCTCCACTGTGGTAATCCAAAAGCCCCCAGCCCCTCAAAACCTTGTGGGTCTGTGCCTACTTATCTTTATGATGTTCCTACTGTGGGCCAGCCATGTTGAATTTCCCTCTAAGCAACTCTCCTGGGCTGGCTGGACTGTAGTATTTTTATATTGACTTTTGTTACACATTTTCCTTCCACTCTAGCTAAGACTTCCTTTTGTAATCTACTTCAGAGCAGTTGGCAGTGGTTCCCAGGCACCGTCTAATTCTTCTAGGCTCGGTTTCATGGCAAATTGCGTCCCTTGGTCCATTGGAATCAGTGTTTCCATGCACCTTTAATGTTCTACACTTGCCTTTCTCCAGACAAGGAAGGTTCTCTTGGGTAGGCCATGGCATTAGGAAAGACCTCTCAAAACTCATTGCCCTTGAATTGATGCTGACTCATAGTGGACCTGCGCCCCGTGGGTTTCTGAGACTGTTTAACTGTTTATGGCAGTATAATCCCATCTTTCTCTTAAGGACCAGCTGGTGGTTTCAAGCGGCTGACCTGTGGCCTGCAGCCCAACTCCTAAGGGCATCCTGTTTGATAAAGTAGAGGTTCAGGAAAAAGAGCCCAATTAATGAAACGAATTGACACAGATCCACAGCAATGGACTTAAACACACCCACCATTGTGAAGATGGCACAGGAATGGCTAATGTCTCCTTTAGGAATTGTTTATGAGTCAGAGCCAACTGGACAGCAGAGAATAACAACATTCTTCTTTTGAACCCGTGGTGCCCATTTTTTTCCATGCAGTATAGCTTGTGGGTGCCCAGAGTATCCAAGCCGCAGCACAGTTTCTCAAATCTTTCCATCTAGTGCCCAGACTTTGCACCCACCCTCCTTTTCCATCAAAACCGAACTTAGAGTCTTCAAGAGCCAACTTGATGAATAATTCTACTCAAGACATTCCTGAATGAGTTGTCCCACCCACCATCCTCACAGCATGCTGCATTTGCTTTGCTTCACGTGTGGAGCATTTCCCTCACTAGGGAATGCCTCTCATCCCAGGGTACTCCAGTCAGCTTGCCTGCCATCTCTGACCAATCAGATGGTCCTCTCTCAGCAAATCTGAAGAGAGATACCGAGAGAAAGAGGCATCAAAGATGGGGCTGATGTGATCAGGCCTTGGTGAAGAGGAACCAGAGAGGCCATGTTGGTCATTGGTCAACTGAAACCATAAAGGAGCAGAAACTGAACAGGAGAGCAGAGAACAGAACAAATCCTCACAGAGGAGGGGAGGTCCTCTCAAAGGAATAGGGGCCACTAGAATACATGAGAGGGCCACAGGGGTCCTTCTGTGAGCTACCTCAGCCCCTGAAGCATTTCCAGCTTGACTTCAGGTTCTCATTTAGTACATGGATCCTTATCATAAACTCCTCTTTAGTGAGACTACTTAAGCAAATCTCTGTTGTTAACTGGAAGGGTGGTGTGGCGTGAATAAGAGGATAATCCTGGGTTTACCATACACAAATGGCTGGATACTTTTGGTACAACCTGAACCTATTCTCATTCAACTATCATTTAGTGGGCACTCGGTATGGGCCACAAGGAGGCCTGGTGGTGTAGTGGTTATGAGTTGGACTGCTAACTGCAGAGTCAGCAGTTAAAAATCCCCAATGGTTCCTTGGGAGAAAGACAAGATTTTCTACTCCTGTAATGAGTTACAGCCTCGGAAACTCACAGGGACAGTTCTGTCTTTTCTTATAAGGTCGCCATCAGTTGGCATTGACTCAATGGCGGTGAGTTTTGTTGTTGTTGTTATTGTCGTTATGGGCCACAGCCACTGTTCTAGGCACTTGAGTAACTTATTGAACAAAACAGGCCAAGACCCCCTCATAAAACTCCCATTCCCCTAGGGCAGGGAGACATGCGGGGAGACAGACAATAAGGACGAGTTCTATGGAGAAGTGTAGGGCAGGGTATTGGGGATGAGAGGTGTGCAGAGAATAACTGTAGTTAGGGTGGTCAGAGCAGGTCTCATTGGGAAGATGACACAGGAGCAAAGCCTTAGAGGAGAAGAAGTGAGTCTTGATGGCATTTGGACTATGAAAGCTGAGGAAACAGTCAGGGAAATGGGGCAATAATGGCTGTACCTTTTGTATGTTGGGGATAAGGAGAGCTGTTCTTTCAGACTCATCATGAAGACTGAATGGGGGTGGTGGTGCAGCCAAGTGCCCTGCACAGAACTCAACAGATGTTCAGAAACATGAAACAGACTAATTCACAAAGGTGAGTATCTCTCTTTCCTAGGTAGCATCTACATTCGAGCCCTGATAAGGATTGTATCATTTCCCCTGGGGTGGGGTGGGGTGTATGTTGAAGTTCAAACCCTTATACCTTTCTTTATTTATTTACAAATGGGAAAATGTTTTATACATTGATATTTTCCAAAATTTTCTTTCTTTTAATTTTTAATAATTGGGTCTCTTACAGATATCACAATCCTTAGTTCAATCACAGCAAGCAGTATTGTATAATTGCTACCACAATCAGTTTCAAAACATTTTCTTTCTTCTTGAAGTCCTTAATATTAGCTCCTCTTTATCCCCTCCCCCCCTACCCTACCCCCCAGGAACCGTCATTATTATTAGTTTTTTCCTATAATAGTTTTGTTTTTGCCATATCTTACAGGCTCCAGTATATCCATTCACACACAATTCTATTGTTCTGTCCCTTCTAGTGGGGTTGTACAATCATCAATGCTATCAGCTCCCTATTTCCCCACCCCACCCCATCTTTCAATACCCTGAGGGAATCATTACTCCTGTTATTGTTTCTCAAGGGTTATTTATCTTGGCTTTCATATAACCAATGATCTTAAATATACAAATGAACATATGCAAATCTAACATTATTAATGAGGTTAAAACAAACAAAAACCACAATAGTAAGGGGAGGAAATATTAAAGAACTAAAGGGTAATTATGTAATTCACCAGTGTTTTACTGCACCCTGGATTTTTCATCCCTTTTGTGTGGCCTTTCTGAGAAGGACTGTCCAATTATCTTACAGGTGGGTTTTGGGTGTTCATTACATCCACACCCCTTCACATCAATTTGGTTGTTTGTTTTTTAACTTCTGATACCTTTTCCCATTAACTCCTCATGATAACACAGGCTGGTGCGCTTCTTCTGTGTCACTAGATGGTCACTTGTTTAACTACAAGCCTTTCAGACCCCAGATGCTACATCTTAAAAAAAAAATCATTTTATTGGGGGCTCGTACAACACTTATCACAATCCATCCATCCATCCATTGTGTCAAGCACATTTGTGCATTTGTTGCCATCATCATTGTCAAAACATTTTCTTTCTACTTGAGCCCTTGGTATCAGCTCCTCATTTTGCTCCCCTCCCTTTCCCACCCTCCCTCAAAAGATATATCTGCTATATCTTTTAATAGTTGAGCACTATCAGCGTTCTTCACCACATTTGCTTATGCACCCATTTTGTCTTCAGCAATCGTGTCAGGAAAGTGAGTATCATACAGTGCCGCATTATTGGAACAAACCATTTTTTAAAAGTTATATACAGTATATATATTTTAAATCGTTTTATTAGGGGCTCATACAACTCTTATCACAATCCATACATACATCAATTGTGTAAAGCACATTTGTACATTCATTGCCCTCATCATTCTCAAAACATTTCCTCTCCACTTAAGCCCCCGGCATTAGGTCCTCCTTTCCTCCCTCCCTTCCCGCTCCCCCCCCCATGAGCACTTGATAATTTATAAATTATTATTTAGAACAAAGCATTCTTGAACCGATGTAAGGTTTAAGTAGAAACACAAAGTCCATCTGCTTCCTTGTTGCATTTGCACATATGCATACATAAAAAACACACACATATACAATTTTCTTTCCTCTTTTCCTTATGCCTCTAAATGGGATCCTGATTGGAAATAGAATTTTCTTTTTGTTATTTTAGTGAGGTGAGTCCAAAAATCTAACCCCATTCTGAGTGTAGACTGATGAAGGGCAGTACAGACACATTCTTAGAGGCAAGATTGGCAAGACTTCATCTCACCTACTTTGGACACATTGTCAGGAGAGACCATTGTCTGGAGAAGGACATCAGGTTTGGTAAAGTGGGCAGAGAGTGAAAGAGGGGAAGGTCCTTAACAAGATGGATTGGCACAGTGGCAGCAACAGTGGGCTCAAGCATCCGAGGAACAGTTGTGATGATGGCGCGGGGCCAGGCAGTGTTATGCATGGGGTCACTGTGGATTGGAACTGACTCGATGGCACCTAACAACAGCAGCAGCACGCGGACAGAGAGCAGGGAAACGGACACCACGGGAAAGTACATCTACATGCAGCTAAGGAATACCAATGGTGATAGACTACTGAAAACTGAAATAGGTAGATCAAGATGGTCCTCTCACTAGAGTCATCCCTGAGTTTGGATTTCTAGCCTCCTGAACTGTGAAGAAATCAATCTCTATTCTTGAAAACCACCCACTGTGGTATTTTCTTGTTAGAGCAGCAACTAGGTAATAAACACTATACCCCAAAGGTGTGAGCCCTGGGAAGAATCTGGGCCCATGCTGAAGCAGGATGAGATGCTTTGGAGCCTAGAAACCTTTTGGGATGTTTTTCCAAATGGGGAGGGAGTACAGACTTTCAAAATGCAGGGCCTGATTCATTTCTAGGAGCCCTGGTCAGCACTCGGCTACTAACGGAAAGGTCAGTGGTTTGAACCCACCAGCCACTCTACAGGAAGAAGGCCTGGCAGTCTGCTTCCGTGAAGGTGGCTTCCTTGGATGCTTTATGGAGTAGCTCTGCTGTGTTCTCTGACACTGTGAGTCAGAGTCAACTTGACAGCGCAGATTTAGGTTTGGTTCTGGTCCTGTTCCTCCTAGGGGTCAGCAGGAAATTCAGGTGAGGGGTCCCAATCATGATTGTGTTGAAGAATTCCTTCTCTTCCTACTTGTATGATTCAGATCCCTGCCCATCCACTTCCAGGAAGCCAGTTCTGACTCAGAGACACCACAGGACAAGTGGAACAGCTCTGCAGGATTTTTAAGCTATAAATCTTTGTGGAATTGGGAAGCCTAACTTGTGCAGCAGCTCATGGATTTGAAAGGCTGACCTTGTGGTTGTCAGCCCAACATATAAGCTACAATGCCACCAGGACATCTTTTGCATACCCACGATTCCCTCCAACATCTTCTGCTGGATTCTGTGGCTGACTGAGAATCCTGGGCTGGAGGTACTCCTATGGTGAGCACAACATCAAGCTGTAGAAAATGTCCTTCTAATATACCATTAGAAGGAAGTTGGCAAAAATGATGGAGGCAGGGAAAGGGGGGAAAAGATGGAGAGAGAGGTCACTGGAGTGGAAGAAGGCTAAAACTATAAAGAGACAGAAACTCTGAAGGAAAGAAGAGAATAGGAAGACAAGATTCCAGGCATCTGCACTCTCTTCAGTCAGTCATGGGAGAAAGGGCCAGAAGCAAGTGTGCTCTGTCCTGTTGGGGTGGGAAGCCTCAGCACTTTACCTGTCCTCGCTCACTATCAGTCACCCAACATTTCCCGTTGACACCCATAGTGAAAAACGTATATCTAAGAATGTTTGTCTGTCAGTAACAATGCCAGGATGCAAGGTGAGCATAAGCTGGCTGTGGAGGTGGTTTAGATTATGTGTCAACTCGGCTGGGCCAGATGCTCAGTAATTTGGCAATTTTGCAATGAAGTAGTCATCCTTCATTTTCATATAATGCTGACTTTTGCATAATGACCTTGTCTTTGGAACTTAACCAGGCCAATAAATGAGGAGTGGGAATAGACCTATTGCTACCCTGTATCCCTGAAAATAAGACAGCGTCTTATATTAATTATTGTTCCCAAAGATGCACTAGGTCTTATTTTCAGGTAATGCTTTATTTTTCCATGAAGAAGAATACTGTACACATTTATTGTTTTATTAAAAGAGACCTTACACTTCCTGTCTGCTCCGGCTGTGCTGCAGCCAACAGTGAGCTGCGTGGCAGTGCCCGCTGCTACGGTTCAGAGTCCAGAGCTTCGGGGGGCCTTATTTTTGGGGAGGTCTTATTTTCAGGGGTGATGCCTTATATTTCAGCAAGAGGCAAAATTATAAGTAGGTCTTATTTTTTCAGGGGATGTCTTACTTTCAGGGAAACAGGGTATTATCTGCAATAAAATTGTTCCCAAGAAATAGTCCCATAAGAATTGTGATGGATCTGGCGCACCAAGCTGAGGACAATATTCCTGCTCCGAGCAGCCAATGCACAGAGATGATCATAGAGCAGGCCCCACCACGAGACACGACGTCTCTCACTGACCCATAGTGCTATGGGAGACAACACTGGGAATACAGTGCAGGAATTGTGCTTGATCTGACCCCACCACACCAGGGCAAACCTCTAGGGGAGTGCAACAGAGCAGCAAGGGAAGCAAAGCAATGAAGTTCCCCCGGGGGGATACCAAAGATAGATTTTGGGGCCAGGACGTGGCACTCCATCAGACTGGACCTGAAAACACTCCTAAGTCAATAAACTATTTGTAGGTTTTTCTTTTTTTGTAGTTGTTGTTTTTGTTTGTTTGATTTTGTTGTTTTGTTTTGCTTCATCTTGTTTTTGTGCTTATTATTGTCTCTGCATGTCTATCTAGATGAGATAGGTTAAACAATCTGGAGAAGAAAACAACAGGACCAATGGTTCTGGGAGGACACTGGAAAGGGGAGGAAGGGGAAAGGAAGGGTGCCAACAAACCCAGGGACAAGGGAACAACAAGTGATCTTAAACCAATGGCAAGGAGGGCGTAGGATGCCTGATGGGCTTGATTAAGGGCAATGTAGCTGAGAGGAAATACCAAAACCTGAATGATGGCTGAACATGATAGTGGGATAAGAGGAAAGTAAAAGAAAATAGAGGAAAGAACTAGGAGGCAATGAGCATTTGTAGAGATCTAAATACAGGCACATCCATATGTAAATATATTTATATATAACAATAGGGAAATAGATCTATGTACATATATTCATATGTTAAGTATTGGGTATTATGTTAAGTATTAAGGTAGAAGACCTTAATACTCAAGTACTCTACTCAAGTACTCCCTCAATGCAAGAACACTTTCTTCTAATAACCTGGCATTCTGTGATGCTCACCTCTCCAACATGTTTGCTGAAGACAAAATGGTTGCATAAGCAAATGTGTTGAAGAAAGCTGATAAAGCCCAACTATCAAAAGTTATACCATCTGGGGTCTTAAAGGCTTGAAAATAAATAAGTGGCCATCTAGCTGAGAAACAACAAAGCCCACATGGAAAAGGCACACCAGCCTGTGTGATTATGAGGTTTCCATAGGATCAGTATCAGGCATTAAAGACTCAGAACAAACAATCATATCAATGTGAATGAGGGGAGGGTGGAGTAGAGACCCAAAGCCCATCTGTAGACATCCCCTTAGAGACGAGTCACAAGGCAGAGACAAGGCAGTCAGGGTGCAGTATAGCACCAATGAAACATACAACTTTCCTCTAGTTCTTTAATGCTTCCTACACCCACTATCATAATCCCAATTCTACCTTAAAAATCCAGCTAGACCAGAGCATGTACATGGGCACAGATTAGCGCTTGCAACATAGGGAATCCAGGACAGATAAAGCCCTCTGGACTAATAATGAGAGTAGTGATACCAGAAGGGTAAGGGGAATGTGGGGGGAGAAAGGGGAAACTGATCACAATGATCAACATATAACCGCCTCTCAGGGGGATGGACAATGGAAGGGTGGGTGAAGGGAGACAGTTGTCGGTGTAAGACATGAAAATATTTTTTTATAAATTATGAAGGGTTCATGAGGAAGGGTGGGGAAAGGGGGTTGGAAATGAGCTGATGCCAAGGGCTCAAGTAGAAAGCAAATGTTTTGAGAATGATGATGGCAACATGTGTACAAATGTGCTTGACACAATGGATGAAGGTATGGATTGCGATAAGAGTTGCAAGAGCCCCCAATAAAATGATTTAAAAAAATAATAATAATTGTGAAGTAAACAATTACCTTCCGAGTTGTATAGTGTAGTATACAAGATAGCTCTGGTAGACTTGGGAAGGGACTCCCAGCTACTCTGCTGGGCTGCTTCTCCAGGGGCAAGTACATTTTAATAAGGATTAAAACTTCATGGGTAAGGAATGGTGGCATTTTCCACTGGGGCACAGGTTAGGTATTTATAGAATGGGCTAGGTACTGGGCTGCTAAGCACAAGGTTAGAAGTTCAAGCATACCCGTTACTCTGAGGCAGAAATAGGAGACTGTCTGCTACCACAAAGATGAACAGTTCCCAAACCCTATGCGCTGGCTGCTAGGAGCTGGAATGAGCTTGATGGCAGGGGCTTGTTTGGGGGTTGGCAGGGACTTCCCCTGGGCTTCTGAAAAGTCTGTCATTACTTCATTCCATACAAGGTTACAGCCTGGGGGATAGCACTCTTCCCTGCTAATCTAGTTCTTTTATTTTGCTATATTTGCTTGTATTGAGGGCTAATTACAGCTTCTGGGTTGAAATGTAGAGCCGATAGTCTGGTATAACAGCATTGGCTTGACAGACTTGAAAGTAGATGCAGCAGTGTGTGTATGGATGCATATCTATTTGTGTGTGTATGTGAGAGAGAGAGAGAGTGTGTGTGTGTGTGTGTGTGAAAGAGAGAGAGAGAGAGAGAAATGTAGGCATTGTGGCTATAGGCTGTGAATAGGAGGCACTTGAACACTAAGAGGCTCACAGGAGGTGAGAACAGCTAATTGCTGTCTTATCTTCACAGTCGGGGAGAAAACACAGAATTAGGCATTACTGAGCTTCAGGGGAAGGAATACCCAGAGCAGGGGGGGAATGGTAGGTGAGAAAACAGGAAACTTCACCTGGCCGAGGAGGAAGGAGGTGGCTAGATTTCATCTTCCTGCTTCTTAGGATTAAACTGAACATCCATTCCTAGGAAGCTCGGTTCCCCTAACGGAGGCCCCTTTGTTAAGATTTGCACCTGAGGCAAGAAGGTCATTTGCCTAAGGGCTCTGCAGGCTTCATTATAGCCCTTACTGACTCTGCTCTGGGCAAGTCACTTAATTTTAGTGAGCCTCTGTCCCCTCACTGGTAACAATGGCGGCCATGCCATTTTCTTGCGGAGTTGTCATGTAGATTAAATGAAGGCTGTTGGAGCTGGTGGCACTTAGTAAGCATAATAAGTGTAATTGCCCCCCCTGCTCCTTGAAGAAGCAATGTACAGCAATTGCATGAATATCAAGTTAAAATGTGAGAAAGACTAGATGTGTACCACATAGTGAGTTAAAGCTATCTTGGAAGGATAACCACACACACACAGAAACAATCCAAACAGGCCTCCTCTCACCCAGGCCTTTCTCCTGAGAGATGATGCAGTTATTTTCTTCCTGCTTTTGCAGGGTTGCGCTGCAGAATCTCCTCGATTTTATTCTTGGACTTTAATCAGCTCAACCTCTGCTAGTTTTCAGGTAAAACATCTCTTGTCCGGGAGCCATTCTGACCGAAGATAAGCTTTGAAATGTCTAACAAATAAAGAAGGAGTTCCCATGGTTGTTGTACAAAGGGTTTGTTTTCCCCACACCCTGGTGCCCCCTTCAAAGAAGTCTGCTCGCTGGTATCTCTGTTGACTGCTGGTGAGCTTCTTCTGTGTGTGGTCGCTGAGAGGCCGAAGTCAGTACAAAAGGCATTTCAGACAAATGCCACTCACAGTGGACTCCCATGACCTTTTGACAGAGGCTGTAGCTGACTCTCTGCCGCCTCTCACTTGCATGCATTCTGCCCTCATGATCCGCCTCTGTAAAGCACCTTTACTGATACAAGCTTTGAGAGCATCCCTGGGAGCCCTGCAAGTGCGCCGGCTTTGTTGTTAGTTACTGTTGAGTTGATGCTGGCTCATGGTGTGGCCCCTGTGCACAGAAGAGAACAGCTCCATGGGGGTTTGAAGGCCATGACCTTTCAGAAGCTCATCACTGGGTCTGTCTTCCAAGGCACTTCTGAGTAGGTTTGAACCACCAACCTTTCAGCTAATAGTCAAGGGCTTAATCATTTGTGCCACCCGAGAACTCAAAGTTGCACATGCCACGGTTCTTGAGAGTAAAAGAAGAGCAATGAAGGCCTGTTCTTCCCTTCTGAGCCCCCCCAATGGCACTGGGGGTGGTTCCTGCTCGACCATATCCCACTGACACTTAGGACCAGGGATGGAACCCAACCCCGGAGGAGAGGCCAACCAGTGACTCCTGCTTCACAGATATCAAGTGTCCAGCAGCTGGGTGATGTCCAGTTTCTTGCAGCTATGCGAGGCCCTGGCCATGGTGAAGATCTCCATTGCCAGGACTTTGGGGAGTGGACAGACCAACTTGTCTGTCAGCCCACAGATCCAGTAGGAAAGGAGCAGGAAATGAACTCTAGGGAGGAGCTGTCTTGCTTAAATGTCTGTGCCCCCTGCAGTCATTGCCCTCTGAGCATTGGGTTCCAAAGGGAACTCTGGGATCCTAGAATCTCCTGTCCGTTCACTGAGTAGATGTCTACTGTGAGGTGGTGGGGATGCCTAAGGCTTTGCTCCTCACCTCCAGGCACCCCCAGTCAATTCGCTGCAGGACGTGTCAGGTAAGCACCAGGGCAGCTATGAGTGAGCTGGTGGAATGACCGAGTCTGGATGTATGACTGGGGGGCGGGGGTAAGAAGGCATTCAGGGAGAGAGTGGCACGTGCAGGGCCACAAAGCTGGGCTGAGGAGAAGCACAGCATATTCACAGTACTTCAGTCTGCCTAGTCCATGATCTTTCCACTTCTCTCAGTGGCCCCCATGCTGACTTCTCCCATTCCTCTCCCCTTCCTTCCTCTCTCCAGCCTGGCTCGTAACTGCCCGTGCATCAGACTGCCGTGGCTACCATATGTCTATGAGGCCAGAGCTATGCCAGCTGGATTTCAAATACCACTAGAGTCTCCCATGTGTTGAGCTTCCACCTGAAGCTAGATTAGGACGTAAAGCCTGGCTGTCTACTGTCTACGTAAACTGGCAGTCTACTTCCAAACATTAGCCAAGGAAAACCCTGTGAATCACAACACAATCTAGTCTATCTCACACACTGCTGGGAGATGGGTCTAGGCTCCATCATCCTGCCCACGCCCAGGTTGGACCACACTCAAAATGCACAATGGCTGCCACACCAGCAAATGGATGATTGTGAAGATGTTGCAGGATGAGGCGGGGGTGTGTTTTGTTGTACCTGGGTCATAACTGACTCGATGCCAACTAACAGCACTTTTTCTCCAACAGACGTCCGAACTCACCTCGGTCAAGACCTAGGAATGAGTGAGCTGCAGTGTTTTCTCAGGGAGATTGGCTCCCCAGGCAGGGTGTCCTCCCCTCTGATATAGGCAGGGGATGCTCTGATGGGACCCTGGGGAGTTGGGTTTAGCCAGTCCCTTCAAGACAAGGCTGACTCTACTCTTACCACCCTGAGATACTGCAGTTCACTGCGGTGGGCTCCCTCCAGCCTCGGGACCTGTGCACAGCACACTTCCTCTGTCTGCTGAGGCCTTTCCTAATGTGCGTGCATGACTTACTCCTTCCTTTTATGCTTATGCTTCAATGCCACCTTCTCAGGACACCAGTCCTATTATTTTCAGCTCCTTATCCATTGTGTTAGTCTGAGTCTGAGTAGGCTAGAGAAATGAATTCATAAACACATGTGTATATAAGAGAGAGGTTTATGTACAAGAGGAATTGAACACTGAGAAAGCATCCCAACCCAGTCCAGTCCAAGGCCATAAGTCTGAAATTAGCCCATATGTCTGATATCAATCTATAAAGTCCTTTTCAGACTCACGAAACACATGCAATGAAGCCAAATGCAAGACAATCACAAGTCAGTGGATAGAAAGTCTTTGGGTCCAGCGGCGTTGTAAGCATCTCAGTGCTGGCAGGGGTCTCTCTGTGGTTTCTCAGGCTTCCGAGGTCTGGTTGCATCCATGTGACTTGTCTTCTGCAATGTCTCCCAGGAATGGCAGAGAGAGAGAAGTGTCTCCCGCCTCCCAGGAGGACGTACCAGATTTCCCAGAATTCTTAGGAGAAGGCCATGCCCAATGAGACACAGAAGTCTCATTGGCTATCTCCAGATTGACAGCCTAGACTCCACCCCTATACTCTTAGTCCTTAAATGGACACCAGATTGGGTGACTACCACATCTCTGAACACAAACACAAACCCGTTACCATCTAGTCAATTACAGCTCACGGCAACTCCATGGGTTACTGCGGAGAACCACTCTGCGGTATTTCTTGGCTGTGATCTCGACGGGAGCAGATCATCAGGCCTTTCCTGTGTGGTGTCGTTGGGTGAGTTGAAACTGCCAATCTTCTGGATAACATTAGCGTGTAAACTCTTGGGCTGCCCAATGACCTTTATAACTAACAGAGCATGGATGCACATGCTTTGGACATGCTGTCTGGAGGCACCAGTTCCTGCGAAGGACAGACTTAGGAAAGTAGAGGGGCAGTGCCAAAGAGGAAGGCTGCTTACAGGATGGACTGACACAGTGGCTACAATGACAGGCTCAAACTAAGAACAATTGTGAGGACGGTGCGGGACTGGCCAGTGTTTTGCTCTGTTGTACATAGGGTCGCTATGAGTCACAACAGACAAGATAGCACCTAACAACAACTAAACAACCACGACCACATAGATGTGAAGGGACTTCAAAACACTTGTGGGGAAAAAATTTTTGTCATCTTTTGATATCATTTTCCATGAAGTTTTTGAAGCCCTCCCTTGTATGTAATTGCATTTGTGTTAAGTTTGCTTCTTGTCTACCTCTTCCCCACCTCCACCCCTATCTAGACCATAAGCTCTTGAAGGCTGAAAATTTCCCTTCCTTGTTCAATCCTGTGTCCCCAACATCCAGAACAGAGCCTGGCATGGGTAGGTGTGCATGGAACCTTGGTAAAATAAGTGACTAATGGGATGCGTATCTCTGAGAACTAAGTAAAAGAACTGGGAAACGCCACTGCTTGGTCTTCAAGCTTTGCTCCAGTGACCTGTGGCTACAACCTTCTTTCTTTTTTTATTTTACTTTAATAATTTTATTTATTATTATTATTTTTAATAGTTTCATTAGGGGTTCATACAACTCTTACCACAATCCATACATACATCAGTTGTGTAAAGCACATTTATATATTCAGTGCCCTCATCATTCTCAGAACATTTGCTCTCCACTTAAGCCCCTGGCATCAGCTCCTCATT
>NW_022111324.1:5639585-5686824 GCF_000313985.2 Echinops telfairi
ATGGCTGCTTGTTTACCTTCAAGCCTTTAAGACCCCAGACACTACATCTTTTGATAGCTGGGCACCATCAGCTTTCTTCACCACATCTGCTTATTCATTCTCTTTGTCTTCAGAGGCACAACCTTCTTTCATAGACAGCTTATGCCCCTCCTCCAGACCCAGGTCACAGGACCCCTGGGGGCTCATTCCAGGGTCTGGAGACTGGGAAGGAATGAAGTGTCTCCACCCTTTCCACCTCCTGCCCCCAGGGAGCCCAAGCATGCGTGTTAAATGGAGCTCCTCCAGGGCTTCACCCCAGGCAGGGCTTCCTGGCACAATTTGGCAGCGATGCTCTTAAACCCAGGCAATGATGATTTTCTTGTTCACAACTTCAGATTTCTGCCTGCATGAATTCACTAGCAGGGAGATTTTCTATCCAGGGAGGGAGGATGGCAATACAAAGCCAGAGCCCTCAGCCAGCACTGCTGCTGCTTTTACTGCTGCTTTTGCCTCGGTCTGCCTGCCTCTTAGCCCCCAGTGCTGCCCTGCCCAGTTAATGAGAAGCCCCACACCGGACTCCCTGTGCCTGAGCCAGCCACCACTTTGAAATGACGCTGATCATCACCCTGCCACCCTGCCACCCTGACTCTCCCCAGTCCCCTGTTGGCATTTAGGGAACAGGATGGTTGTGTAACAGGAAGGTCACAGGAAAGCTAGCTGTGAGTCGACCACCTGGGGAGAAACACACAGCACAAGGACCAGTGGGGGTTGGGCCCTGTTACAGTTACTTGCTGCTGCTGCTGTGATAAAGCAAATATTATGAGTGGACTGCCAGAAGAACAAACAAATCTGTTTTGGAACAATGAATGTGCTTGGGAGGAGGGAGCACTAGAACTGATTGTAATGATGTATATACAACTGTGGTAGTTACATAATCTGGTGTCAACTTGAGAGTATTAAGAGTGAAGGAGTGGAGTTTAGCTTGTGAATCAGGTCGCAGCTTGATGACCTCATTTGGAGGCACTATGGAGATAAATAACTCGCTGAAGGAGGGACACACACACACACACACACACACACACACACACACACTCTCTCGCCCTGCGAGACATTCCTGTTGATGAGGCACATGGAGACACATTGATGGAGCCGGAGCCCTGGAGCTGGAGGAGCCACGAGGAGGCCCATGCCAGTGCTGAGATGCTTCCATCAACACTGGATCCACAAGACTTTTCACTCACTGGCCTGTGATCTTCCTGCTTTTGGCATCATTGCATGTGTTTTGCGCATCTGAAGAGGAATTTATAGATTAGTATCGGACATATGGGCTAATATCAGACTTATGGACTTGATCTGGACTGGGCTGGGATGTGTTCTTAATATATAATTGCTCTTTTATATAAAGCTGTCTCTTATACACATATGAGTGTCTCTGGATTTGTTTTTCTAGTCAACCCAGACTAACACAACAACACTTTTGAAAAGTGACAGCCTGGGAAGCATATATGTGAATTTTATATAAAGAAAATTACTGCCAAAAAAAAAAAAAAGGAAAGAAAAGAAAGAATAAATAAAAGTTGGACAACGGTTACCGTGGGTGAAAGAGGAAGAGTTTTTCTTTAGGGCAGTGGTTCTCAATCTTCCTAATGCTGCAACCCTTTAATACAGTTCCTCATGTTATGGTGCCCCCATCCATAAAATTATTTTTGTTGCTACTTCATAAATATAATTTTGCTACTGTTATGTATCATAATATAAATATACACAGTATGTATTTTCATTGTTACAAATTGACATAATTAAAGCATAGTGATTCATCACAAAAACAACATGTAATTATATAGTGTGAAATATTTATTTCTAATGACAAATAAATGAAATTTTGTCTTCAAGCATGGTGCAGCATGGGTAACAGTCTTTATGCTGGGTACTTGTAAGTAGGCTTATCTGCATGTGGGCAGACCTGCCTGGAGACAGAGGAGCAGTGTCTCAGTTCCAAAGACATCAGGAATATGTGTTTTCTGATGGTCTTAGGTGACCCCTGTGGAAGGGTCATTTGACCTTCAAAGGGGTCATGACTCACAGGTTGAGAACTGCTGGCTTAGGGGGCATTGAGTTTATGTTAATGGTAGTGGAATAATTTGGAAATGGATATCAATAATGGTTGTACAACACAAAGAGTATAACAAATGGCAATGAATTACACATTGGAAAATGTTTTGCTATATATATTTTTTGCCACACTTAAAAATAATTCTTAAGTGGAGAGCAAATGTTTTGAGAATGATGAGGGCAATGAATATACAAATGTGCTTTACACAATTGATGTATGTGTGGATTGTGATGAGTTGTATGAGCCCCTAATAAAACAATTAAAAAATATTTAAAAAAATAAAATAAATAAAACAAGAAAATAATTTACACTACTAACAATGAGTACAAGGAAGAAGAAAATGTTCTAAAATTGAATGTGATAATGATTGTACAACTCTTATTGATATGGTTGAACTATTGAATTGTGTGATATGTGAATGAAGTGCCAATAAAACTGTTAAAAAATAAATCTGCTTCTAAAGAAGTACCGCTAGAATGTTCCTTGGAAGTGAGGATGAGAAGATGTTATCTCATGTAATTTTTACATGATATTAGGAGGGACTAGTCCCTGCAAAAAGACATCATTCTTGGTGTGTTGAATGGGGTTTCTGAAAGAAGCAAAATAAGAGAGCAAGAGCAAGGGTGAGCGAGCGAGAGAATCAGAATGACTCACAGTTGTAGAGGTGGGCAAGTCCACTGTAAGTCTAGGCAGGCTCCAAGCCTGTGAGTCAGATGTTAAGTGGGAGACTTCAGCTGATTCATATTGCTTCTGGGTTGATGAACCCAAGATTGGTAGGAATACCACAGATTGGAGGATGACTCCAAGGTCCGCAGGTCAGATGGCAGGCTGCTGATGGCTCCCAGAATCAGCAGATAATATGGCAGGCTGTTGGCTCAAGCCCAAAGAATGGGAGGTGGATGAACCAGATGTGGGATCTAGGCACAGTAAAGGGAAACACACTTTCCCAGAGTGCTTACTTATGTATAAAGTGTCCACTAATAGAGAAAGTGCGCCACCTTTGAGGAAACTTCTTTTCAATTGCATCAAGATGATGTATGACCTGAATAAGGGTTATTATTCTGTCCTAATCTTCTGTTCATAGCGGATCCCATGATGGAGTTGATTACATTGTTAGGTCACACTTGGGGGATGACTAGGCCTTCCCTACCAACCCACTGAGAATCTGGACCAGTCAAATTGAAACTAAACTTAACTATCACTCTTGGTAAAGTGGAAGGTCAGTGAAAAAGAGGAGGACTGTCAAGGAGATAGAGTGACACAGTGGACGCAACAATGTGAAGAAGGCACACGATCAGGAAGTGTCTTGTTCAGTTGCACACAGCGTTGCTATGAGTCAGAACCAAATCAACAGCACCTAATGACAGCTAATAACATATCAAACATTCTCTTTGGATGCAAGGATGGCAAGATTTTGTCCATAGACACCCCACGTTCTCCTCCTGTCCATGGGTATCCTAAAACCTCTTGTCCATGGATGGGTACTACTGCTCCAGGGGTTGGATCCTCTAAAAGAGTTGGAAGGAAGGTTGCATTTGGGGAAATCTGTTTAGACCTCAATTTAGAACCTGGGTATTCAAAGGAAAGATTCAAAGTTAACTCAGAATTATCCAGAGATAGACTCGCTAGCCTACTGCGTTTGTGCTACCTTACAGGCTGGGGATGTTAAGAAGAGATGATACTAAAATTTTCCCACCAGTTGCCATCATTTCTTTTGCTTAGAAGCATGACAAAAGATCCCTATAGCTTCCCCTGGAGCCCATTTCTCTCTGTCTTTCCTCTGTGGGAAATAATGTTTCCCATCATTTTCAAGGTAGATAATCTCACGAGAGTGAGAAATTACTTTATCACTGACGTGGCTGTTGGGTTGAGTCAAAGACAAGTTCTAGATTGTGTAGACAGATTTGACTTAAAACTTTTGTCTCTGTCAGACAAAGAGCCGGAATTTTTGGTGTGGAAAGTATGGCTATTAGGGCTTTAGCATCTACCATATCCTTTTAATTTATTGCTGAAATTATTTAATCTCTTTTTGGGGGGAATTATTTCCTTTTGATTCATTCTTTATCCTCCCTCCAACATAAGTCTGTCCCACTTCTTTCACTTTAAAACTGGGCTCAAGATGTCTTTGTCTTTTGAGTGGGTTAACACAGCTTTCTCTGGAATCTTGATGGTGACATGCCTCAGACGCTAGGAGAGGACACTTGGTACACACCCTGAGCTGACTGGGAGAAGGAAGGCTGCTTGGGCTTCCTTTTTGTTCTCGTCTATCCCTCTGACTCAGGAGAGAAAAGTGCAGACACCGTTTGGCAACCCTGTGGAGGGAATGTTCTTATTTTGCTGTTGTTGAGAGCAAGGACTCTCATTCCCTTGGGGGTAGTACAGATTGGGCAGCTAGGTTTCAGAACTAGTTTAAAAAGAGAAGTACTCCTCTCTTCTTATGTTTGGCCTCTCCTAAACCTTCCCAGGAGACCTGGTGATGTACGGCTTGCCTTGAGTCCATTCACACGATATAATTAGTTTATATACATAAATTGCACCTACTCCTCATTTACTGGAGATTTTGTTATCTGATGTTTCACGTTTGGATCAACAGTTAAAAAAAATCTACCATCTGGCTATTTTGCACATTAATGGTGTGTGTCTGGCTGTAATGAATGCCGAGGTATGAGATGAGATTAATGCTGGTTGTGGTGATTAAGGTTATGTGTTAATTTAGGCGGGCCATCATCTCAGTGGTTTGGAGGTTATGTAGTGATGTCATCATCTTCCATTTGTGATCTGATGTGGCGAATCTCCATTTTAATATAATTTCCTATCATGCCTAGTCTTTGGAAAGTGACCATGTCTGTAAGTCAGGAGTGGGGGTATATGTTGTTGCATTCTTTGTAACTCGAGAAAAGATTGATTTGGAAGCTGTGTGCAGTGTTATAAAAATAACTCCTTTTAACAATAGTATTTACTTAATGAGTCACACAGAGAGTAGAATAACTTGTGGAATTTCCCCAAGATCTAGCATTTACACTGTGTCTTATAATTTATAATGTAATTTTACATTCAGTCTTGCCTTATTTGCTGGGAATTTTCAAGGTTTATCACACATAAAAGTCCATTACTGTAGTGTCAATTCCAACTCATAGCTAGCTTATAGGACAGAGCAGAACTGGCCCCTTAGGGTTTCCAAGGCTGTAACTTTCTTTCTTTTTTTTTTTAGAGCCAGCGGAGAGGCACTCTGGTTAGAAACCAAAGCTTTAATGGCTCATGTTGTTTGTGTTGTCATAGCAAAGTCCAGCATTCCATCTCAGCAATTCTAGAACAATCCTTCACATCCAACTCCCAGCACTCCCAGGACAAAATTGGAGACCTTCACATACCTCTTCACCACACTGAGGTGGCTCACTGGCAAGGCCCTCCAGAGATACCCAGGGCTCAAAGGACACTCTCCTGGGGAACATTGTCCCCTGGGGACTTCCATACAAAGTGCAACAGCACCTTCTCATCATGTTTACCAACCACCAGCAGCCCACCAGCATCACCAAATCCATATTTTCCAACTACTGTTCCTTCCTCTTTGTTTCCAACTCTTGAATTCCAATCACTAATAACTATCAATGCCAGAAGTTCAGCCTGAATTCAGAAGACAGCATGGAACAAGGGATATCATTGCTGATGTCAGATGGTGATTGGCTCAAATCAAAGAATACCAGAAAGATGTATACAGTACTTGTCTTTCTTTGACTATGCAAAGGTATTTGACTGTGTGTACCATACTAAACTGTGATAACCTTGAGAAGAATGGAAATATCAAACACTTCTATGTGTCCATTCAGAACTTGTACATGGATCAAGAGGCAGTTGTGCAAACAGAAAAAGAAGATACTGCATGGTTTAAAATCAGGAAAGGTGTGTGTCAGGGTTGTAGTCTCTCATTATGCTTATTCAATCTATATGCTGAGCAAATCATCATAGAAGCTGAATTATATAGAGTGTGGCATCAGGATTACAGGAAGGCTCATTAACAACCTTCAATATGCCGATGATACAACCTTGCTTGCTATAAGTGAGGAGGACTTGAAGCACTTGTTGATGAAGATCAAGGAATGCAGTCTTCAGTATGGGTTACAACTCAACGTAAGGAAGACCACAATCCTCACAACTGGACCAATAGGTAATATCATGACAAATGGAGAAAAGGTTGAAGTTGTTGAGGATTTTGTCTTACTTGGATCCAAAATCAGTGCTCATGGAAGCAGCAGTCAAGAGATCAAAAGATGCATGGCATTAGGTAAATCTGCTGCACAAAACCTTTTGAGAATGTTGAAGAGCAAGGGTGTTTCTCTGAGGACTCAGGTGCACCTGCCCTGAGCCATGGTATCTCCCTGGCATCATATGCATGTGACAGTTGGACACGGAATAAGGAAGGCCACTGAAGAATAGACGTTTGAATTGTGGTGCTGGAGAAGAATATTGAACATACTATGGACTGCTAAAAGGACAATTGGATCTGTCTTGGAAGAAGTAACACCAGAGTGTTCCTTAGAGACAAGGATAGCAAGACTTCATCCTACACACCTTGGACATATTGTCAGGAGAGACTGGTCCCTGGAGGACACCAGGTTTGGTAAAGTGTAGGGGTGGTGAAAAGAACGTCCTCGACACGGTGGACTGACATAGTGAGTGGGTCTATGGGCTCTGGCACAGGAACAATTGTGAGGAGGGCGCAGGACTGCGCAGTGTCTCCTTCTGTGTGCATAAATGTCGCTTTGGGTGGAAGCTGATTGCATGACACCTAACAATAACAATTTATTATGTTTCTTGCTTTTTGATTCTCTCACTAGGAGATAAGTTAGTTCCTGGACAGCTGAATTTTTGTCTGCTTGGCTCACGGAGGAATTCCTAGTATCTAGAAGAGTGTTTGGAATGTGGCAGGGATTTAATAATTGTCTGTTGAAATAATACATCTTTTTGTTCTGCAAATCACTCCAGTGATCTCTGTCAGTTGTGCAAATATAGAGTGAGAGGACTTCCAGAGAGGGAGCATGGGAGAAATAGATCAAGTTATACAGGGATTCCTGGGCTTAAGGCAAGTAGTAATATTTCAAGTTCTCTCCCCCAAGGTTTGAAGTGGAAACCTCCTTAAATCTATCTCCATGGGGTCTCAGACCTGGTCCTACAGTGCAGGAAAAGTTGTCAAATCATTACCTTGGGGAGGTTGGGGGTTCGGTGAGGAATGTGTGAGGAAGGGCAATTTCAGGCCAGCCTGGGGCTGTCTCTGAAAGACTCTCAGGTCTCAGCCATCTCGTTATTACTGTGAGTGGATGCACAGCAGCTGAGCCTGATTTCATGCCCCAAGGCGTGCCACAGTGACCTATATGTTCTGGACATCCCAACATCAGGGAACTGACATCTTCGCAGGCCGTGGAGAGGGAATACAGGAAGGGGCTAATATGGCTTCCTGCTTTCTGCAAAGAACTTGGACTTACTGTGAACTGAGTTCAGAACCCACATTCTGGATAAGTTGGGGATTCGTGGGCTGGGTATAAACAAACCCAAATGGTTCCTATGCAGAGAAATCCAATCTCTGGACCTCAGATGTTGAGGAAGAGAACGTAGTTTTATTGCAAAGCACTGAGCAAGGAGCAGGAGAGGTTGTTTCCTCTGCTCTGATTCCCTGAATATCTGTGGGGTTTTTCTTCTCAAATTTATAGGGAAATGGGCTGGCAAATTATACAGATTAATAAAAGGTTATAGGGTAAGACTGGGGATTGATTGAACTCATATATGTTTTGTTTTAAAAGATCGTGCAGTTTTGATTTCACTGTGCAGGCACATAGATAGCGTTGGGATTCTGTGCTCCAGGAACTAGGAGGTTTTGTTGAGGGGGTTAATGGATTGGTCCTCTAGGCTGAAAGGCTCTGTGCATGTGCACAGTCACAGGGGAAACCACGGCTGATTGCCATAGCAGCCCATCAAGACACTGTTCTACATTCTACTTTGGTGAGTAGTGATTAGTCTTCGAGGTTCATTAGCAGCCATGGGTCTTTCTCCATCCCTAGGAAAGATGAGGGAAGAAAACTGAACACATTAAAAAAATTGTCCAGTGGACTGCTGGATCATATTCATATCAACCTCTGTGAGTCTGAGACGACAAGAACTAAACAGTACTCAGCAACTCTGGGATCATAACAGAAAGTCTTGGGTAAAAAGGGGGAAAAGTGTGCAACAAAAGTCCAAATCATGAAACAGACCAGACTTACTGGTTGGATAGATACTGTGGAATCCCTGAGACTCTGGCCCTTAGTCACCACCCGTCAGCTGGGGAAAGGAACTCACCCCCATGACTCAATTTCCAGCCAAACCATGGACAGGTCTACAAGGGAAACACTAGTGAGGTACATACATCTTAGCATCACCAACCATTTGAGATCAAAAGGGCAGAATTTCCCCATGGACAAAGTTCAGCAGGGTTAGGAAGGGAGGAATGAAAATAAAAGACAGAAAGGACGTGGGATAAGTGGTGTAATATTGTGGAGATTGTACTCAATGAACTGTTGAATGGGGAACTGATTTTCTCTATCAACCTTCACCCAATTCACAATACAAAGTTTTTACAAAAGACAGAAAGATAACAGATGTGACCCTCCTTGGACCCTACCCATACTTGGACCCTCAGTTGATCAGGCAGGTTAGACCCATTCTCCGTGGATCACCAGCGAACAGTGCATAGTTTTGTACCCTTATGCCCTTGCTCCCCAAGTGTCATTATTAAATTCACGGCAGGTTTCTCTCATTTTTCTAAGTCATTACAGTGTGTAATGTGGACACTTAAAATTCTATATTTTTAAATGAAAAAGAAATACCACTTATATTTTCAGCTTGCCTCAACCATCACTGTGCTCCACAAATTCTCACCCACGCATTTGAGCTGTGCAGACACACACAGACATAGACACACACACACACACACACACACACACACACACACGGAAGTGTGCTCAGTAAGTTCTATTTCATTGTTTCTCCCTTTTACTGTAAATTAGGCGCAGGTTTACAGAGCAGGCTAATAATGGTCTTACATTCAACAATGCATACACATTTTGTTAATTCATCCTTTGCAATAGCCACCACGTACCATCGCTTGTCCTGCTTCCTCCCTGTGTGTCCTGGTTCCAGTTTCTTTCCTGACCCTCTGAACTCCGTGATTAGGGAATACTGCCCCTTTGGTCATATCTGGTGGATCATTCTACCGGAGGTGAGAGTTCCGTTTCAGACCAGAAGGGTCTTGGAGTCATGTCTACTTGACTGGTAAGCCTGATCTCTTTTATGATTTGAAGCTTTGCTCCATGTTTTCTCCCATTCTATCTGGGACCTCCTAAGATGACCATTTTCAGAGTAGTTGGTAGAGGTGACCAGGGTTGTGGGAACCAATGTTTACATGGGCCATCGGACAGAATTTTTCCATGTCTGCAGAATTTTATCACTTGTCTTTCCTTTGGATGTGGCGAGAACAATGGTTGCAATTTAGATGAGAGATGATGAACTTTTAAGACCCCAGTTGCTACTCAGTGAAGTAGCTTGGAGGCCATTGTCTTTTGAACTATGTTATACCAATAGACCTTGGGTTCCCTGTGACGACATCTTTGATGCCCCCAGGCCCAGAGACTTACTCCCTCAAGGAGATAGGTTATGTCTAATAAGGATTTATAATGATGCCTCCTTTATGCTCCACCACATTCATGGATGTATTGTCAGCAAAGGTAAATACCCACGTACAAATCTCCTCTGTCAAGTCTATATATATCATTTGTGTGTGTACTCCCACGCTCCTTACTACACCTGTTAGGCTGCTTTTCTGTCTAAGCATCTACTCCTAGATCGCCACTATGGCAGGAGTGTGTATGTAACAGTACCTGCTTCTGTTGCCTTCGCCTCTTGCAAACCTCCGAACGTCTTCCCCTGCCTCCATCACTTCTTTTTTAACCTCCTTCCCTCCCTCCCTCCCTCTTATTAGAGATGAATACACATTTACACCCATCTATCCTCTAGCCTGTGAGTTTCCCTCCTTCCTTTGCCCTTTCACCCTTGGTAGCCTCAAAGTATGTTTATTCTAGTGTGAAAACCTACTCATGATTTGTGACAATAATAGTCTCATAAACTATTTGCCTTTTTGTGACTAATTTCACTTACCACGATGTCTTCTAGGCTCATCCATGTTATGAGGTGTTTGGAAGATTGCTTGTTATTATTCATGCATAGTCTTTGATTGTGTGCATGTACCACAGTTTATTTTTCCATTCCTATTGATATGCATTCAGGTTGTTTCCATCTCTTTTTCCTCTAGTCACATATGTATCTATTCGATGACTTTATCTGTTTAGGTTATGTACCAAGTAGAAAGATTTCTGGGTCATATGGTATTTCTACTACTAACTTTCTAATGGTATTTATTTCTTAAAATCTCATTTGGAGGGGTATAGGCATAGAGGCAAATGGGTAAGTACAAGTGGATACATATGGGAGAGCAGATACAAGTATCTATGTGTATGTATAAATACAGACATATGTGTGAAGGCATTTTTATCATTGAAGACACAATTAAAGATACTCCTCAGCCATAACCACTTTCTAAGACTATTTTTTTGGGGAGTGCAGGATTTGAAGGCTTAGGACAATAGTCTCAAGTTCTGCAGCCTTGCGAAGTGAGTAAGCTTCTGGGGGCTGGTCTTGGGAACAGCCATCATAAATAGAACCACTGGTTCCTGCCCAACAGGAGCAAAAGGCAACCAAAGCCCCAGAGAAGAAAAAAATTGATATGGTGGAGGCCAATAGCCTCCATGAGACACGAACTCATCTACCTTGAGACCAGGAGAACGAGTCCTCCTAGGACCCAACTAGAAGCACTGACTATTCTGGCCAGTCTCACGATAAATGATCCAGAATAGAATGTGAGAAAACTGTATAACAAAGCTCAAATTCTTTAGAAAGGATCGACTAACTGGGCTAGTTGAGACCAGAGCACTCCCTGAGACTCTTGTCCTGAGACACTCTTTAAATCTTGAGCTGAAGCCATCTTGGGATCACCTCTTAGCAAAATAGTAAAATGACAAATGAAATAATGGTTGTTGCTCCTAAGATGCATGCTCCATTGAGAGTCCTTTGTATGAGACCCAGAGGACAGGATTTGCTCTAAAGCTAAGATGAGAAGGGGAGAAAGTCAAGGAAACTAGATTTTGGAAATGAAACCACCAGGACACAATCGAAGGAAATGCTGACACAGTGTGGAATCGAATTACTGCCACTGAATGATTACTGTGGAAATGATTGAGTGGGAGCCTACCTGTTGGGTTAAGCAGAGTTCTGAACAGGTTTGAACGCTGGGGTAAACTCTCACCCCAAACACAGGGATAGATATATAATGTATATTTGGTAGGAAATGGAGCTGCAGCACTTTAATGGGTGCAGGGAATGCAGGATGTCACAGAGCTTGTGATCAGCACGTGAGCTGCACACACAACGATGGGCCCAGCCACAAAGGGGTGCTGCGGGCGTGGCTGGGCAGCTGGAGCCCAAAATGTCCAAGGGGTGATCTTAGTTTCTTATTCGAAATGAGTGGTGGGAGGGAGAAGTGCTGGCCGTGCCTTGTGGAAGCAAGAGCAACCCCATAGCTTTGAAGACCAGATAGAGGGAAATATTTTTTTAAAAAGAATAATCACCTCCCCCAAAGTGCAACTTACCTTTCATAAGGCATGGACCTCGACCATGCTGCCAATTGGTGGTGGGTGCAGTCAACTCAATTCGAATCCCTCCTAGTCTCACAGCACAAGGTAAGATGGGCCCAGAAGACCTTTTACTTATAACTCCTGGTAAGAGAAAGTGACCAGGGTTTTTCTTGCATGGGGCAACTGGTAGATTCAAACTAACATCCTGGTTAGTAGTCAAATGCTTAGCCATTGTGACCTGGGGCTCCTGCTTTCTCTGTTAAAATGTGTCTAGGATGCTACTACAGAGGAGAGCACGTGTTGGTTTGCTTACCTGGTGGTGCTGGTGGTGGTGTGGGACGTCTTCGACTGTTTAAAATGCACCCTGCTCCATCCTATGATACGAATGATAATAGTTCTACTCTTAAATTCTTTTTCCCCAGGAGTGAAAGCCACTACTTGTTATCCATTACTTCAATACATGGATCTCTTTCTCTCCCTCATAAGACTCTGTGTGTGTGTGTGTGTGTGTGTGTGTGTGTTGGAGAGAGAAAGAGTTCGTTTGTGACTGTCAACCCTCTTGAGTGCCAACCTCACAGAAGGGTCACATTTCTTGTGGAAAGTGGCTATGACAGATTTAAATAAAAGGGCTGGTAGGGAGGAGAGCTGCTCACTAAATGACACCATGCACTTACAGGCTGGGCCCTGGCTTCGAGTGGAAAAACAGGGTCAAGGCACAGCTGTGCGGAGAGGAAGGAGGGCAAGCCAGGGCTGAAAGAGCCTTGGTCTCCAGCTCTTCTCACCCTCCCTCCCCGCTCCCCGCAGAGCTTTCAAAATCTAAGTGCCTGTCAAGACCCCTTCCCACCCCTGCCCTTCCTCCCCTTACGTAGATGAGGTCTGACCATTTGAAAAGGCAACTCTGGGTAAGAGAAGGCAACACCCCAGCGGCCTTGAGGGACAGCCCCACGGTGGCAACAATGGGCTGTGGAAATCCATTAGCAAATGCAGAGCAGAATCTGGTCCAAGGTGATAGGGGAGGAATGGTGGTGCGAGGAGATGGAAGGCCAAGGTTTACCCTTTCTTTCCAGAATGTTCTCCTCCCAACTTCATAGCACCAGGGCACAGACTAAGGTTAAATATATGTCAACTCCGACTCCTAGCGACCCTACAGGACAGGGTTGAACTGCCCCTGTGGGTGTCCAAGGGAAAGCCTCATCGTTCTCTCTTTCTCCCAAAGAGCAGCTGGTGTCTTCAAACTGTTGACCTTGCAGTCAGCAGCCCAACGCGCAACCACTAAATCACCAGGGCGCCCTGGACTTCAGTCGTGTATCATTACGGGGAAGGATGAGGGTCTTTTTCTTTTCCTTATGCACGGCCAGCCAGGCCTTTCTCTCATCTCAGAATTGCCCCCGAGACGGGATCTGATAGCAGCATTCTGCCTTGGCAGCCAGAGCTCCGCAGGCGGGGCAGGATTTCTGCACCTGCCCCGGGGGCCTCCCTCGTTCCAGAGACAATCTTTAAGTGCCACATCTTTAAGGACTGAAATGAAAGCAAAAACAGACTTTGTCGTGGTTGAATACGTACTGTATTTAACTTTCTTTTTAATCCCAGAGAAGTGAAATGCAACATCTGTTTGAGTTTATGTAACATCCAATGACGACTCGGAATTTCCTAATTAAAGTCATTTTTAAGGCACTCTGCAGAGCCAGCTTCCTTCAATGGGTTTTCTCCAAATAGCAGAATACCTGGTTTCTCTTTCTTCCAAGCGATACACACATGCTCATGCGCGCAACCTGCTCTTCTGTCCTGGACGACACCGAAAACAGCACAATTCCAAGAGGGAAACAGCATAGGCGGGAAAACACACTCGGTGGGCAGAGAAGATACATACAAGTAAGGGCCCCGAGCTGGTGGGAGCAGAAGAAAAGGAGCAGGAGGCAAATGGAAGAGGGTCTGGCAGGCCAGGTGGCTGGTGGCTAGGGAAAGTTAGGCTGTGTTTCCCAAGCAACTCATCGACATCCAGTCGAATCCGACTCCAGTTTACTTTATGGAGCTGATTCCTCGTTCTCTCTCTTTTCTTCTTTAGAGACCAAGGGCCAATCGACTTAAGGTGTCTCAAAATGTTCACACGTCTATCTGGGTTACGTGTGCTTGCTTGTGCTCATGCACTTGTGAAGGCTGACCTTAGAGAGAGGCATGATTCGGGAGTCTCTACAGAGATTAAAAAATATATATGAAATTCTCACTGGTCCATGACTGTGCCTGAAAACCCCCACCATTCATCACTCCTTCAGATTAAGGCAATCTCTGTAGCCCCTGTGGAAACATAAATGTCACCGGACAGGAGAAGCACTCAGCTCTTTAGCACCCACTGAGGGCCACCTATCAGAGAGCAGGACCCTGAGTGATGGGACCCAGGGCAGGGACATGTTGACTACTAGGGAAAGCAAGTTTGGAGGGATGGGCTGTTGGTGGGGAAAGGACAGCAGCCGAGGAGCAGGGGAGTTACTCAGGGTTGGGGACACAGATTTCCCTAGGCTCTGTGTGTGTGTGTGTGTGTGTGTGTGCATGTGCACAAAGCTGTAGATATGATGGTATTCTGAAGGAGCCCTGGTGGTGCAGTGGCTAAACAGTTCAACCGGTAACAGAAAGGTTAGCAGTTCAAACCCAATAGCCACTAACCCAAGGCCAAACCCACAGCCAGAGAGTCCCTTTGCACCTGTGCAGGGTTCCTGAGGCTGTAAATCATTACCAGAGCAGGTGGGCGCATCTTTCTCCCACAGGTGGCTTTGAACTGTCAACCTCGAGGTTAGCAGCCGGCTGCCTATCTCACAGGGTGGCCAGAGGTCTTTAATCGGGAATTCATTTGGGCCCATCATGACCCCGGTACGGTGACTCTACACTGAGTGAAGGACAATGAATGTTCTCAACTGTTGAGATGGACAGTATAATTACACGTGGAGTGAAACATGGTATTTCCATTGATCTAGATGGTTTGTGTATAGTCAGTGCACACACAGATGCACACACACACACATACACACATGCACAGAATCTCACCCAGCAGTGGAGATCCTGTCAGTGTGAAGGGGAGCCAGGTCGGTTCTCAGACATGCAAGATTTAGACACATAGTGGTTGTTGCTGGGCTGCCGGGGAAAAGGTTGACTTTTGGGCAAAGTGACTCCTTCCTCTGATACCATGTACACCTTCACTCAGTCTTTGTGGAAATGTCCAAGGATTGGCTCAGAAGGGCTAGACGTGGGCCCTTCAGGATTGGGACTGGGAATTTGGGAGACAGGTGGAGGTCAAGATGGAGAGAGAATCTAGCAGGTGGTAGATTTCTGCTTCTAGATAAGCTAGAAATGGAAGAGCAATGCCCAGGCGAGTGCCGGTCTCGGCCACCAGGTACAAGTCCAAGGACTTGCTAATTTCCAAGGATCTGCTCAGGCTAGTGGTTCCATGAGGAGAGGACACAGGCATTCCTTAATAGCTTTTCCCATTCTTGGTGCCCCAGAAAGCTAAGGAACCAAAGGATGAAGGGCTCTGGGCAGAGGGGAGAGGCAAGGCAGAAAAGGCACTAGAAGTGCTTCTCAACGTTCACCTCACCATAGAATTTGGGTAATTTTTCAAAGAACACCGAGGCCGCAGCTCGACCACCAGAGATTCTGTGTATTTGATCTGTGATGGGAACTGAGCAGGGAGCGTCTTTAAGCTGCTCAGATGAGTCTGTGCCGGATAATGTACCAGAGCAGAATGAGGCCGCTAGCTCTGAGATGGTGGCCCTTTAGCAGGCAGTCAACCCCACGTTTAGGGAGAGAAGGGGAGGCCTGATGTGAGGCTGGATGCGGACTCTGCTGACTGGGGCTCCTTCGCAACCTCGCTAGCTGTGATATCTGATCCCATCTCAGGGTGAAGGTGTGGGACAGGGTCCTCCCCACCCCACCACCTTGTTTCTGTGGCTTCAGAGAGAAATAACTCACTGTGCTCTGTGGGACCAGAAGACAACTTCTGGGGCTGGATGGTTCAAAGATAGAGGTGATTTTCTGCTATATAATAAACACAAACTTAATAAATTAATCACTCAGCAAGACAACAAATAAACAGGGAAATAAGACAATGTGCACTGTGTTTTTGCCCTCTCATCAGGAGGTGGGGGGTTCTCCCTTCATGGTGTTGATCCTGGTGATGTCCGTAGACCCTCAGTCACTTGAAGACACAGGCTGGCCATGGCAGGAGGAACCGGAGTGCTTTGAACCTGGTTCCCCAAGCATCAGGGCCGTTGGGGACTTGTGAGAGGGTATTAACACTGGCCACCCACATGGAGAAAGGAAGAAGAGAGGAAATACATATTCTCTTTGTTTCCCATCCAAGAGCGTAGGGAGGGAAGGCAGGGTTTGGGAACCTAGGCTGGGTCATGACAGATGTTTGAAGTCCGGGTTGACCAGCTCTTCATCCTCGGAGGGTTGGGCATGGACTTGAGACCCACTTTTCCCACACACAACAAGGTACAGGCACAACTCCCACTTCAACAGCAGCCTCCCACGAGAACCAGCCAGTGCATGGCGAGTGCATGGCACATGGTGGGTGGGAAGGAGGTACTGGCCATGGGCTGGGAGGACGGTGAGGGGACAGGCAGGATGGCACTCGTTTTAGTGGGGAAGCAGCTGTCCAAGGCTTGAGCGTCTGGAACCATCGCTCGTTTCCTCCTCATCAGTCTCTGCCATGTGGTTCTGCTGGCTAGGCTTGCCTTGTTCTACTAGGAAACCTGTATGCGGACATGGAGACATGTAAATAAAATGGGCATTAAGACATCGATCAAAGCAATTTCATTCTCCAAGAGCAGACGTTCATCATCTGGGCTTCATAAATAGATTTCAGAAGGGCTCTGACCCTGACATTTTAGGCATTTATCTACATATGTATTTCTCTGTAATGAGAAATAGCTTTTACAGGACTCTTAACAAAATTAAACTCAAGTAGATCTGTAAGCAAAACAGCACAGAAACCAGTAAGTAAAATAATGCTCACCACTGTTGCCTTTTTAAGGTGCTTCTCCCCTTGTTCTGATGACATTCCCATTGCCCGTGGTCACCACAAGGCCACAGGTTGGGCACGGGGTTGTAGACCATTCAGGTGTGTGACCAAGTCACAAAGGGGGTTGTGACAATACATGGACATCCCAGACCCCTTCTGGCTTTGTTTCTCAGCTCCCAAAGGCAAAGAGAATGGCAAGAATTGTTTTTGCAGTCCCAGAGCTTCCAAAGAGCCCTGGTGGCACTGTAGGGCTTTGGAATGCTCACTTGATGGTTGGAAGTTCAAACCCACTAACAGTATTAAAACTCTATATAGGGTCACTGGGAGTTGGAATAGAGTTGATGGGAGTGGGTTTGCTATTTTGTTTATCGCTTACCCAGTATGTGTGTGCATGAGTTCAACTGTGCTAATGTCTGTGTCTTCAATATATGTTTACATTATTCAACTTGAATTAATCAATTAAAAAAAAACCTGGTGCCACTTTTCTCTCTTTTTTGCAGGTACAGGTATCTATAAGGGTAAGTAAAAAAGTATTACACAGAATCATAGAAATCTTCATTAAACAAAAAAAAATATCAAAATACAAAATGTTGCTTCTTGATAGCCTCTCCACCTAGGTCTCCACGCTTTTGAAGTGGGTGCTTCCATCCCTCAAGCCCTTCCTCCAAGAACTGGGCTTTTGGACACCACTTCACAAAGGTGGTTTTGGCATTCTTGAAGGGCTCCAAGTGTGCTCCTGTCCAGTGGACTTTGTGTTTGGGGAACAAAAAGAAGTCTTCAGGGGCTAGATTAGGGCTGTAAGGTGAATGGGGTAAGGTTTCTCAGTGAATTCCTATAGAACCACCCTCGCTCCCCTTGACCAATGAAGCAATGCATGGCTAGGTTGGAGACATTCCATGGTGCAGCTTTCCTGGTCTCTTTCTCAGCGATCCAGTTTTCCTAAACTTCTCCAGATCTTTCTTCTCTCAAGGTTTGGAAAGAGTAGAGCCCCAAAAGACTATGATTTTAGACACCTGTCCTCCAGTTGGGGCTGTTTGTAATACAAAAAATCAAACGCAAAAATAACCCAACTTCTTCCTAATAAACTCCCACGATTGTCCGGTGTCCTTCAAGAAAATCTATCAAAATCACCCCTTTGAAGTCACCAAACACAGTGGTCACAACCTTCTCAGTTGACTTCACTCTCGTGAAGTGGAGCTGGTCCAGCAGATCCCCCTTGGAAGTCAGGGTTGGGGTAGGACCCTTTAATTGCAGCCCCCGAGCAAGGCTAAGGCAGTGTGTTACTGTGAGAACATTTGGTAGTTATCACTGATCTCAAAGACACGATTAAACATGTCAGGATTAGAATAAACCCATTCATATATGAACTGAAACCCTCATAGCAAGACTCTTTAACTTACCCTCATATTGCTTTATGCAATAGTTTTGGTCTTAAAGACAAAGTGGGAGAATTTTAAGATAAACAGTATTTTTAAATGTACGAAGGGGTGGCTCTGAAGTAAAGCCACCCTTTGACTATCTCCCGTCTTCTCCTGACCACTCTTCGGTTATGCCTGACATTTTGATGTACTGTGTTTGCTAAAGTGATGTATGGTATGACAATTTTATAGGATGACAAATTCACTCATGCTGTTGCATTTTTTGGAGGTATTTTTGAGTATACTATGATTTCAGTTATAGAACAAAACAAAACCAATTAAATAAGTGTGTCCCAGTTGTTTGAAATTAGATGACTCCATTAGGGGGAGAAAGTCATGCAGACTGGCATTTAATAGGCGAGGAGCCCTTTTAGAAAATGTTCTGCACAGTCTGATGTAGCTGCCATGTTCCTTGGTGCCAACAGTTGCCCGTCTCTTTCCCTGCAACAATGGGATGAATCAGAGACCCTGCCAGTCCTGGGAACTTGTACCGCACACAATGACAGACATGGCAGCAAGGGAGGGAGCAGGCAGATGTGGGTATCTGAGGGCGGAGGCCCGCAGACCACCGTGTCTGCCTGATGCTGATGATCCGGTCTGGGGAGAGGCCTGTGTGGGAAATTTGGAACCCCATGACGATGTGGCTGCTCATCACACAATACAGGGGCTATAGGGTGGAATAGAATTTGGATATTGAAAATTTTTAACTGCATAGTTGAGGTTTGCTATCAGTAAGGCACAGGGAAGCTCAGAGCACTCTGTCAATGTGCCCTTGAGAGGCTAAAACCTCTGAGGGGTGAGGATGGCCCCAAGAATAAACAGACCTTCCCATTTCACAGATGGGAAAGTAGAGGGGCCAAAGGTTGCCATCAAACCAGGGGCCGCAGGTCTCTTAGTGGGTGCATTGCGCCAAAGTCATTGTGGTTGCCATGGGGGAGTAAGAAGGTTGGGAAATACCTACTTCTTGACCCGTAAAGGAAAGGAGATCATTTGGGGGTGCAGAGTTTGGGATCCAAGCGAGTGTAGGGTGGTTTATTCTTTCACAGGAAACCCCAGTTCCCTCTTGATGATGGATCCCAGGGAAACACTTGCTTTGTTTGATTTGGTGAGTGGCCCTGGGAAGTAGCTATTGCCAGGCTGGGTCAGGACATGCTTAAGGAGGGACAGACGAGTCTTTAGATTCTTGATGTATGCACGTGTGTGTGTGTGTGTGTGTGTGTGTGCTCACACATGTGCCTGCGTGCAAGGAGGGGCTGTAGGGTAGTCTCTCAGTCCCTATTCATCTGATATGCATATGCAGAGTCCTTCTTTCTTTCCTAATTAATTAGAAGTAATAGCTTTCCATAGTTTGGGATATGTGAGGGAGTGTGGAGTGGGAAATAATTTAATTGGCTGTCTTGCTTTCAAAGCCCAGTTTAATGAAATGGTTCTCAGCCTGAAGTGCATGTATTATCTTTCCTGTTATTTTTCCAATTAACATTTCATTGGATCACGTCTGTGTGGAATCTTCTAATGGGTTTCAAGGGTGGGGTGATGGGGCTCGAGCAGATGGAGAGATAACCAGCTGTCTCTTTCATCACTAGTGCCTGTGTACGATCTGCTGTGGCTGCAGGTTTGTTGCTGC
Source organism: Echinops telfairi (assembly GCF_000313985.2). Taxonomy (NCBI): domain Eukaryota; kingdom Metazoa; phylum Chordata; class Mammalia; order Afrosoricida; family Tenrecidae; genus Echinops; species Echinops telfairi. Next base: position 5,659,450 of record NW_022111324.1, read on the forward strand.
GTGTTGTCTGGGAAAAGCTCAGAGTGCTTGGCCGAGGTCTTGCCTCGGCCCTCTGTCCATCCTCACTGAGGCCACTAGGCCAAGACCAGCAAAGGTGCAGGCAGAGTGGCTGAGGCATTACTGCAGAGGATGGACGATGGGAGGATGTCCAAGGTGCTGGGCTTTCCTGTGGCGTGTGTCCCTAATGGAGAAATGAACGGCCCTCAAAGCTTCCTGGGGACACCTCATCCTTGAGGGCAGAGGCTCTACTGAGCCTGTGCAGGGCAGACACTCACTATAAGTGTTTACCGAAAGAATGAATATTCAGAGGGATCCCTGCAGTAGCTCCCTGGTTGGTTCTTTTTCTTGTGAAGAGAGCAATTAGTAGAATGGGGTGGGGGTGGGGCATAATGTTTAAGGAGACGCACTTTCTTAGGGTGGTGGGAGTGCAGGACTGGTACTCGCCAGACCTCGAGAATGCTCCTTAAATATTGTGCCCTAAGGGTATCCCTTGCCTCACCCTCATTCCCTCTGGCAGGAAGCCAAGGGGTCCACTCTCAACATCTCACCTGTGTCCAGGAAGGCTGGGTCCTCCCTCAGCCTGAGGCCATCCTCAGTCATTCAGCAATCTCCCCCCGCCACTGTCTCACGCCCACCGTCTGCCCTCACATCCTCCCCAGTGAGGCTCCTGTGGAGCTGGGTCAGAACAGCGTCTTTGCTCTCTCCCCACGCTGGCCAACCTGTGTTCCCTTCTCCTGAGCCTGGGGCTTCGTGGTTATACATCAGGCTGCGATTCTCAAAGTCTGCAGTTTAAAAGCACCAGCCATTCTGAGGGAGAAAGACAGGCTTCCTACTCCCGTGAAGTGTTGCAGGCTCAGAAACTCACAGGGCCAGTTCTGCCTGGTTCTACAGGGTCCTTCTGGGTCAGCATGCACTTGATGGCAAAGAGTTTTTGTTTTGTTTTGATTCAGCTGTTTTAAGAATCAACCTACATTTTTCTGGGTTAGTCAAGGATAAACGTGGGCTTGCAGGCAGAGTGGAAACTCCCATGTGCAGTCTCATGGCCTCCTGCCTAGAGGCTTGGCTTCCCATTTGTCCTGAGGAGGAGAGAGGGTTAGGTTCTCTGGGCCACCTTCCAGGTAGGCCAAGCCACTGCTCTCCTTGCAGAAGGAGAGCTGGGAGAAAGCACAGCCTGGGCAGAGAAGGGGGCAAGCTGCATGGGTGAGCCAAGAGGAATGAGCCTACGGCAGGTAGCAGCAGAGAGAAAGAGAAAGAGAGAGAGAGAGAGAGAGAAAGCGCCATGTCCCTAAATATGCCTCCACTGTGTCAGGGCAGCCTTGGGGTTTGGGGTAGGAAGAGAGATGTCCTCATTGTATTTGTACCCACAGGACTACATCTATAATGTCACCTTCCAACTGTGGGTCCCAGCCAATACCCGGGACACTAGAAATAGTGTGTGTGTGTGTGGGGGGGGACAGGCCAGTGGAGCCCACATAAAAGTCTGTACACATCATTTCTCTCCCTGTGTTTCTTGCCTGAGTCCATGACAAGAAACACGTTTGCTGTCCGGCCTCTGTCATCGGCTTAAACTAGGCAAATCACGCTGGGACCTCACATCGGAACCAGATCTGACAGCAGCCCCTTCTCCTTTCCCAAAGACCTCTTGGAAGTCTCCGCCACATCTTCTATCAGGATTGTGCAGGAGCCCCTTGGCGCCTCCTTGTCTACCAGCAGGTGGGCTTAGCTCCTGGGGGTACCTCAGAGCCCCACCAGCTTCCTCAGAGGCAAGCCCCTCTTCCCTGAGAGAGCTCTGAGCTCCCAAGTCAATGTGGCCTGCGGGTCTGCGAGCAGCCTCAGGCCCTGCGGTTCAGGTGAGGAGATGGCCCTTCAGACAGTTTCCCACTGGATCCTCCAGACTCTGCTGTTGGCTGGGTGTTTCCAGGGGGCTTTGAAAGTTCGTGAGAAAGCGGAATGAGAAGACAATGGGATATTTCCATGAACTTTTTGAAGCCCCTCCTCTAGGGGCTGACACCGACCCACACAGGAGCTGTCCGGGGAAGCTCTCCAGCGGAGCCCACCCACCCAGGGCACAATGTTTCCCAACTGCGTGCCCACACAAGTGTTGGGGGTGGTCAAAGAACCTTGCCTGTCCTTTGGCCACCAAGCCATGAAGGCCTTCCTTCTGCAGCTGTCCCACCAGGGGAACTGGAACCAGATGCGCTCAAGATTTCAAAAGGAATTAGTGGCAATAAGACTCCCGGGTAAAAATATCTGCGTGCACCCAGCTTGCTCACTCAGCTCCCTTTCTGTCTACAGATCATTTAGGCTTAATTATAGAGTTCAGGCATTCATTGGGCTTTTGACTAACTTTCTTTTCTGCTCCAAGAGTGTGTGAGTATAGTGGGTCTGTGCAGGTGTGTGTGTGTGTGTGTGTGTGTGTGTGTGTGTGTATTTACATCTTTCTTGGCAACTCAGTTGAGAGCTGGCTCTGGTCATGTTTAATTGTGCCCCCAGTTCTAACAAGAATGTTCAATGTGCCAACTGGAGCTCGGAAAGTCATTGTTTCCCCTGCCACCCTCTCCCCCCACCCCGTTCCCCGCTGGGGCTGTCCTGCCTGCCCGGAGGGGGTGGGGGGTGGCAAGTGGCAGGACCTGGCTCAGCTGGGACCTCAGCAGCAGGCAGGACGTGAGCTCTCCCCTCCTGTTGTGCTCATGGGGCTTCAGGGCTTCGGAGACCAGGGGAGCAGAGCCCCCCTCCACTAATTACCAGGACTGTGCTCACAGCAACAGAGCGGCGGCCAGCTCACACACACTGCAGCCCAGAAAAGCATTACTATTATTATTATTTCTGGGCCAACTTCTCTGAGGATTACAAGGTTTTCTGCATAGGGAACCTGTACTCATTCTCTTATTTTTTAATCCATCCTTTTAGTAGACTGGTAGGGACTACATGACTTTGTAGGTGAAAGTGACTTGCATTCTCCTCTCCTCCCTTCTCTTTTGTGGCCTCTAGCGAGGGAGCATCCCTGAGTAGTAGAGTATGTGCTTGGCTGTTACCTGAGAGGTTGGCAGTTCAAACCTGCTGGCCACTCTGGTTGGACTCAAGATGTGGCAGGCTGTTTTTTAAGAGTTTTGCAGCCCTTGGAGCTGCGTGGCCAATTCTACTCTGTTCTACAGGGTTGCTATGAGTGGAATTTGACTCAATATTACTGGTTGTTGTTCTATTAACAGTAATAGGAGCCCTGGTGACATCGTGATTAAGTACCTGGCTCTTAAACAAAAGGCTGGCAGTTCAAATCCACCAGCTGCTCCGTAGGAGAGCGCTGTAGCAATCTGCTTCCATAAAGATTACAGCTTGGGGAAACCCTGTATAGGGCAGTTCCATTCTGTCCTCTCGGTGACTGAGAGTCAGGATATTGACTGGATGGTACACAACGACAGTCAAAACAGCATCACACTCCACTTAAGACTGCATGTGGAAGCCCTGTGACAAGTACAAATCAGAGTTGCTTTATTTCACTGCTCAGAATTGCAGATTAGAACATGGTTTTGACCTACGAGATCCATCTGGAGCACCAGGATAGACAGAGCTGATCGAAGGTCCGTGGAATGATTGGAGACTCGTCTCCAACATTCCCCCAACTGGGGGTCGAATCAACATACAACGTGTACAGCATAGTCCCAGACGAAGAGTTCAAATCAGTGGTCTCAGATAAAAGGGAATCTGGAACATTTGCTGTTTGACTTAGTAGTAACGATTCCCCCCCTATTAAAGAATGGATTTGTCTGTCGCTGGATTTTAGGATAATTGATTTTTGGTCAATGGTATAGGAGGATGACAGCAATCTTTCTGTCTGAAGACAAAGAAAGGGCTTTGGCTTCCTGGGAAGGGAGACTGTGCAGTGATGGGATTTGGGAGACTGGCGTCTTCTCTCACTTTGCTGCTGATTAGGTATGTGACTGTCAACGGATGACCTCATTTAGCTGGACCTCAGTTTCCTCAGAGATCCTAGACTGAGAGACCGCAAAGGTGACCCTATTTAAGAAGCGAAGACCTTCTGCAATGCTCTTTTCCAGCTAGGAATTCAAAACTCTTGTGTCACCAAGAAGCCACACGTGTAGATGTGTTTAAAATCAAAATATAATCTTTAGACCAGCCAACTAAAACCTAATCAAGGCCCAGAATGTGGCCATTGAAAGTTATGGTATCTGGTGTCAGACTCAGGTACTCTCAGGGGGAAGGCAGGGCTGATTGGAGCACAGAGGTGACCCCAATAGAGGTCTCATAGTGAATTCTCTCATGTCTGACTGCCTCTCCTGTGGCAATATCCTGACTAAGCTGAAGGGTAATGATGCAGAGATCAGAGAAAGAGAAGAGACTTGCTTCCCTGTGAAGCAGCCCTAACTTTAAAGTATTTGTTTGAAGGGCGAGAGAGTTCTGCCAGGTGGATTTCAGAATTGAGAGACCCAATGTAGAGTTCCCAGTCGTATCGTTGACAATCATCAGACTACACATTTGCACAGTGCTTGAACTTTTATGACCACAGTCCCAACTACATTTCTCACTTTGTCATTGCATAATTTTCCAGAACTGACTTGGGTCATTTCTTTGAAAATGTTGAAGAATGTGAGTTTTCAGGGGGTGGGGGAGGAATGCTAGTTGTGTATAGTGCAGCTGACTTTATAAATACAGCCAGGCCCGGGGTTATGAATGAGCTCTTTCCCTGGTCTCTATCTTAGTTGAATTTGTCTGTCAGTCAGTATCTAACATCAGTTAGGCAAGCATCTGTTATGTGCCATCTACAGGAATCACAGTCACCTCAATGGCAGTGGAGATATTTTAGGTTGCTTCAGTGCATAAAAACATTAAAGAAACACTTCTAGATACATTGGGTGTGAGGTTAACATGACACTAAAAGACTTTTCGCACAATAACAGGTAGTAATAAGAATAAAAATAATGTTTTGATGCACGTTGCAAAATCGTTGTGAACGCCCAGCTGGAAAAGCACATTTCAGAAGGTTTTAGCTTCTTAAATCAAGTCAGCTTTGAGATCTCTCAGTCTATGAACCCAGAGGAAATGGAAATCCAACTAAATTATGCACCTTTGTATGCACCTTGACTCTTCAGCAGAACAGGCTTTATGCAGGTTGGCTCCTAACTATGGGTTGTGAATAAGTCAGACGTGTGTGACCCCACCTGTACAGAGATGCCCTTGAACAAGTTTGGTTATATATAAGTCACATCTTATTTTAATATATAAGGGAGATGAAAAGACAGAAATCTAATGTAGGATTTTGTAATGTAAGTAATCCTCATTAGTATATTGATTTAAGGCATGTTTGGATTAAAAATATTTGTGTATATTTGTGTGTGTGCATAAAATGTGGGATACACACAGATTAGGATTTAAAGATTCCTCATACCACCCCTGACCTTCCTGAGGAAAGAGAAACGCTGTCCTTTGTGAATGAGACTGCAGGGCCAGAATTCCCTTTCTAGAACTCCATAAGGGTGGCATGTAACTTATGCCGTTTCCAATGTGAATGTGAGAAATAGGCCATTTGGTACTTCAGCCATGGCGGCCTCGGGCAGGGCTACCTCTCCCATTAAAGCTTGGGACGGGATGGAAGAATCCAAATGGAGTGCCAGATTATTTCTAAGTGGAATGTCTGTCACTGACATGTCACTAACGACGTGTTGTTATAAAGAGCACAGCTTGCCATCAATAACTGATCTGGGGGTGGGGTTAATATCACATAGTTGAGAGTGGGCCTGTTAAGCCTCATTTGGGTCTATAACCTGAAAGAAATTAGACACGATTGCATTTTAAATAAAAACAACAAACAAGCCTTGATATTCCTTCACTTCCAAACTCTGGTGGGAAACAAGATTTTTTTTTTCTTGCAGCAAACCATGGGCTGTAGGAATGGCTGTGAGCCCCCACTCTCTCATCTCTGAAATTAGGCTGGCAGGGTCTACTAATACAATCCATATGCCATTGCGAGAGTTTTTACGATAACAGTGAATGGGGAGTTTTTGGAAAGGGAATCCTTGCACAATTGAGAATAAAAAGAAAGCTCCTTTCTTGGGGGAGATTTAAGCTAGAACAAAGGGTGGTGGTGGTGGTCCATATTGTAAAGACAGGAAAACACTTTAAAAAGTTTTCAAAAAGCTTTTGACTAAAGAAAACACGATCTCCCATCTTTATTTGGTTGGATCTCAGCAATACAGGTTTGCTTAGTGTGAAAAGCTCAGATTTTCATCAAAGCGCCCTGAAATAAAACCGTGTGAAGCAGTTTTTCACAAATGCTCAAACAGTTCGAGTTGAGCTTCTGTGAAACGGAGCCAAAATAAACATATATGTATCCGCAATGTGTGCCGTGTATGCACAAAGGCTACATGACATAAGCAGGCACCGTTGGCAGATCTGCTAGTAACTATGCTCTACGCATCCTGGCACATATGTGTGTGTGCACATGTGATTGTGTTCTAGGTGTTCAAATCATTCCAAAGCTAACAACAACCAAAAAGAATGAAGATGCTATTCATATTTGTTGGAATGTTCTTGAAACCCGTACACGGACTCATGGCTTATAAACGATGATCTTTTTTAAAATTTAGGGCTGGTGATGGGACTAGAATAAGCATATGTAAACAAAATCACCATTTGGGTTTCACTGAAAGAATGATGTGGGCCCCCAAATAGCACAGCCACGTCAGAATGCGGCAACAATGCACCCATACGGTGATGGAAAATACTTTGAAAGGACTGGGTAGAAGGAACCCTTGGGTTCCCACGGTTTGGTTCACATCAGCACCTTGGACAGCGCCCAGGAGGCTGCCTCAGAACAGAGCAAATGCAAAGGTCTCTGCAGTTTTCTGAGCGTTGTTTCTCTCAGCCTAAGGAACGAATGGACGATCTGATGTCAACTGAGAAATGCACAGGCATTAATCGGTAACAGTGTCTTCTTTCCTTACCACCCATTATTTCTTTCCCCACCCAATCTGCATTCAGCCCTTCCTCCCAGCACCCTCCAGTCCGACAGGGAGGCTGTCTTGTGAACACCTGGTGTGGATGTTTCACTCCCACTTCGAACTGGTTGGGAAGCAGCATTTGCCACAGGCACTGTTTAATTTCATTTCCATCCCCTGCGTCTCACAGGAAAGAAATGGTCAATAGTTCAGATAAAAGAATCATCCTGGTCAGCTCCCAAATATGGCTACTTGCGTGGGAATTTCAGCAAGTCTGTCCACTCGGTGATTTCTTTTACTCCTAAGAGGAAGGGGGGTTTCCTAAGGATTGTGGTTCTACCACCCAAGAAGCTGCCCTACTCATCACGGGCGGCTGCAAAGGCTGACAAACCAAGAGGTCTGCTTTGGCTCAGAAACTCAGTTTGGCTTCTGCCACCCCGGGCAGCTTGCTCCCTGCGTGTCTCAGCAGAGTGTGGTCCACACACAGGACAGTCTGCTTCTACTTGGGTGGGATCACGACGAGGGGCGGCCCTCGCTTGGGCCTCCACATGAGGACCTGGGCATCGTTGGCATTGGGCTTCACTAGTGCATTGGGGGGTATGGGTTCCATCCGGCTCAGGATCCGGGGCTGCTCCTGCTGAGTCCTGCCCACCAGCCGGGCCCGCTGTCCCAGGAGCTGAAGAGGGTCTACCTCAATGTCCACCCTCATCCTCCATTTGATGGTCTGCAGGATGATCTTCTCCTTCGTGGTGGTGTTCATGGCCACCAGCCACGTCGTGAAACTTTGGTCCCTCTTGATCCTCGTGAGCAGTGGCACATTGCTGTCACTCACTGGCACTGCCCACGTCACACTGGGGTAGAAGTTGTCATTCATGCTGACGGAGAACCTGGAGATCTTGTTGGTGGGGCCAACCAGGGTCACAGTTTCTGTGGTGTTTCCGTACCATGGGTAGCTCACCCCATCCGAGTCACTGATGGCTTTGACTCTCCCTTCCCTCAAGTCAGGCAGTTCCCAGCTTGACCTGGCAAAGCAGAAGAGATGCACAAGAAAAGATGCTGAATGAATTTTTCAAAAGCTGGAGAGATGCCCACCACTTAACTGCCACGATCCGCTCGGCTCAAAGGGGGAGTTCGGCGGGGAATGCGCGTCACAACGTTCTATGTTGTGTAGTTTCAGGATGGACAGAAACAAGATAAAACACACACACACACACACACACACACACACACACGAAAAGCAATTCCAAAGCAAGTTAAATAAAACCATGGCCAGATCACTCAGAAGCAGGTAGCTCGCAGGGACAGCTGTGAGACCCACCCCACACAGAGGCATCATCTAGGAGAGATGGGAGGGTGCGATTGCCATCAACACGTTAGAGGCAGTCCACTGCAAGCATGCCCCTGTGGGTTGGTGAGAAAAGTAGTTGAAATCTGATGTACTTGGAAGGAAACACGAGAGAACAAGGAGGGCGGAAGCAGGTAAAGGTAAAAGTTACACTGAGTTCTTAGAAAACAGTAGCACTTCTACACAAGATGGTGACTTAGTTCTAGTCGGCTGGCAATCTGACATATCGAAAACATCTGCACAGGAATTCTAACATAAGGAGATAATGGTCACCTCCCAGAGACCACCTCAATAGGGGAGTTGTACTGTTTCCAATATGCTGTTTCTCCATCTGCTTCACATCCAGCCTGGAAGCCCCCGGGTTTAGTTTGACATGCTTGCCGCTCTAGCACCTGCCTAGCCTCCTGCTGCCCCCAACTCTGTACAGGAGGAAACATGCCCCACCCTTAGCCCGTGTCTCTCTTCCCTGCCAACCATTCTTATTACATTACTTCTTTAGTAAGACTTTTGAGCATTTACTCAATTCCAGCCACAGTACTAAGTATTTTGTGATATATTAGTTAACCTTCCAAAGGTCCCGCAAGACAAACGAAATTTCATTTCCACTTTATACATGCGACGATAGAAACACAGAGGCTGAGGTATGCGTGGAGGGTCCTACAGACCATCAGAGTTGAAGCAAAGTCCATGCTTCTGATCACTCTGCCATCCGGAAGGGCTTCTGAAGTCCCCTTACCTGGCTCTACCTAAGCTATGGTAGAGTGGACTCAAGGAGCCAGCAGCTCCCAGAGCACTTCCCTGGGAAGGCAGCTGGACCGGGTGCCTGCAGGGGTGGAGGTTTAGTTGGCAGAGTCTAGTCCATATACCCGCTCCTGGGCTCAGGAATGATGTTTGGTAATCACGCATAGGAATTTAATAATTAAGACATTCATCATCCAAGTGATGGTGGCCTGGCTTGGCATAAAGTTCTTCCTATTGCTAAGTAACAGCAGATCTTTCACGGTATTGTACCAAAGGCCTAAAAAGAGTTGCAATGCTGCTGTGGAGTTGCTGCTGATAACAGCTCAGCGTTCCTTACTGTCTTATGTGGGGATCTGGGGATCCGTGCCTCCTGCTGGCTTCCTGGGGGACTTCCCAATCTAGCCAGACCCAGCCTGAAGTGAATGCAGGGCTGGAATGCGTGGGGAGGAGGGAAGCACACAGCTGCAAGCTCTTTCTCTTGGTCTCCGTGCGCATGCTAACAGCTGGGAGTAACAGTAGTGTGTCAGGGGTGATGACAGAAACTAAGCAACAGGAATGGCCTTGGCTCAGAAAGCACCCATTCTGCTGCCCATGCCAGTGATAGTCATGTCATAGGAGTAGCTCCCAGATCATTCTACAGCGTTTATTATTGGAAAAAAGGGAGTCAACGCTGTATGTGTCAGATTGTAATCACACACAGGTCAGAGGCTGGCTGGAGACCCCATCTGCTTGGCGGGTTTCTAAGATGGCTAGGCTGGGGTTAGTTTGACGGCCAGGCCCCAGGGTGGAGGCCCAGGTCCAGCCGGTGGGCATTTATTCTGTTGCCTAAACCTTTCATGCTTCATTTCAGGTGCAGTTACCAGTCCCTACTGCCTTTGGGTCTCTCTGCGGTATTGGTGGACAAGGAGTCCTAGCAATGTGGATGGTACTTCTCCTCCAGTCTCAAGCACTGTGTCAAGGGGCGCCATGCTGCCTGGGGAATTTGGCCTCTAGTGGATGTACTTCTGAGTCTATGGCAACCGGCTATTTTGGCACGGTCCATTTGGATACTCGGTCTACAGAGATTTGACTGTTCATATTTTCACCCCATGTTCTTCCTCAGTGTTATGTGAACAGACTTGGGCCAAAGGTCTCTAGAGGATAAGTCTTAAAGGAAAAGGCGCAAAACAGTAGGGTTCAGATTTTCTCGAAACAGAGATAATGCAAAAAAGTTATACTTATTTTGGCCTGTCTTCAGTGAGAAGAAAGATATCCTTGTGTTAGAAGAGTCTCTCAAATGAGGGCATAAAGCAGACTTCTTAATCTGAACAAAGAAATCCAGCCACGCGCAGTGACTGGGTGTCACAAGTCTGGGAGGCGCTGCATTAACTCCCACCATGCTGTGGGCACTTCTGTGACTGCTCTTTCAGAACACTTCCTGCGCTCGAGGTGTGTTGTCCTCTACCACGCCGGTGATGCCCTCACTGAGAGGCTTTCAGTTTGAACGTGCCCACAATTCATCATGCCCACGTCCAATGGACAAGGAAGTGGCTTTCCTCTTTAACAGGTGTTATGTAACTTGATTTCTTTTGCTGAAATCTAGAGTGCATTCCAAGGCAGAGTTATGCCAATGAAACATATAACTTGCTTATGTACCCTGTTTCCCCGAAAATAAGACAGTGTCTTATATTAATTTTCGCTCCTAAAGATGCGCTAGGTCTTATTTTCAGGGGATGTCTTAATTTTCCATGAAGAAGAATACGGTACACATTTATTGTTGAACAACAAAAAAAGAAATATATTGCCTGTATACGCTACGGTGGTAGTTGTCATCACAAACCAGCAGAACCAAACTATGAATCCTACAGTATCAAGAATTTCTTGTTACTACCATTATTTCCATGTACAAAACTATGGTACATTTACTCATACTTTTTGGTACATTTACTCGTACTTCCTGTCTGCTCCGGCTGTGCTGCAGCCAACAGTGAGCTGTGCGGTGGTGCTTGCTGCTACGGTCCAGAGTCCAGAGTTACGGTAGCTTCAGGGGGCCTTATTATCAGGAAGGTCTTATTTTCGGGGGAATGCCTTATACTTCAATGAGAGGCAAAACTGTAAGTAGGTCTTATTTTCGGGGGATGTCTTACTTTTGGAGAAACATGGTAGTAGTAAATTCTGTTTCAGAAGGCCCTTTAAAGTTCTGAGAATAAGTCACTCTCTGATCGGTTGAAGGGACTGGGTCTTTTGAGTAGAATGTTGGAGACACTTCAAAGTCCACATCATTCAAACCAACCTCATCATCTTCTCCCCAAACCTGACCTTCTCCCCATCTCTGCTGCAGGAGTGATCCCACTCACCCACTTTCCCAGGTCAGAGGTGATCATCTCTGACTCTTCCCAGCCCTCACCTTGATTGCCACAGCTGCTCCACGGTGTCCTGTGAACATTTTGTTTCAGAAGTAGTATGTGAGTTTATCTCCTTGGCTCCAGCCCAATTCTTGCTACCCTCATTCAATCCACACCCTCAGCATCTCTTACCTGGTCTACTGTGATGGACCATAATTGGTTGCTCCCATTCAATCCTGATCGATGTTACCCAACAACAACAATATTCAAACAAGGTGCCCTAGTTGCATAGTGGGTTATGAGTTAAGTTAAGAGTTAAGGCAGCTAACCACAAGGTCAGCAGTTTGAAACCACCAGCTACTTCTCAGAAGAAAGATGAGGGCTTCTACTCCCATAAAGGTTTACAGTCCTAGAAACCCTTAGGGGCAGCTCTGCTCTATCTTACAGAGTTGCTATGAGTTGGAACAGACTTGATAACAGGGAGGGAGTGTGAAACAAGGGGCCCTCTGGTGCTGTGGTCAAAGTGCTGGGCTGCTCACAGAAAGGTTGACCGTCTGGACCCAGCTACTCTGTGGGAGGAAGGTGTGTCAGATTTACGTTCTTGAACACCCTCTGGGGCAGCTTCCCTCTGTCCGTACCGGGTACTGGGTCACTATGAGAGGGCATCAACTTGGCAGCAATGGTTAGTGTTCAAACACATACATTTTGATCCTGACTTTTCTGTATTCCGTCCCTAGCACTCTTCCACGCTCCTCTATGTGGCCATCTCTGTCATCACCTGAGACAAAATTTCAGTTTAATAGGACTTTTCATGACCGCCCCCCCACACACACACTCCACGCCGTTTCTCTCCCTGATCCCTTGCTTAAGATGCTATGCTCTCTGTTGTACTGTTACTTCCCTCTCAGTGTATCTAACGACTCGTCCTTGGAGGACAAATTCCTGCAAGAAACTCTGTCTTTTCTAAATACTCATTTGTGCCAGATCATATTATCACTATTGGCTAATTTGTTTTCAACCCATCGTTTCCTTGAAGGTTGGGAAGGTGGTATTTATTTTTGAATCAGGAGTGTCTAGCACAATGTTGGCATGTGACAAAGTCTTTGTTAAAGAAATCTATGAATACGTGACTTGGATCATGTTCATGCTGATGCACCTGAACTTGGTAGAACGTGCTGACCACAAAGTGCCTTCTCAGTTTTACACTTCATGTATTCACTCACTTTGTTTTTGTTTATTTAAAAAAAATTTCACATCTACTACCTGGAATCTATGATTAAAATAGCACCATGCTTTATGCTGAACATTATTTACCCATCGAGAGGGGTGGGAACAAACCGCATACAAATGAACGTGAGTGAATAAATGAATACATTTAGCGATTACTTAAGCCATCGTATACTTAAATATGCACAAAGAGGATTTTTACACAGGCTCCATGTGCTCCAGGATTCAGAGATGTCAGAGACTACAGACCATATAGCAAGGGGAAAGCTCTGTGGGGGATGGGGGAGTGAACTGCTGAGAACAGGGAGGGAGGGGGGAGGGGGAATAAAGAAAGTGCTTTCAGTGGACAGCCCTATCCCGGGCAGAATCAGGGTATCAAGCATGAACACGGGGTGTCTTGGAAACAGTGATGTGATCACCTGAGAGGGCTACTAGTGTGGAGAGTGATGACAGGCTGGGCGGGCAGCATGGGGTCAGTTTGTGGCGTGCCTTTCATGACAGGCCGAGTGTTGGGTCCAGAAAGAGGAGTCGGGGAGGAAGGAGAGCTGCAGGGCAAAGGGGGGGTAATGAAGACATGTAGGTGCATTGGCAACTTTCGGGGGAAGATTTAACGAGGCCTCCAGCTAGGTTGGTGACAGAGGGAGGCTTGAGGAGGGCGTCCCATAGAAGATGCTTGACAAAGGCAGATGCTTTAAAGGTTGGCCACTGATTGCCTAGAGTCATGAGAGTAGATAAAATAATATAGTCCATTAGTAGAGCCCAGTTCAAGTGACTGAGGTGTGTGTGTGTGTGTGTGTGTGTGTGTGTGTGTGAAGTAGTGTATAGAGGTAACACGGTAGCTATAACTATTTCAGACATTCCACCTGCATCATGGCACCATCCGCAGCAGCACGCCGCATGCAAAGCTCTGATCCTTTCATTAGAGAGTGGACCTTAGAGAGTCATGTCTATCTCTGAGCTCGTGTTCTTTACACAGAACATGGCATCTGACACACGCTGCACCCTCCCTACTCTTGTTTTGTCTTCTCTCTCGTTGGGCACTCTCTCTGAGTCTCCATTGCTGGGTTGGCCTCATGTCTTGGCTTCTGAACTCTGGAGGGCCCGGGGCCTTGATCATTGCTCTTCTCTTTTCTGTTGGCTAGCATTTCCTGGGTGATCTCACCCAGGCCCACGGCTTCCAGCGTCATCTACACTCAGATGACGTTCTACTTTCTATCGCCGGCCCGGGTTACCCTTTGAGCTCCAGACCCATACACTCAGCTGTCCACTCCATCTCCTCTGGATGCACATCTCAGATTTTGTCCGCACAGTCGGAACCCTGATTGCCACCCCCACCCCCCCACCTTGCCAAGTCTCCTTCTCCTGCACTTTTCTTAGTGAATGGCAGCCACTTCCTTCCCACTTCCCAGGCCAAATAAGCCTCAGAGGAACTCTGGACCACTCGCTCTCATTTTACATACTACCTATGTGAGTGTTTCCAGTAGATACCAACATCAGAATGCACCCATAATTCAGCTACTCTCCACCACCCTCATCGATACCCTCCTGGTCCAATCCAGTTAGTCGCCTCTACAATAGCTTCCTACCTGGTCTCCTTGCTAACTTCTCGGCTCCTCTCCCCTGATCTATTTTTCGCACAGCCACCAAATGATCTCATTAAGCATACGTGTGATCCTATCATTCTTCTGCTCAAGATGCTCACAGGGCTGCCAGCCCACCTAGGAGCAAACCTCAGTCCTTGAAGAGGTGCCTGTGCCCTGCATGATCTGACTCCCTAGTTCCTCTCCAAACTTCCTCTTTTTATCTCTCCCTCTTTCCCCACGCTGGCCTCCATGACAGCGCTCTGCGAACATGTCAGAGAAGTTCCCACCTCCAGGCCTTTGCAGTCATTTTACCCAGAGCATCCTTCCCTCTGAGATCAGAGGGATCTGCTCCCTTGCCGCTGCCTTTCTTGAAGACTTGGAGTCTCCTCTGCTGATCGGACCTTCTGCAGATCGCCAGCGTTTTCTCTAGAGCTGCCCCAGCACCCCCCACCCGCTGTCTCTGCTCTCCGTTTCCTCATAGCACCTTCTAAAAGACAATTTACTTATTTTGCTTAGGACCTGTCTCCCTTCAGCTTGCTCTCAGATGTAATCCCCAAGAAGGGAAGCATTTCTTATGCTGATTCATTGCTGCCTCTCTAGGATATCAAGTAGTGCCTGTCACTGAGAGTGAGTTTAAATAGATTAGTTGATAAATAAAGAAAATGTTTGAAAATGTTGATGGCAACGTATGTACCAGTGTGTTTAATGCAATTGAATGATGGATTATAAGAAGATTTTTAAGAGCTTTCCAAAAAAATGATTTAAAAATATTTGTTGAATAAATAAGTATTGAACAGATCTGGAGTGAAAGATGGCGGGGTGGGGGTGGGGGAGTCAATGCCTTTCAATCTGGACGCTGCTGCTTTTGTGGAATGGACCCGATATAGGGAAACTAGGTCTGTGAGGTAGTTGCAGAGTTGAGTCTGGTGCTTAGGCGAAAGTCAGGGTTAGAGCTGTAAATTCAGCAAGTGGCTGCAGCACTTGATGTGATGGTGATGGCTGGGCCCTTCGGGGACAAAAGAGAGACCCTAGAAGCCTTTGAAGAGGCCTAGAAGAGCAGTCTCTACAACAGAGACATACCCAGCAAAGCAGGAGAACTAGCTTCCAAAGCCCAGAAAGGAGTGGATTTCAGCAGTATGAACAGCCACAGTGATCCAGGAGAGAGGGGCTAAGAAAGAGCCATTAGCGTCGGTCATGATCAAGACAGTGCAAAGCTAGGTTGGTGCGGCCATTCCACGTGGGTGATGAAGACAAATTCAGAGTTTCGGTGACCCCTTCAAGACATTGGACAATCAAGACAAAGAGAGCAAAGAACTGGTCTAACGTAGTGGTGGGACGCAGGCTTCCTGGAGCCAGGCCACCTGTGAGTGGAAACCCAGCACTAATTGTGTGAGCATGGACCAGTCCCTTAGCCTTTCTGTATTGGGTCCCCTGTCTGTTGGAATAGCGGTAAATAATAGACTCTATGTGATGCACTTGGGTGAAGAAGAGAGATGACACTAGGCAGCACAAAATACGTGACGTGGGCGTTTTGGTCCTTAGAACATCACAGAGCTGGGGCAGGCTTAGGGAGAGAAGGGAACCCTGGTGTGTGCACGCGCTGGACAGCAGCCCTCAGAGGCAGGGATACTACGCTCTGTACCAGGAAAACAGGCTCAGAGCAAATTGACCAGAGTCACACACCGGGTGGGACAGAGGCAGGATTTGAAGCCAGGTCTCTGTGGAAAGAACTCCACTGAGTTCTTCTCTTTAGAGTCTTTGGGGATCATGAATGGAGGAAGCACCAAAACTGTCCTCCAGAGACCAGGGCATCAGCCCCAATGTGACAGCTGGCTGACTTTAGACAAGTCACCCCTGTTCGTCTCAGGCTCCTCATGTGTAAAATGGGGAGAAAAAGAAACTGCAGCCCTCCCTGCCTCTGAGAGCTCTTTCACAGACCAAAGGCAGAGGTGATGTACGAGTAAATGCTTTGTAAGCTATAGCACACTGTCAATATTAGTTATGTTCTCATCCCCCTCCTTCTCCAGCCACCCTTCTCCACACCAAGATAAGCAGAGCACTTTCCTTTTAGATGATCAACTATTGACCCAGAGCTCACAGCTAATAGACTCGCCAATGGACCTAATAATGAAAGCATCGATTATTGCAACCTTCAAGCTTTTTTTTCAATTTTTTAGAAGAAAGGCAAATTCTAATCAAGCTCCTGGCAAGAGCAATCTTCAAACAAGCCATCCCTAAGTTAAAGTTGAGGCTCCAACCAGAGCCCGTCAGTCCTCCCAGTGCCCCTGGAGAACAGAGCAGCCCCTCTGGGGACCCTCACTTTTCTCACATTGAAGTTCTTCATAACTGGACCTATGGCAGCCCCATTCATGGAGACAGGGGTGGTATGGGGCATGACTGATACTGATGTCCCCCAAGGCTGTGTGGGATGGGACCCATGCATGAAGGGAAGGGAGCTTTGACACCGGGAGAGCTTCAGGTGAGCCGCTGAGATTCAGGGTGGTGCTGTCTTTAGGCCTGGGAAAGAGGAACACCTGGCTTGGCCCTATATGCCAGAGGACTCACTCTGCTATCTTCTGGCCATGCCCCTCAACTCTGGACCAAGAGGCTGTGCTTTCCTGGAGCCTGCATCCCTCCTTATAGACTAAGCTCAAGGCACCTGGGGTCTCAGTATTCCCTCCCCAAGAGCCCAAACTTGTCTCCAAGGTCTATGCAGACCTCCTTCACCTCCTGTCTGTCTGCCCAAGGCCACCCATGTGCATGTTCCTAGGTTCAAGGGCTATCCAAAGGGTGGCTGTGTATGGGGCTATCCATAAAAGTTGGCTATGTGTGTTGGGTGTCCACATGCACGGGTGTGACCCCTCTCAATAAGCTACAGAGCTGGGGGTGAGAAGAGAAGTGGTTGTGGCCAGGGGCAGAGACTGGCTCTTCCAATGCTGCTATATCCTGGTCAAAAACTTTGGGGCCCCCCCAAATTTTAATTCGACTCTGGCCTTCCAGGTTGTTACATATGTGTGTTTGTTAAGGTAGGAGGATAAAATGATTTGGTTTCGACTGGAAATTGGTTTCATGACACCAGCATGTCTGGCACGATGATGTACCCTTTGCCTGTATGCTTAGCTTGGAGGCTGTCAGTGGTCGAGATAGACAAAGGGGAAGATCTTGAGCCATAGCTCTGACACCCAGGGCCACTTGTGGGTCATTTCAATGGGGGACTTCTCTTTGGTGTGTTTTCACTCAGACCTGGTTTGTCTTAATGTTTACATCCACTTCTGGCACCATTTACATGACGTGAGCATCAGTATATATGTTCTATTATACAAAGAAGAGTTTGCTCCAGGTCATATGGCTAGTGAAGGCGAGCCCACTAACTACCTTAAGATTTAATGGTAAATCACATGCTTTCCCGCTATACATCCCGGGTAGTCAGTGAATGGCCCCAAAGCTCTGAAATGAATGACTCCAGACATGGATGGCACCAGCAGATATCATCGTGACCATACCAGCTGCTAATACCAAAACGTATTGGAGGTGACAGGCCTCCTCTGTGGCTACTCAGCTTCCTCCCCGAGCCCCTGGCCCGCTCCAACACCCATCAACTCCAGCGGTCATGCTGGCACAGCAGGAGTGTCCAGGTCTGGCTGGGCATCCATTCTGACAAAATCACTCCTGATTGTAGCTGAACGGGACCTTCCTGAATGCATTGTGCTGAGAGCTCTCACTGCTGTGTTGAGTCCATCTTTGAAAAAATCCTGCTTGTTAACCTCACGGCACTTAAAACACTAACCCAGCTGCCGCCGAGTGGGTTCTGACTCATGGCGACTTCCTGGCTATCAGAGTTGAACTGCGCAGCACAACGCCTTCAATGGCCGTGAGCTGTTGGAAGCAGATCACTGGGTCTTCTGTGGAGCCTCTGGTCATCTCAAGCTGCCGACTTTTCTGTTGGCAGCAGAGTGCTCACACATTCGCACAAGCCACTCCTGGCACTCACTGCTGCTCCGACTCTCACAGACCGCAACTCTTCACCGGAGTAGAAAGCCCCATCTTTCTCCTGAGGAGTGGCTGGTGGTTTCAAACTGCTGACCTTTCAGATCATAGGTACCTGGCTTCCTCACCATAACCCTCTCAAAAACCCACTGCCATGGAGGTGATGCGACCCTATAGGACAAGACAAAACTGCTCCGTGGGCTTCCAAGACTGTCCCTGTTTATAAGAGTCTTTCTCCCAAGGAGCAGTTGGTGGTTTCGAACTGCTGACCTAACAGTTAGCAACCCGATGCTTAACCACTACATCCAGTCACTGTTTCTATGGATGTACCTATCCAGGATTTCATAAAAAGGCCATACTAAAAGAAACACCCCAACTCCAACATCTGCACAATAATACAGGGGGGCCCTCAATAGAAAAGAAAGCCAGAAATAAGAAAAGATGGAACAAATTTAAAATGGGGCAAACGGGCTAACACATGATAAGGGGTTAAATTTCAACGTGACCATGTCGTCTCTCCAATGCCCTCTGTTTGACCTCAGGTGTTACCTGACCTTCAGGTTTCCTTCCCAAGGACACCATGCTGCAGGAGGATTCCAGCTTTGTCCACACTTGTCCCCACATGGGCAGGCTCAGCTTAGCTTAGTACCTTTCCCTCCCCTAACCCTCCACAGAGGGGCTGGAATCAGGGAGGCCCTGAGACAGAGCAGACCTGCCCCGTAGGGTTTTCGTGGCTGCGATTTCCCCAGAGCAGAGCCCTACCTAGCTCTTTCTCCCCAGAGCCAGAGCATCCGGTCGGTTCCAACCCTTAACCTTCTGGTGAGCAGCTCCTTAAGAAAAGAGGAGTCTAGAGACAAGCCACTTTCCAGGAGCAGGCGGTGCGGGGTTCCGGCTGGGGAAAGTGAGACCCAGAGGTGGGCGCGTGGGGGCTTGAGTTGTGAAGGTCACTGCCGGCAGACAGCCCTCAGTCACTCAGCCAGCAGCGCTGGCCCTGCGCTGGCGCGTCCGCCTCCGGGTTCCTGGTGGACGGTTCGCTTCACTCCGTGATTACAGTCTAAGTGTTAAAATTAGGCTTTCCCTCCTCCTGCACTGTTTATGTCAGACTCGGAGAAGCCTGTAAATACCGCCCCCGCCACCCCCTTCCATCCTGACCACATCCTTGCTTTTTGGCACCCAGGGAGGAATTTTTTTTTTCCCATAGCAGAAAAGATAATTTCCAGTGTTTCCAAAAGTGGAATCTGAGCTGGGAGAGGCTCCGGGTTTAAAGGGGAAGGGCTTTTTTGAGACCCACACTCTGTGGGGCTGCCTTAATGCCATTTGTCCAGGCCCTCACCTCTAAGCACTGGAGATAGCCTCTCCCTGCTACCTGGAGACCAGTTAAAGACCCGTACCTCCCTGGCACCAGCTGGGCTTTCAGAGGCCCCTTGCCAGCCCGCTGGTGGCCAGTTTTCCGGGTCGTATCTGAGGGTGGGTTTCCCCCAATGCTGGTGCTGAGATGCTTGGAGCAAAACGCCTTTCTCCACACAGAGAGGCTGCAAAGGCAAAGGATCTCACGTTCACTGCCACCGAGTCCACGCTGCCTCGTGGCGACCCTGCAGGACAGGGTAGAACTGCCCCGTGACTTTGCCAGACTGTAGCTCCTGATGGGAGTGGAAAGCCTAGTCTTTCTCCCGAGGAGACAGCTGACTTTGTGGGTGGCAGCCCAACTCGCCCCCACTATGCCACCAGGGTTCCCGACATGGGGAAAGCAGCTGTTGTGAAGGCTGACTCATGGTGACCCCCAAAGTGTCTGGGTAGAACTTGACTCCGTAGTCTTCTCCATGGCTGATTTGTTCAGACGGAGACCGCCAGCACTCTCTTCTGAGGGGCCTCTGGGTGGACTCAATCCTCCCATCTTTTGTTAGCAGCCGACTGCAATGACTGCATCGCTCGGCTTAGTCTGAGCATGGCCCTGAACAGGCATTCGGACAGTGTGTGGTCCAGACCATGGTGTCCCCTTGTGTGTGTGGTCCTGAGCATGCTGTCCCCTGGCCCGGTGGCAAGCCCTTTGGCCATGCACAGATCACTGGGCTTGGCATGGTGGAGAGCCTTACCACATCCTCCAAGACGTCAAAGCCAAAATGACAGGGCCTGCACCTTCCTGAAGCAGCCTGATGAGAGCACGTGTGGAACCGGCAGCACGGAGGGGCCTACGGGCTGGAGTGGAGGTCAGGGAGGTCTCACAGGGAGAGTGGCGCTTGAGTTGGGTTCTAGTTGCCATTGAGCCACCCTCTGGAGGGGGAGGGGGAGGCTCGTGGAATCCTCTCCACCCCACTCCACTGGCGTGTCTCTGAACTCCTCCTCCACAGCCTGGATTGAAGTGTCCTTTCTCTATTCCCACCTCCAAGGTCTAGGCCATTTTGTCTCTCTAGGATGATGCAGAAATCTTCTCCCTGGCCCCCTGCTTCCAAGCTTCCGGTCCTCACAAACAATGAATGCGCCTTTCTAAGAATGCCAATCAGATTATGCTCATCCTTCAAAAGAATTCTACAGTGAAAGACCATTTCAGCAATCACACACACACACACACACACACACACACACACACACACACACTCCCCAATGATGGCTTTCTGCACGATGCCATCATGCCTGCGTTATTCAGCCACTATGACTTTAGCGTCATTTCCATCACCTCTCGCCTGGCTCTTTAAGTTCCAGCAAAACCGACTGTTCTCATCCTTGAACACGCCAAACACCTCGGAGCCTTTGGACACTTGCTGTTCCCCTTGACCTTGAACAGAAGCCACGTTTTTCAGATGAAAGCAATGCAGTGATTATTCCCCAGCGATGAGCTGCTCCCTCCAGTGCACAGGACCCCACACTACTGGTCCTCTCTGGGTTTGGAAGCCAGTCAAAATGCTTCTTTGGAGCGATGCTGGGCCTGGACCCCATTCACTGTCCTCTCCAGGATTTTTAATCCCACCTGGTTGAGTCTCTTACACTTCCCATCCCTGGGGAGCTCCCACAGATCTCCAGTCCTGATGAGGTCTCTGGTTTGCTGGCCACCCGGCTCCCAATGTGTGCCTCAAGTGGAAGAAGATGCTGTTCCCTGCCTGCACACTGCCTGGGCCCCAGCCCCCACAGCCAGCCCTCCCTTGAGCTCCCGCTGGCATCTGAATCCGGCAGCTCCTTTGATTCTATAAAGGCCTCTGGCACGTGAATATCCAACCCCTTTCTTTCTTTGCATTTCCCCCCTTTACTGCTTGTCATTGACTGGGAGGAGGTGTGTTCTGCGACTTCCTTTTTGCGTTCTTCAAGCAGTGTTCCGAATATGGAACCCTGTGGTGGATTCCTGAAGGAGGAGACCTTGGAGTCTCACCATTGACCATCCTTAGTGAACTGTCGCGGGCTGCTTTAGCACACAGAATCTGCACATTTAACTGTTCATTATAAAGACATGACGGGGTTTTGTAGGGAAATCTGATTGAGATGACTGGTGGGACTCTGAATGGGCCCTGAGGTGGAGGATGGCAGGTGGGGCCACACTGCCATTCTTGGACAACTAGACCTAAAACTGGTATTTCAGCCTTGGAAGCCAAGCTCCGAGCTCAATATCTCTTCAGATTTGTTGGCCACTGCAGGGGTTGTTAAGACTGATTCGATTATGGGAAAGAACCTTCAAGTCAAGAATATATTGATTACACTGAGGTAGTGGATGGACTTCGGGCCTCTGCTCATACCCTCCCTCAATGCTTTGTTCTAACAACTTGGTATTCTGTGATGCTCACCCTCCCGGCTTGATCACTGAAGACAAAATGGGTGCACAAGCAAATGTGAAGAAAGCTGATGGTGTCTGGATATCAAAAGATATAGCATCTGGAGACTTAAAGGCTTGAAGTTAAACAAGTGGCCATTTAGCAGAGAAGCAACAAGCCCAGATGGAAGAAGCACACCAGCCTGTGAGATCATGAGGTATTTCTGGGACTGGGTAACAGTCATGTTGCTGGTTACTGGGTAACAGACCAAAACAGACAAAAACATATTGTTGAAAATGAGGGGCTCGGAGCAGAGACCCAAAGCCAATCTGTCAACAATGGTACATCCTCTCACAGAGGGGTCACAGGGAAGGGATGGGTCAATCAGGGTGCAGTAAAGCACCATTGAAACACAAAATAATCCTCTGGTTCTTGAGGCTTCCTCACCCCCCACTATCATGACCCCAGTGCTACCTTTCACTTCAGATTAGACCCGAACATGTGCACAGGTACAGATAAGAGTTCACGGAATCCAGGAACAGGAATGGGAGTAGCGATACCAGAAGAGTAGGGGGTAGGCGGGGAGAGAAAGTGAGGAAGGGGGAACTACTTGCTATGATCAACACATAACCACTCCCCCAATCCCTTCAGGGGGATGAACAACAGAAACCATGAAGGAAGGGAGACAATGGTCGGTATAAGAGGTGAAAATAACAATTTATAATTTATCAAGGGGTCACGGGGTGGGGGGAGGGAAAAAGAGGAGCTAATACCAACGGCTCAAAAGAAAGTTAATGTCTGGAAATAATGATGGAAACATATGTACAAATATGCTTGACACAATTGATGTATGGACTGTTAAAAGAGCTGTAAGAGCCCCAATAAAATGATCTTTTAATAATAATAAAAGAAGAAGATATTGATAATGACAAACCTTTCGCAAGAGATGAATAAGAAAGTTGGGATGAATAACTGAAAAATCAATTGCTGTGGTGCGGATTGCAGCTCATGGTGACACTGTCTAGGTAAGAGTAGAACTTAGGGCATAAGGTTTTCAATGGCTGATTTTTTGGAAGTAGATTGCCAGGTTGTTGGTTTTTTTTGCTCCTTGTAAGGTGCCTTTGGGTGGATTTCAACCTTCAACCTTTCAGTTAGAAGTTGAGGGTGCTAACCATTGCACCACGGGGGTCTCTAAGAGATGAATTGTCGTTAGGTGCTATCCAGTGGGTTCCAACCCAGAGCCACCCTGTGCACACAGATGGAAACACTGCCCGCTCCTGCACCACCCTCCTCCCATCGCTCCTATGCTTGAGTCCAAGGTTGTCGCGCCTGGGTCAATCCGTCTCATGGAGGATGCCTCTCCTTTGTCACTGCCTCTCTGCTTTACCAAGAGAGATGAATAGGAACTAGCTAAACATTTATCAGATGAATGAATGAAAGATCTAGAGCAGGTCTCCTGGGCACGTGTCCAAGGGCCTTTGCCAGTCCACTGGTATCAGACAGCAATCTTTCGCTTCTCCTGCTTCACAGCGACCGTGACATCCTAGAGATAAGTGAAGAAGACCAGGATGTGTCCTCTACCATTTTGTTTAAAGCTAGCTTTTCTGTCCAAAGCCGTCTGATGCTCATTGATCTCCAGATATTGCCCTGCCAGGGGAAAGGAGACCGTCCCTTTCCATTCCACGCATCCTATCAGCTAACTGACAGAAGGACTCAAGGGGCTCAGGCAGCAGCACCGTGGGCGGGGGTGCTTTGGGAAGCTGGGATGGGGACAGCTGGAAAGTCTGAGAGACCAGGGAGAAGCCCACAAAGGCCTAGATCTGGGAATCTGACTCAGGCTGGAGCTAAGAAGGGACCCACGGATCGGGGCACCCGAGGTCAATGCAGAGACTGGGGTGGGAGTTTCTTAGCCTCCGAGTTCTGGTGGGGTCCCAAGTCAGGAAACCAGGAAATAAAAGTCAGAGCTAGAGATGTGTTTCTTAGAGCAAGATAAGGCCAGGGGACACAGAGTGGTGACAAGACTGAGATGTTCTGGGCAGGCAGCGGCAGGAACCTCAAAAGTTGGGGATTATGAATCATTCTATACTGATGTTAGCAGCTAATATTTAAAGGAAGCCTATCATGTGCTAAATCTTTGACCAGATGCATTGTAAGCAGTCTTGAAGTAGGGTCTATGTCACTTCCTCTCTTTGCTTGGCTGCTGGGACGAGTAGTAAACAGGTTGGGTTCATGAAAGCTATGTAAGGAGGGAGGCCCAAACCCCAAACCCAACTATGAGTCAATTCTTACTCATAGAGATGCTACAGGACAGGGTAGAACTGCACCTGTAGTCTTGAAGACTGTAATTTTAACTCGACTCTGCCACCAAGTCAATGCTGATTCATCCTGATTCCTTGTGGGTCTCCGAGACTGTGACTGTTTGAGTAGAAAGCCCAGTCCTTCTCCCATAGAGCTGCTACTGGTTTCAAACTGCCAACCCTGCAGATCACAGCTGAGGTAGTCAGTTTATTGTGCCAACCTGGCCGATAAACACATGAGGGGTTAATTGAAGGGTGGAGGGATAAATGGCTCAGTGAGCCTCGCCTTGCTAGTTCTTGGGTCTCTTGCTTTCTGATGGTCGGACCAGGGTGCAGCTGCCTTAGCCAGTTCCCTGCTTTCCTGCAAGACATCCCTGAGGAGAAGCCACATGGACCTACCTTGATACAGCCCTGGGTACTGGAGCACCCATGTGGAGACCCCTGCCAGCACTGAGATGCTTACACATTCACTGACTCGGTTTTCCTCCTGCAGTCGGCATCATTGTGTGTTTCGTGAGATGGAGGAGGACTTTGTGTCGGACATATGGGCTAATGGGTTAATGTTGGACTTGTGGGCTTGGGCAGCACTGGGTTGGGATGTTTTCTTGATGTGCACTTACCCTTTATATAAAACTCTCTCTTATACATGAGTTTCTGTGGATTTGTTTCTCTAAAGTACCCAAACTAATACATTATGGTACCGATAGTGGAGTACTGGAGAAACAAATCATAAGATGGAGAGTAGATGTTTGTTTGACCTCTCCCTCATGGTAGGTTTTCTTTGTCTAGCCAGAGGTCAGATAAAGCCACACTGTTTACTCAGTTGTTTTCTGGGAAAAATATGGGAAATATGAAAATGGAAAGCTTGTAAGCCTATTTGCTTCCAGCCATTAAAATGTGATCTTTAGATGGGTTTAGGCCATGCTTGCAAAGAAAGCTTTGAAAAGATATGCCCCACGCAGTGCTTTGGAGTACTCAGGTACCAGTAGTCTTTGTCAGAAGCTGGACAAAATCTGGAACCTGAAGAAAACTCCTCTCTGGGACTGAATGTTAAAGGGAGCCTGTGAGCAGGCTGGAATGCTTGCTAGGTGACCACCTGGATCTACTTGTTGAGTGGAAGTGAGAGAAATGCAGCAATAAGGAGATGGGCTGAGTTTGGCCACGGACACCTGTGGACTTGGTTTACATGAAAAAAAGGAGAAAATAAGAGCGGGCTGACTGGTCTAAAGTTCATGACCTAGCACAAGGGAGCTAGGCTTGTTGAGTATTGGTAAGAGCCCATGGTCTAAAGGCAAGGCGACCAATGGACACCCTGTGGAGGCTGAGTGAGGCAGCCCACATTGAGTTGACCAGAACCCGACCAGCTGGAGATTTTTGAGCCTGTGAACTGGTGCATATTGTTGCTGACTTTATGGATGGCCTGTCTGGATTTGACTTTGCTTATGGATGCAGACTTCACAAGGTTCCAACTGGAATGAAGACTCTTCATGTTGAAAATATGATTGTCTTTTCAGAGAACTGGGTTGATATAAGTGGGCAGTATACAAATTGGATAGTCAAAATTGGGGAGATCAAGGCATGAAGTGGTTGACTTACAAACTTTCATAGGTGGGGGAACATATTCACAGGATTATAGGATTAAGGAGTAGGTGTTACTTAATTTCAATCATGAAGCTAAATAATTATGTATAGGCGTCAGGTTGGCAAGGGGTGGATTGAGGTAGTTGGTCTATTGTGCCAACCTGGACAATAAAGACATGTGGGGTTACTCGCCTACCTAGTTCTTGGGTCTCTTGCTTTCTGATGGTCGGACCAGGGTGCAGCGACCTTAGCCAGTTCCCTGCTTTATCTGGCAATGCTCACTTCCTGCAAGACATCCCTGAGGAGAAGCCACATGGACCTACCCCGATGCAGCCCTGGGTGCTAGAGCACCCGTGTGGAGACCCCTGTCAGCGCTGAGATGCTTATACACTCACTGACTTGGCTTTCCTCCTCCGTGTGTTTTGTGAGATGGAGGAGGACTTTGTGGATTGGTGTTGGATATATGGGTTAATGTTGGACTTGTGGGCTTGGGCAGCACTGGGTTGGGATGTTTTCTTGAACCACACTTAACCTTTATATAAAATGCTCTCTTATACATGTTTCTGTGGATTTGTTTCTTTAAAGTATCCAGACTAACACAATAGCCCAATGTGTAACCATTACACCACCAGGAAGAAAGCCCCGTCTTCCTCCTGCAGAGCTGGCTGGCTGGTGGTTTTGAACTGATGACCCTGCAGTTGGCAGTCCAACGTGTAACCACTACACCACCAGGGCTCCTAAGGAAGGAGGCAGACACCCAGAAACATCAGGGGCTGGAGTGGTCTGGCGGCACAGACATTTGGAATCGGAGTTTATTGCTTTCGATAACTTTCGGCTCCATGTGCTCCTCATGTGCCACATGTCCCTGTATGCCGAGCAGCACACAGCTGCGGGGGAATGGCCACTGCAGGGAAGGGGGGTGGGGGGAAGAAGGTGTGAGAACAGCAGCAGCTCAGTGTGTGTCCAGATGACAAGATCAGACTAGCTGCTGCTCAGCTCCAGAAGGGCTGCCAGGCTGCAGGTGAGGACAGGGGCCAACACTGAGGCACACGTGTCCACACGGGCATGCACTGAACCAGAGGTGTGGGGTAATCCCTGCAATGTGATCAGGTTGGGATGGACCACCCAGGGATTGCCTACGACAGTGCCTTCCACACCTGCTCTCTGTCTGCCCAACACCACTGTGTATTACCACCCCACTTTGCAAATGAGGAAACAGACGCTCAGAAAGGTTAGGAGACCAGCCTGTGATCAGGCAGCTGACGCATCATGAAGTCAATGTTCTCACGCGAGCAGATGCCTCCACAGCCCCTCATACCTACTCAGTTCCTCACAGATGGAAGCAAGGAAGCTACCATTTCCTTCCTTCTTTCCTTTTTTTTTTTATTGTCTGAGTTTTCATTTCATGTTAGCATGCCAAGATCACACAATTTTCCCATATGTTAACCCTTCTCTGAAAGTGTATACCAGCCACCATGGAACTGATTCTCACCCATGGTAGCCCGTGAGGGTCAGAGTCAAACTGGGCTCATAGTTTCCAAGGGCCAACATTTCAGAACATGGATCCTCAAGTGTTCTCAGGCACTTATTATGCGCACCA
>NW_022111324.1:5689029-5699914 GCF_000313985.2 Echinops telfairi
ACGTTATCTAATCCTTAGGACTAAGTACAAGTGTTGTCACTGCCTCAGGGAGATCTTTCCTGGTCTGAAATCTACCCCCAAGTAAACTAGGTCTCTCTTATAGAACCACAGTCTTTTCCTTAAAGGCCTTACTACCATGTGCCTATATGTAAGTGTGTTTATAGTTCAACGCCTATCTCCTCCTGGTGGTGTAGTGGATTACGAGTTGAACTGCTAACCATAAGGTTGGTAGTTCAAACCACCAGTTGCTCTGTCTGTGAAAGATGAGACATTCTGTCCTTGGAAACCGCAGGAGCAGTTCATCTCTATCCTCCAGGTGTGCTGTGAGTTAAACCTGACTCAATGGCTGTGGGGCCATGTTCAAGCTGATTACTGCTCTAGACCAAGTGGAAGGAGCAAATGCCTGCCCAGGGAGACCGGAGGCGCTGGGGAGCGAGTGGCAGCAGCGGTGTGCCCGAGCAGTCAGAAGAATGCAGCAGGGGCAGGCCGGGAGAGAACAGAGGCTCATGAGTGGGAAGAACCAGAGGAAAGACCCATGTGAAGACAGAGAAGCACTGCTGGGTGGTCTGTCCTGGGGGGATGATAGGCCAGGAAGACCCTTAGAAAGGGCTGTGTCCTCAGCTTCAAAGCAAAAGGCCAGTGATTTGAACCCTCCCGTCACTCTGAGGGAGAAAAAGGAAGGCTCGCTGCACACATATCATATGCCTGGTATTGTCCTGGGTACAGAGGACCCCTCGCCTGATACAACTACAACAGTCTCTGCTCTCAGGGAGTGCCTGCATCATGAAGAAGGCAGAGTTAGGGCCATTCCCTTCAAGATGGGCTAGTCAGTGACTGACAGAGGGCTCACTGTGGGGCAACAGCAGCAGCACCTAGGCCGGGTGAGAGAGGAGGTTAGCCACGATAATAATGGTGGTGGGCATTGTTCGTGGCCTTTGCACACATTCCTGGGTTCATCCTCACAGCCACCCAATCACGTCCGTACGATGGCTATCCCCATTTTGAACAGGAGGAAGCGCAGGGTCGGGAGGTGGAGCAATGAGGGTACCACAGGATTGTCAGGCAGGCTGACTGAACGCCAGGTAGAACCTTGATGACCAATGCGTGGCAGAGGAAGGGCCAGTCTGAGCCATGGCTTGGAGGTGTCCAGTGGGTGGAACGTGTGGAACAAGTAGCTCCCGTAGTACTTGGACATAGACTTGGCTACGAGGGAGAGCATCCAGGCAGAGAAGGGAGGTGTTGGCCTCAATGACTCTCTGGGTGTCTGGGGAAGCCCATGCAAAGAGGTGGGTCTCTGGCATCCCTGTGTGTCTCCCCCACCCCCTCTTCTGTTACCATGGAGATGCTCTCTGCATGTTTGGTAACTGATTGACTGGAAAAACAACCATGACTAAACACTGGATTGGCACTTTACATGGGGGGGTGGGGGAGCTCCTGATATAAATCAACTCATTGAATCCTCACCATAACTCTATGAGATAGTATTATTTCCTCCATTTTACAGACAAGGAAACCACTGCTCAGAATGATTCCCTGATTTTCTCCAGCCCCAACAGGGCCAGTTACATACTCGGCCTGTGTCTCCCGAGAGCAAGAGAGAGCCTGGGGCTCCGAGGCTAGCCCCACTGAGCTCTGATTTTCTTTGGAAAACAAATGGTAGGGGCCTTTCACGTCGAGTCTACTTTTCTGAAAAATTTCCTGAGACTTGGCTTTCAGGGAGATCTGTCTAAACTGTCTGTTATACAGTTGGTAAACATGAGCCAGAACTAATTAGCTAATGAGTTACTATCCACGCTAATGATCTGTGCCAATGGGAGCAGGCATGGATGCAAAAAAATCATGGGAGAATATCCCTCACAGGGCAGGCCAGGGTCCCGGTCCCCCAGCAGGGGATCCTGTACTGTCTTGCCCTGCTTGTGGTCTCTACCCGAGTCTGCCTGGTCTTCTCTGCCATGGTTCAAAGGGGCCTCCCCCAGCGGGCAGCGTCCCAAGCACTTCCCTGGCCCCACCCACGCCCATGAGTCCTGTCCTGGCTCGGGGCTCCTGAGCACCTTCACTCTGGACGGAGTTCTGCTAACATTCTCTGCCAATCTGGCTTCACGTTTCAAGCGGTCTTATCCAGAATTCACCCCCTGGTTGCCCTACAATGGCTTATCAGTTGTCCGCCAGCCCGGCGCACCCCACATTCCAGTCCTGACCCCTGGACCCATGGCCTGAGCTCCCCAAAGTGAGTCGTGTATCGGTCGCACGGCTTTTCCTTCAGCTCCAATCATCTCCAGCATGGTCTTTATCATATGCTGGGATCTAGCCAGCTCTTTTGCCTGACACGCGCGAGTCAAAGAGGCCCCGAGCAATGTCATTCTAAGGCTCCTTTCTGATGAGTGATGGCCTACATAAGTTGTTCAGTCCTCTGACCAATGCTGTTTAAGTAGATAGAGTCACCAGCTGTTTAAGTAGATAGAGTCACCAGCCCCATTTGACGGACAAGTAAGCTGGGTCGCAGAGACCTTCAAGCTCTCTGTTAAGTGGCTGGGCTGGAACAGAACCTGGGTCTTCTTCAAGCACAAGTGTCAGCAAAGGCTATGTCCCTCACTGCCACTGACCCACTTCCTTCTCCTAGAGACCCGGAAAGGAAATGAGGGGTTTGGGCTTCTGGGACTTTGAAAATCTTTAGCAGACAGGCTCATCTTGCTCCTGAGGGGAGGCTGGTAGGTTTGAACCACTGTTCTTGTGGCTAGTGGCTCAATGACTGACCCTCCAAGTCACCAGGGCTCCGAGAAGGAGATGTAAAGAAATCATGACATATACAGAGGCAACTAGTCATCAAAGCATTTTCGAGCTGGAACATTCTTTGTGTAAGTAAGCATCCATTAATTGTTCTGTTTTATAAGTTTATATATCTCGGCCTATCTAACTCCAGCTTCTTCATGCAGGGCATGTCTGTTGGTGAGCAATGGCCTACAACAGATGGTAGGGAGACCGGGCAACACTGTGTCTTGATTCTAGGTTTGAATGTTGGTCGTCGATTGCAAAAGAGCAACAACGTAAAACAAATGAGCTTACATTCTACGTTCCCAGCAGTCCTCTTCAGTCCTCCCGCCCTTTGCTCCCTCCTCCAAGCAGAAGGGCTCAGCAGGACACAGGACTCCTGCTAGTCCACGAAAGGCCAGAGTGGGAGGGCCCAAGACAGAGCATCACTGCCCGACGGTGCCACATCGAGAGTGGGGCTGCGTGACCTGGAGCGGGAGCACCCCCGTTTGAAAAGAGGGCAGCCCTCCTTCTTTTACCTAAAATGCCTCTCTGGCCCTTCCCTGATGTAGAGACATTCTGTGATCAACCCTGTGCCGAACCAACGGAGAACAAGCCCCAGAGCGGCGAGAAGTGTGTTAGAGCAATTCTGTGCAGAACAAAGGACTGCGGGTCACAGGGGCCTCGAGGGCCTGTAAATGGCAGGCAAGTGGGTCACATGGACCACTCTGTGTGAGCTTATTTGCGAGGAAAGCAACAAAATCAGCAGATGTGGACCAGGCACTGAAGGCAAGGCAGCCATTGATTTTTTTGGAAAGCTGATTGGCTGGGATGATGCGAGGCTCAGGCTGCCAGGAAGGGAAGGCGTAGACCTGGATCAATGACTGCACATGGCAAGGAGAGGGGAGGGGAGGGAGCACAGGGTGAGTGTGCACGAGAGAGTGCACATGTGCACACACACGTGTGATGTGTGGTACTCTGGAGTGCACGCGTTGTGGACTCAGAGGAACGCAGCTGGAGGGGAGCCCGTGCGGGGATGCGGGCTGACCTCAAACACAAGGAGCGACGTGCAGAATCATCTGAGTGGGCCAGACCCAAAGGGCTGCAGCTGAGTCGATTCGGATTCATAGTGACGCTACAGGACAGAGGAGAACTGCCCCACAGCGCTCCTGAGGCCGCAGTTTTCTCCTGAGGGGTGGCTGGGGGTTTGAACAGCTGGTCTTTGGGTATCAGCTGAACAATAAGGGCAACCACACCAGGGCTCCTTTCTGAGTGGAACAGCATCCTGGGGAAGTGGCCATTCCCACCGATGCGAGCCATGGCAGCAGGTGAGTGCAGGATTGGTGTGGCAGGAATGATGGCAGTCACGTACAGCGGGGGTGGGGTGGGGGTGGGGTGGGGTGGAAGACTGCAGTGGGGTTGATTTCTACTCCACAGTGACCTCCCCTCTGGAGGAGTGAGGTCTGCCTGCTGACCAAGGGCTGCGATGGGCCTCTGCTATGAAGGGGGCCCAAATGCCCAGCCAAGTCATGCCTGCTGGCATGTCCTCCCAGGATAGACAGGCTTCCCTCTGCTCCACACACACTGCTGTTTTTGTGGAAGGCTGTGTCCTCGACACAGATGGGGGCACAAAATATGCCTATTCCTCTGCAGTGAACATTCTGACTTTGGGTACACCATGGCTCAAGGGGGTGAGACGTTCTGGAGGGATGGCTGAGAGAAGTGTGTGTGTGTGTGTGTGTGTGTGTGTGTGTGTGTGTGTGTGTGTGGCTGCTTCCAATGGAAGCCGAGGATACGCAACAGGGAGGAGAGGGTCAACAACAGCAACGGCAGCCAGAGCACACTCACACCCACTCACTGTCACTGAGTTGATGCTGACTCTTGTGACTCAACAGGACAGAGTAGAACTGCCCCAGTGGGATTCCAAGACTGTAACTCTTTGTGGGAATAGAAAGCCTCACCCTTTCCCCAAGGAACAGCTGGTGGTTTCAAACTGCTGACTTTGTGGTGCTCAGCCCAACGCGTCACCACGACCCCATCAGAGCCCTAAGCTACTGTACAGTCACTGCAAGTTAGTTCATGCTGCAGTTATTAGAGGCTGGTGAGTCACCTGATTCAGGGCGATCCCCCACACAACAAAACGAAATACTGTCCCATCCAGGGCCATCCCTTGCTCAATTGTGATCCATTGAGTTTCATAAGCTGAGTTTTGGAAATAACCTACCTGGCTCTCGTCCCTCATAGTCCAGAACAGTGGTTCTCAACCTTCGTAATGCTGCGACCTTTTAATACAGTTCCTCATGTGGTGGTGACCCCCCAATTATAAAATGATTTTTGTTGCTACGTCGTAACTATAATTTTGCTACTGTTATGAATCAGGCAACCCCTGTGAAAGGGTCTTGACCCACAGGTTGAGAACCGCTGGTCTAGACACTCCTATGAAATGGCTTAGCATTCCAGCAACCTGCAAGCACCCACTGGCAGCTACGTGATGGCTGCACATGAGGGGCCCTGGCTGGGAAGTGAACCCTGGTCTCCCCCATGGCAGGTGAGAAACATAGCACGGCACCCCCATGCCTTCATTCTGTGGTTGACGCACCTACTAAATGCAGCAGCGCAGTCAGTGTGTGTAGCCAATTTCATGTCATCCTCAGAACAACCAGTGCACAGGGATAGTATGAAACCCATGTGACCTTCAAGAAGTCTGAGGTTTAGAGAGGGGAAGCAACTTGTCGAGATGACCAAGCAAGCAGGCGGTGGAGCCAGTGGGTCTTTTGGATCCTCAGACCAGGCCTGCCCCTTGTCAGTAAACCAGGTGGGCACTGTCAGGCTGCAGCTGTCCTCACATCATGGCAGTGTCCACCTTCCTACAGGGTGACTTCCCCAGGAGAACACCTCCCCTCCTTAGAACCAAGAAAACTCGCCCTGCAGGCCCCCTCCCAGCGCAGCCCCACCGTGAGCACGGGCCAGGAGCAGCCCCAGGGCCAGCCCCAGAGATCTGCGCAAGGAAGCAGGATGAGGTTCACAGGTTGGAGCAGAGGTGTGAGGAGAAGTCTGGACGGGGAGAGGGAAGGTGGAGGGGCAGGAGAAGATGACTTAATAAGCAAGGTAAGCATGGGCTTACTCGTGCTTCTTTACTTATCTGCAATCTGAACTAGAGATGAGTCAATATGCACAAATAAGCCCACGTGCACCTTCATCTAACAGTGGACGGTGAGTGGTCAGGGTGGCCAATGGGTCACGGATCTGAGTCCCAGAACACACAGAGGCAGGCCAGTGCGAGTCTCATGTTTGGGCTCAGCTGGAGGCCTGGTTCTGCCTGGGCTGTCCTAAGCTTCCAGAGAAAGCAGGTCAGGGTCTGAATGGGTATCAGGGACAACTCCATTCTTTTCAACAGGAGCAGCTACCTCACTGCACACAGTGCCAGGCACTGGTCAGGTCAGAGCTCCCCTGTGCCTCTGCCCCTGCCCTGGTCACCTGAGCCAGCAGGGACCCCCGCAGGCCTCCTCCGGAGGGGGCAGGGAACCTCTGCAGCCCGAGCAGTGAGCGCCAATGCAGACGATGCAGCAGCTACTTTGGGGTGATGCTCTGACGACAGAGAGGCATAGGTGTCGACCCCCAAGGACTGGTGACACGTAGAATAAACACAGAGATAATCAGACACCAAGGGCAGGAAGCCACCGACAGAAACGTCATTCCCCAGCTAGAAAATGCACCACCTAAAAATACGGAGCTGCGGTTCCCACAGCCGTGCCCCATGGCCCTCATTCAGTGTCAAGCGGCTCCTGGATTAGGGGTTAGAGTAAATAAAGAAGCTCATCTAAGCGACATAACCATAGGTTTTTAGCCTAAAGTGACACTGGCCCTAACATACTGTCTCAAATTGCCTTTCAGTCCCAGGAGCCTAGCAGCTCTCAGCAAGTTTCTTCCTGAGTTGTTCTGTCTGATGGGAAGCGCACAAGCTTGGATTTCCAGCTCTCGTGGGGCCCCCAAGCCCCCCTATCATTACCCAGGAGCTGCTGTTCTCGGGCCCGTGGGTCCCTGTTCCGGGGGGTGATGCTAGTCTGGGGCTGTAAGCTCGATCTATCTGTACAACATCTGAGGATGGGACGCTCATCTGGGCTGGCCGCCTTCAACAGCTCCGCTTGCAGAGTGCTGTCTCTACTCCAAGAGAAACGAAGCACACAGCTTCCCTAGGCTGCCCCGTGGAAGCCCTTTCTTGCGAAGAAGAGAATCTTGCTCCATGACAGCTCTGGTTTCTGGTCCTACCGTGTATGAGGGACTGTCAGATAAGAAAGAAATCTGTCTTGGAGGCAGTACAGCCAGAATGCTCCTTAGAAATGAGGAGGGCAAGACCTCATCTCACATATTTGGGACGTGTTATCAGCATGGGGCCAGTCCCTGGAGAAGGACTGCATGCTTCGTAGAGGGTCAGCAAAATATCACATCATTGTAAATGAGGGTGAGTGCAGAGTGGAGACCCAAAGCCCATCTGTAGGCAACTGGACACCTTCTTACTGGAGGGCTGCGGGCAGGAGACGAGCCAGTCAGGGTACAGGGTAGCAACGATGAAACATACAACTTTCCTGTAGTTCTTAAATGCTCCCTCCCCCCACTATCGTGGTCCTAATTCTATCTTACAAATCTGGCTAGGCCAGAGGATGTACACTGGTACAGATAGCAACTGGAAACACAGGGAATCCAGGGAGGATGACCCCTTCACGACCAGTGGTGAGAGTTGCGATACTTGGAGGTTGGAGGGAAGGTTGGGTAGAAAGAGGGAACTGATTACAAGGATCTACATATAATCTCCTCCCTGGGGGGCGGACAACAGAAAAGTGGGTGAAGGGAGACGTTGAACAGTGTAAGATATGACAAAATAATAATAATTTATGAATTATGAAGGGTTCATGAGGGAGGGGAGAATAGGGAGGGAGGGGGAAATGAGGAGCTGATATTAAGGGCTCAAGTAGAAAGCACATGTTTTGAGAATGATGATGGCAACGAATGTACAAATGCGCTTGACACAATGGATGTATGTAGGGAGTGTGATAAGAATTGTACGAGCCCCCAATAAAATGATTTTTTTTTAAAAGGGAAAGACCCTCGACAAGGTGGATGGATGTAGTGGCTGTCACGCTGGGCTCAAACCTAACAGCTGTGTGCACTGGCCCGTTCTGTTTGGTTGCCCATGGTGTTGCCATGGGTTGGAGCAGCGTAGACGACCCCCTAACACCAACAACAGTGTAGGAGATGGATGGACACAGTGGCTGTAGCAGTGGCTCCAATGGACTGACTGTTGCGAGGCTGGCACAAGGCCAAGCAACGCTGCCGTCTCTTAAACATCAGGCTACTGAGTCCAAACCGACTGGCCGACGATGAATGAGAACACACTGTATTAGCTACCTGACTCTGGGCAAGTGACCAGCTGCCTGAAGCCTCTGTTTCCTCGTTTGTGGGCGAAGACCAAAGTACCTCTGACTGACTGTCCTGAAGCAGAGAGGCCTGCTTCAGTGCTTCTATCCTCCTTTCCCGATCCCGTCTACCTCTTCTCACACAGTGGGCCCTCCTTCCCTGGACAGCCACGATACAGCTCGCCCTGTGCCTCCTCCCTCACCCGTGCCGACCTTTGACTTAGGAAGGCAGTCTAGTTGCCAGGGAAACCAGCCTGGTGGCCCAGGATCAAGAGATGACGAGGCGCTGTCACCAAAGGGAAGAGAGCAGGGCTCTGTCACTGGCCGGACCTGCTCTTCTCCAGGCACCATGAAAGCCCAGTTTCTGACCCTTCCTTTGCTCAGTTGGACACCTTTGAAGCGTCCAGCAGTGAGAGACTGTGACTGCTATCTTACTTCTTCTCGTTCTGACATGATTCATGATCTTTTCTCCCCCTGTGGCTGAGCCCGAAGCAGGTGGCGAGCAACCACTGGCTCTTCCCCTCACGTGATACTGCTCGAGCCTAGCTCAGCATTAACTTCCCGACTCCGTCCTTGCTGGCCCATCAAAAGCAGCGGCTGTATCAAATAGGCAGACTGACTGGTGGCTATGTGGGCAATGGGCACTCTGCAAGCTACAAAGCTTTGAACTGGGCCACACAGAGAAACTGGGAGACCCACTTGGGGGGAGAAGAACTGGTGGGCCTGACAACAAGAGACCTAGCTCGGGAAGCCTCATCTGGCTCAGCGCCCGGACACTAAACTCTCCTGGACCTGTGAGCAGCGGGGCA
Organism: Echinops telfairi; assembly: GCF_000313985.2. Classification (NCBI taxonomy): domain Eukaryota; kingdom Metazoa; phylum Chordata; class Mammalia; order Afrosoricida; family Tenrecidae; genus Echinops; species Echinops telfairi. Next base: position 5,698,001 of record NW_022111324.1, read on the forward strand.
CAGGTGGAATGGGAAACAGCAGCCTCAGCGCAGGCTCCGTCTCCGAGTGACCCTCTGCTGGATGTCGTTAGCGGTTCCAACTTCTGCCCACCCCACACAGAATTAACACTGCCCAGCCTGGTGCCGGCTTACTACGGTGTTGGTATGCTTGAGCTTAGCTTTACAGCTAGTCACGGTGTGTTCTGGGGTGTCTGGAGCCCACGGGCCCAGCTCCCAGAGCTCTGGGCAATACTCTGCTTTGAGCCACTAGAAGGCCGTATGCTCTGTAAATGTGGGTAGGAAGTAACAGAGAAACTGAAGGGCCCCTGCTAGGCAAATCAGAAGAAGGACCTGCATGCTTTGATAAGCAAAGTGACCAGTAGATTGTACGGATTCTCTACAACCTCCAATGAATAAACTGGGGAGTGGAAGATGCTGAATCTTGGTGGGAAGAGAGGCGGAGTGAATGGGCCCTTCAGACAGGGTTCTCCTGAACATGCCAGGGACATGTTCCACTTTCTCCTTGATGTCTCTCCAACTCTGAGGTCCAGGTGGCTGGGATGTGTCCCTGGATAGCCAGGCCTCTCCCTCCTGGCCCTTCCTGTCCACCAAGAAGGGCTCACATTTGGTGAGTGAGTTGGAAACAGGAGTGAGTTCCACGATTGATGGTCAGAGAGAGAAAAAAGCCGGGTTAGGCCGGATTTCACATTTGCTCTCTGCACCCCGAAATGTGGGCTTTTAGAACTAGTTGTCCAGTCAAGAGGCTGGTGTGGATGAGCTCACCGACTGGAGAGAAAAACCTGGAAATCCCAGCCATGCCCCGAGCTACCAGAGGGCCCAGAGGCTGTAGTAGCGGCCCGCAGCAAGACTTACTCATTAGCTGTAGCTGATGCACAGGGTCCCGTATGTCCCTGTAGCCCATTTGCATACATAATCAGTCTCCTGCGTGAGTGACAAGTAATTAGGACTGCCAGTTCTTTTTGACCCTGTGCAAAGGGGAAAGGTCAAGAATAAGTCTTCAGAACCCAAATCTCTGAAGTGGTGGCGGGGCCACGCGTGCCAAAGCGTAGCATGAAGGGCTGGGATGAAGCAGGGTCATCCGAGTTCCCAGCACAGTCCCTCGCACAAACAGCCACTCTGTGAATATTCAATAGGATAAATTGTCCGTCATATTTGAAATACAACCTGCCACAGGGGCCGACTCCTGACTGCCCAGAGGCTACTGCACCACCTGCTGTAACCGTGCTTCATTGGGCACTGGCTACGTGTTCGTCCAGGTCACAGTGATTTTGCCTAAGAGAATATAAATTGAGTTCGGCGAACTGCCTGATCTAGGCTTTCAAAGACTTAATTCATATCAGGAGGCCTTACACAGAGATGTGGCCTCCCCTGGCTACCGTCCTACCGTTCTCTCTCCCGAAGCCCCGGGCTTCTCCAGCACCACAGTTTCCATGTACGTTCCTGGGCATCCCTCCCCACTGGCTCACAGGCCACCTCTCCCAGCTCAGTCATTCCCATCTTCAAGACGGATTTACTAGGGATTAGCGTGCATATTCATTCATCACATTTCTAATATAATTGTACCCACGACCTTGGCCTCTGGATATACTGACTCGGAACAAAGGCAGGCGGAGGGGGCGGGAAGGGGGCGAGAACGGTGAGTGCAAAGCAAGGCTCGCCAAGCCCAGCCGCCTTCTTCGCTCCCATGCCCCCTCACTTCACCCCATGTAGACAAAATGGTTTTATTGAGACCAACAGTCTGATTTTAGTTCAGGTGAGAAACCTCTGGAGTCTGGAAGGGGACTTTCCCTTAAAAATTGCCTCAACAAAAGATATAGCGTCTGGGGTCTTAAAGACTTGAAGGTAAACAAGCGGCCATCTAGCTCAGAAGCAACAAAGCCCACATGGAAGAAGCACACCAGCCTGTGCGATCAC
>NW_022111324.1:5701417-5723389 GCF_000313985.2 Echinops telfairi
GGACTTGTGGGCTTGGGCCGCATTGGGTTGGGATGGTTTCGTGATGCACACTTTCTTTACATAAAACTCTCCCTTATACATGAGTTGCTGTGGATCTGTTTCTCCAAAGTACCCAGACTAATATACTCGTCATTCTCCCAAGGAGTGGCTGGCGGTTGGCAGCGGCTGACCTTGCGACTGTTAGGCCAGCCCATAGCCACGACCCCACCAGGGCTCCTTTCCTGCCAACAGGGGCTGGGAAAGAAGGCCTGGGCGAGAGAAACGAAGCTGGCGAGGGCAGGACAGAATTTCGCAAGACCAACCACATCTTCACTGCCTGTCCTTTTGAGAAACCCACTTAAAGTGGACTATCCAAAAGGCTACTAAGTTACAGGGATGAGGGATTTGATATAAATTCCATGTTCTAATGAAAAATAGACCCATACAGAAGCTTAACTGTGGACAACCACGAGAGAACCAAGCTCAGTCATAGGGGGCACGTCAGTCTCCACTGAAGCCTGCTGGCTGCAAGACAGACAGACAGCCAATGGTGCCTGTACGCCCCGCGCTGACTGAGAAGGGAATGTGGCAATAGATGAGCAAGCTCTCTGGGGACCAGTTTTGCTTCCTCGGCTAGTGTTCCCTTCTGGTGGGCCCTGGATTTCATAGCCTTTCCCGGCCAGGGTCTTACCCTGATAGACCTGCTGGGAGACAGGCTTTGCAGGGGAAGGAGCTGGGTTTGAAACACCCTCTCTTACTTGCACATTCAGATCCCTACACTGTCCCAGCCTCAGCGCTCATCTGCAAACTTGTCGCTGCTTTACAGAGTTGGGAAGATTAAATTAAATGTGCGAGGAGAGGACACACTAGAAGCTTTGCGCCGTTAGCACTGAGGTATATCATTAGATGGATTTTCATCAGAGTGTGAGTGGCCATTGCGGTTAACTCGCCAAGGGAACCTGCGTTTTAAAAGAGGAACGAATTTGATCGAGCAAAGGAAGCTAAGATTCAGGGAATGTGGCTGTGGCTGTAGGTCAGGCGTCCTCCACTTCCTGCAGCTGGCCATAAGGACTTGGTGGCGGAGGTGAGCCGCAGACGTGGCCTTGAGCAGTCAGGGACAGCAAGCACATTGTTATTCCCAGAAACAGAAGGAATGCTGAGTGGGGGACAAGAGGTAGGGTGGGGTTTGCCTGTGGATGACTCAGGTGTGGCCTACCCTTGGCTCTGCTGTGTATGGGTGGGTGGGTGGGTGGGGCAGTTTCAGGGTCCAAGTGGCTGCAAACACTGACCCCATAGCATAAGCTACCACTCCGGGACCCACAGACATGCTGGCATCTTCAGGCCATGGCAGTTGTTCATGTCCAAGACACAAGAACATAAATAAACTAAATGGAGATTGTCTATTCTTTCAACATCCAACTGGAGGCTTCCTCAGTGAATACTCCATGCTAGCTAGTCACCTTGGGGGATATGATGAGTGATGACAGAAATAGACTTCTCTTGCACCTTGTAGTTTTTTGATGCGCTTACACTTATATTCTACCACTGGTCCGTCAGTTCGTCACACTGTGGTGGCTTGTGTGTTGCTGTGATATCGGAAGCTGAGTCACTGCTATTTCAGCCTGCCAGCAGGGTCAGTCCCGCAAAGCGAGCAGGCTTCAGCGGAGCTTCCAGACTAAACAGACAAGGAAGGAGGACACTGAAAACCCGATGCAAAGCTTTGGCACACTGTCAGACACTGAAGGCCTAACAAAGAGCGCATTGTCGTAGAGAGTGCCCGAGGGTGGCTGCTCAGGTTAGAGGGCATTCGCAATGTGAGTGACGAGGAGCTGCTTTCTCAGAGTGGAGTCGACCATGGTGATGTGAGTGAGGCAGGTAAAGTTTTGGGGAGTGGAGTCATCAGGATTTTCATTTGCTGATGGAGCATGACTCAAGGTAAGGAGAAACAGCGGCAAAAATCTGCTAATGAGTGCAACTTGGAATGTGTGAAGTATATGGGAGAATGTGAAGTTGTCAAAAATGAAATGGAACACATACACAGCAATATCCTAGGCATGAGTGTGCTGAAATGGACTGGCATTTGCCCTTTTGAATCAGAAAGTCCCATGATTTACGATGCTGGGAATGACACAATCAGGAGGAATGGTGTGGCACTGTCAAAAAAGAACATTGCAAAATCAATCGTGAAGTATATTGCTGTCTGTGATAGGATTGTACCCATCTACTTTCAAGAAAACTCAACAAATACAACTATTATTCAAATTTATGCACCAACAACCCAAACGACAGATGAAGACACTGAATAATTCTACTAATGACTTCAGTCAGAAATTGATCAAATATGCAATCAAGATGCATTGATGAAGACACTAAATATATCTAGCTAAATATAGCTAAAAAGTAGCTACCAGGTCATCAGTTGCTCATATGTAAGTTCAGGATAAAGCTGAAGAATATGGAAACAAATCCACAAGAGTCAAATATGACCTTGGGTATATCCCACCTGAATTTTGAGAACATCTCAAGAACAGATTCAATACACTGAACATTAATGACAGAACGCCTGGTGAGCTGTGGAAGGACACGAAGACCATCATTAATGAAGAAAGCAAAAAAGGCCATTAGAGAGATAAGAAAGAAAGGATCAAAGTGGATGTTAGAGAAGAGTCTGAAACTTGCTCTCAACTGCAGACTAAAGCACATGGAAGAAATGATAAAATCAAAGAGCTGAACAGAAAACTTCAAATGGCAACTGCAGGAGACCAAGCAAAACATTATAATGAAAAGTGCAAAGAACTAGAATTAGAAACCATAAAAGAGAAGAACACGCACAGTGTATCTTAAACTGAAAGAACTCAAGAAAAATTCAAGCCTCGAGTTGCAATATTGAAAGATCCTATGAGCAAAATATTGAATGATGCAGGAAGCATCAAAAGACGATGGAAAGAATTCACAAAGTCACTATCAAAAAGAGCTAGTTGACAATTCCACCATTTCCGGAGGTAGCACACGAGCAAGAACCAATGGTGCTGAACAAAGAAGTCCAAGCCATAAACGAGCCTCCAGGACTTGATGGAATACTCCTCGAAATGTTTCAGTGTGATAAAGCACTGGAAACACTCACTTATCTCTGTCAGAAAATTTGGAAGATAGCTACTTGGCCAACTGACAGCAGGAAATCCATATTTGTGCCCATTCCAAAGAAAGGTGACCCAACAGAATGTTCACGTTATGGAACATTTCACATGCCAGTATAATTTTGCTGAAGATCATCCAACAATGATTGTAGCAGCACTTCAACAGGTCAGATTTAGAAGAGGATGTGGAACAAAGGATATCATTGCTGAAACCAGATGAATGTTGGCTCAAAGAAGGGGATACTAGAAAGATGTTTGCTTGTGTTTTAATGATGATGACAAAGCATTCGACGGCATAGATCTTACAAACTATAAGTAGAATGGGAGTTCCAGAACACTTCATTGTGCTCATTTGGAACTTGTACATGGATTATAAGGGTGTTGTGCAAATGGAAGAAGGGAATATTACATGGTTTAAAATCAGGAAAGGTGTGCATCAGGGTTGTATCTTAGTCAATCTGCATGCTGAGCAAATCATTGGAGTAGCTGGGTTATACGCAGAAGAGCATGGCATCAGGGTTGGAGGAAGGCTTACTAACAACTTAAGATATGCACATGACACCACCTTGCTAGCTGAAAATAAAGGGGACTTGAAGCACTCGCAGCCTTCAGGATGGATTAAAACTCAATATAAAGAAGACCAAAATCCTCACAACTGGCCCAGTAGGTAACATCATCATAAATGGAGGAAAGGTTGATATCGTGAAGGATTTTGTCCTGCTTGGATCCACAATGAATGCTCATGGAAGCAGCAGTGGAGAAATCAAAAGATGAGTTGCAATAGGTAAATCTACGCACAAGACCTCTTTAGAGTATTGAAAAGCAAGGATCTTACTTTGAGGAGTAAGGTGCGCCTGACCCAATTCATGGTATTTTCATTTGCCTCATATGCATGTAAAAGTTGGACATTGAATAATGACGACCAGAGAATAATGGATGCATTTGAATTGTGGTGCTGATTAAGAATATGGGGCGTACTATGGACTGCTGAGAGGACAAACTGATTTGCCTTGGCCGCAGCACAGCTATAGTGGTCCTTAGGGGCAAGGATGGTGAGACTTCATCTTACATCCTACGGACATGTTGTCAGGAGAAACCAGTCCCTGCAGCAGGGCCTCATTTTTGGTGAAGTAAAGGGGCATCGAAAAAAGGAAGGGCCTCCATTCTATGGACTGACACAGTGGTTGCAACAATGGGCTCAAGCATAGGAACAATTATGAAGACGGTGCAGAATCGAGCAGCGTTTGGTACAAAAGGTTCTGTGGGTCAGAAACGACTTGATAGCACCTAACAACAACAAGAACCACACACATATATTATCTAAATGAATTTTGACATGTATCATTGTGACGCTTAGTCCAATGTCCATTTGCCATTTGGCAAGATGAGGCTCAGGGACATAGACTAACTTATTGCTGTTGCTGTTAGGCACCATCAAGTTGGTTCTGCCTCATCGGGACTCAGTGCACAGCAGAGCGCCGGGCCTGGCCAGTCCTGCACCAGCCTCCCAATTGTTCTTCTGTTGGAGCTTATTGTTGTAACCTCGGTGCCAATGCGTCTTCTTGAGGGCCTTCCTCTTTTTTCTGCCCCTTCACTTTACCACGCATGACATCCTTCTCTGGGGACTGTCCCTCCTGACAATATGTACAAAGTACATGAGACAAAGTCATGCCATTCTTGCTCCCAAGGAACATTCAGGTCATAGTAAATGGTGGTGTTGCTTAGGCTAAAGCTTATTGTTTTCTTCATTCATAAAATAAGGTTTTAGAAGTGAATTGATCATCTTTAGTGTAGATCTGCTATTTGAGGGGCAAAGACTGGCTGTTGGGAGCACTAAGAGGAAAGGGTCCCTTTAGATCTGCTCCTAGGGTTTGTACTGGGGAAGCTACGGCAGCCATGCCACCCAGGAGCTGCCTGTTTACACTCGCCATCTCCACGTGCCCACGAAGGAGGGTTTACAACCCCTGCTTTGCAAGTGAGGAGTGCCAGGGCAGGCAGAGGAGGCCAAGGACTGTGAATGCCTCCATGGCTCTGCACATTGCCAGGGGCTCTGCACCACTCTGGGGTCTGCCCCCCATCTGCATTTTACTCCCTCCCAGTCTCCTGCTACCATGGCTCTAGCTCAGCAGCATCCAGCTCCCTGAACTTCAGCAATAGCGTCACTGGACAGTCATTAAAAAACCTATTTAGTGGGCACCTCCCATGTTCTAGGCTCTGGACCCTGGGAATATAATGATGAGTGAGACAGAGCTCATTCCGCAAGGAGCATGGACACCCGAAAAGCAAGCACAGCATGCATGAGGAGTGCAGTGTGTGCCGCCGGGCAGGAGTCCCTGTACTGTGCAGTTCCACTGCAGAGGGACTCAAACAAGCTGGGTAAGGGGGTGGGGGGATGGGGTGGTTAGGCCTCAAGGGAGGTTGGGGACCTCCACAATGAACCCAAGGCAACTAATCACCTAACAGCCCCCTCTTGAGGGTCCTTGTGAAAATGAAAACCCAACCAAGTCATTCTTAAGCTCAAAATGCTTCAATGGCTCCCAGTCCCCAGTGCAGCCCATAAAGTTCCCCATGCTCTGCGCTCATCTCCCAGAATGCCCTGGCACAGCGGTCTGCCTCTCCACACTGCCAGCACCTTGAGGGTGAGGCTTGTCCCTTCAGTTCTCCATTTCCCAGGCCCGGCACTCACTGCCATCAACTCAACCCTAACTCGGAGAGACAGGCAGAGCCGCTCCATAACGTTTCTGAGATTGTAAATCTTTACAGGAGCAGAGTCTCATCTTTCTCCCAGGGAGTGGCTGATGGGTTTGAACCGCTGCTCTTGGGGTTGGCAGGCCTACCCATACCCCACTACACCACTGGGGCTGCGATGTAGTGTTCTCAGGGCTGTGGAGTTAATTTCAACTCATTGGGAAGCACAAGTAACAGGGTAGAACTGTCCCATCAGGTTTTCTTGGCTGTAATCTTTATGGAAGCCGACTGCCAGGCCTGTCTCCCATGTAGCAATGGGTAGGTTTAAAGGGCCAGTACTTTGGTTTGCAGCTTAACTGGTTGCATCACTAGCATTCCTTCTGCTGTATGCATCTAATAAAACAATGAATACATTTCTGAGGTTGGAGTCATTGTCCCAAAGAGAAGTTAAATTCTGCTAACTTGGGGCCTTAACAGCAGGCATTGCGGCCCCTGCAAATTTTGGTCAGTGAAGGAGAGAGTTTGATAAAGGGCTGGATGGGGCACGTGACCTCTCTGAGACGCTGGGCAGGGCAGCTGCGCATGCCCTGATTCCGGAGCCCTGTGGAGCGCTCTCCCTAAGGACTCCAGTCCAGTTTCTAAGGCCTGCCCCTCCCCTTGTCCTTTGCCTCCCTGAGCGCTGTAGCGGGGGCCACGCTCTGCACACACCAGGCATTTCCAAGGGCCGTGTGAATGCTGAACGTGCTCAGCCTCCCCCAGGGTGGGGTTTATAATAGAGACAAATTCTCCGACACTAATTTTCAAGGAGAAAGAAGATGTGCCCTTTAGGTGAGAAAATGAGGTGTCTGGGAAAGTTTCCAGCCAGAAGATGTCCAGCAGGATGTCACAATGCCCTGTCCTCGGCATCCTAACAGCCGGGGGGGCGGGGAGGAATGGCCTTTTCCGGTCCTTGAGGCCTGTGCCAGGGTCCCAGAGGACCCCGAAGTGGCAGGCCGGGGCGTGCTCAGGAGAACTGCAGCATGGGCTACTGAACACAGACAACCGTCTAGCTTGGATCCACAGCTTAGCATCTTTGTCTTTGCCCCCAAACCCCGAGGAACCGCGGCCATGCCAGTTGCCTGCCTAGCAGAGTTCGACGGCGTCTGAGCCACATCTAACCACACCGCTCTGACTCCCCGGGTAAGCCATCTGCTTGTGGAGAAGCAATCACCCTCACCCTTTTCCAGCTGGCAGCACAAGGATGGCCGAGCCTCACATTTCCTGGGGGCGAGGGATGTGAAGTGAGGGGTGTGGCAGCTCCGGGTACTTTCAAGACCTGGGAGGCAGCTGCGTCCCGAGCCTTTCTTCCCATCGGCATGGAGACAGAGAGCCAGTGTGGCATGGACACTGACCCCACAGACACTGCCCGAGCCTCCGACGGTGCTGAGCAGTGAGGACACGGCAGTGAGGCAAGCCCAGGGTGGCCCTCATGGAGCTTACTTACTGGTTGGGAAAACCAGTTAGCAAATACATGGCATCGCCTTGGCCCCAACTCATGGTCACCCTATGCACCACAGAACAGCACTGTCTTGTCCCATGCCATCCCCGTGATTGATTAACGATTGGACCACTGTGCTTCACAGGGTTCTCATCAGCTGAGATTCAGAAGTAGATGGCCAGGCCTTTCTTCCTAGCCCATCTTGGTCTGGAATTTCTGCTAAAACTTGCTCAGTGCCATGGCCCTGGGGGAGTCCTGGTGGCACAGTGGTTATAGATTGGTTTTCTAACTGCAAGGTCAGTAGTTCAAAGCCCCCAGGGGCAGTTCAGCCCTGTCCTGTAGGGTCATGGCTGAGAGTCACCATGTGACGGCGTGAACTTTGACTTGCTTTCCTGGGGTGGCTTTCTGCTTCCCTCCCCAGTTTAGGGGAAGACACATGTCCCTGAGGAGGAGCTTCACCTGCTTTTGCATTTGGGGGAGTATATACTTTGCTGTTGGGACTGAATAACAGAGTCCCCCTCTAGGAGCTACCCACCAGCCTTCACAGTCTCCGCACTTCAGACACCAAGTTTTCTCATCAGCACAAACGGCTGTCTGCAATATATATGCTGAGTGTATCCCTTTGCGCCCCCCTGAGAAGTCAGCTCCCAGGGCCTTCGTCCCATCCCCGTCTCCACGGCACCTGCTTGTCCATGCGTGTGTGCTCCCTGAGCAGACGTTTCTGCTAAGGCAGCAGCTAGTTTTTTTTATTTAAGGCAGGGAAGCCTGAACTCTGGGTGATGGGTTTAAACCCAGGGTCATAGGAGGGAGGTGGTTGGCATAAGGGCGGGATTTAAATACTAAAAGATCATGGGGTATTCTAGACCTTATTCCAGGGTAAAATGGGGCCTAGTTCCTGGATGTCTCGGCAGGTCATGGAGGCTGAGCCAAGTCAGGCTGCAGAGAGAGTCTGGGGGTGAACCGGAATGCAAACCAACCAGAGTCGAACAGTCCTTCTTCCCCAAGAGAGCAACCTGATGGGGGTGCAGTGGCAGTGGGCGAGATGGGCCCAGAGGTATGGGCCGAAGGAGATAGGTCTGGATTCCATTCAGGGCAGAGGACTGAGCTGCAGGGGTCCTTGGAAGTGAACTCCAGACTCCACCTGTGGGAGAGGAAGGTGGGAGGAGGAGGCAGGGAGAAGAAGCAGGCACGACTAGGGTAAGGGGACAGTTATAGGGAAGTTGAATGCGCCCACATTAGGCAGGGCGCTGGCTTCTATCTGGAGATAGATGAATTTGACTCAGCAGGGTCAGGAACTTGTGGAGGGGCGCTTCCAGCATAGAGGGCCTGGCTGGACTCCACAATCCTGATGATCCCTTTGAGTCTGAAGAGTCTGAGCTTTGCTGAGTTTTTCTTCTTTTTACAAAGTCTATAAGCCCTGGTGGCTTAGTGGGTTACATATTGGCCTGCTAATCCAAAGGTCGGCAGTTCAAACCATGACTTGGTCTGAGGGAGAAAGATGAGGCTTTCTACTCCCATAAAGGGTTACAGTCTTGGAAACCCACAGGGGCAGTTCTACTCCGTCCTGTAGGGTCACAGTGAGCCGGCATCGACTTGATGGCGGTGAGTTTGTACCAAGATAAGCTATCTCATGTATCATTTCATTTAAACACAGCAAATAAAAGGACCCACTGTTTCATACGCTAATAGCTTTTATGCCTCTCGAGCTAAAACGTGTCACTTGTGTTTAGAAAGAACCTTATTGACCATCTAATCCAGGCATTGACCCACAGCCAGCTGCCACCTGCTCTCTGAAAATAAAGTTTTATTGGCCAGTAGCCACGCCCAGCTGCTTCTGTATCGCCACAGCTGGTTTTACGCGACAATGGCTGAGGTGAGGAGTGGTGACAGATCGCACGGCCCACAGCACTTACGGTGTTTATTACTCAGCTCTTTGGTGGAATCGGTCGGCCATCAACCTTGATTTCAAATGCTGGCGGACTTCGTAGCTAGCTGACACACAGGCCCGTGATTCTGCCTGAACCCAGTCTCCCAGCCCTCACTCCTCTGTTTACGAGCATTTCGTCACAGCCTGACACGGCCCCATTTTACAGACCCCAAGGTGGGAGATGCAGAGGCCAACGAACTGGCCCACGGTCACTCCACCTCTTGGTCACAGGACCAAGTTCTGAAACTTTAGAGCCAGCTTCAAACAGTAACTTCAAGGAGGCTGAGGCCTTAGAAGGCAGAGAGCTCCTCAGGGCTTCCAAGACAAGATCTCATCAGGCTCCCCTTTCCTCTCAGCATTAGCATTCACCTTCTGTCATCCAACAAAAGGACACGTTTACAAGCGCCTTGAGTTCAACTTGAAAACCAGTGGGTTTCCAGGGAATTTACTTCAAGCAGCCTTGATCCGCTAAAATGATTTTTAACACACCCAGTTGGCTTCCGCTCCTTCAGTGGCATCTGCTACAAACAGCAAAACACACCAGTACTTGCTATTTACTTTCCTTTGAAAGAGGAGATTCCAGAGGAGACAATGCAAAGAGAAAAGGAGAAAACAACCGTAATAGCCCCCTAAACCCAGCCCAATCTACCCACAATCATATTTAAAGGCCCAGGCAGCCAAGCTGAGGCTCAGAGGGGGCCTGGGCCGTCTGTGCGGGAGATTTCCCAGGGTAACGCTCCACATCCATCAGGCCATTAGAATGATCTACATTTGTCCCCGAGAGCATAAATTGAAAGCCAGCTTCCGGCTTTAACCCTTCTCGCAGCTGCCTGTCAGCCTTGGCTATTTTCTTCCTCCTGGCCATTTATAAGCCTTTAAATTTTCTTCATTTACACTTCTATTGCACATCTCTCTTGGACAGACAGGAATGAATATTCATGCAAGAGATTAAAGTGCATCAGCCAGACTAACACAAGCGGTCAATAGAATAAAAGCAGTGTGTTGCCAGCCACACGAGACTTCCCTACCGCCTCGGCAGTGCATTTGAGATATGTGCCTGGGTTCCCGGGCTCACAGAGCTCCTGCCTGGCTCAGTCACCAGCTTGAATTTCAAAGGTGACATTTTCCAGCCAAGGGAGAAAGTTAAGGAGAGAGAAAAGAGGAGTCAACAAAGGCAGCTGTGCTTGGGGCTCAGCCAGGGGATCTGCAGTTACTTGTGCCTTCGGACCTTGCTGAGCCCGCCAAGCAGAGGCCACTCTTCACAGCGTAGAGAAGCTGAGGGCTGCCACGTGCCAGGCACAGGGTGGGGTGGGGGGTGGGGCAGGGATACAAAAGGCTCTTGTCTAGCGTTAGGTCCCTGGTTTATGCGCAACGACTAATCAAAAGGTTGACCGTTTGAACTCACCCAGTGGTGCTGCAAAAGGTCTGGCGATCTCTTCCCATAAAGATCACTGCCAAGGATAGCCCATGGAGCAGTTCCACATTGTGACACATGGGCTGTCAGGAATCGAAATCAACTCAATGGCAATGCAAGTGGTTTGATTCTAGTTACTGAAACACTCCATGTCAGGATTTATGGAATATACGGTGGCCGTGTTTGGGTAACCACAAGGTTGGCAGTTCGAACTTTCCCGCTGTACTGTGGAATAAAGATGAGGCCATCGGCTCCCATAAAGACCCTGTATAGCAGTGGTTCTCAACCAGGGGGTCGAGACCCCTTTGGGGGTTGAACGAGCCTTTCGCAGGGGTTGCTTGATTTGTAATAGTAGCACAATTACAGTTATAAGTAGCAATGAAATAATTTTATGGTTGGGAGGTCGCCACAACATGAGAAACTGTATTAAAGGGTCGCAGCTTTAGGAAGGTTGAGAACCACTGTTGTATAGGGTCACCATGAGTTGGAATCAACTCAATGACAGTGGATTCTTGGGTTTGTCCTTGGTGATAGAAATGACACTGGAGAGTAGGATAGAATTTTACAAGACCATCAACTTAGTCATTGCAAATACCTCTTTTCTTTTCTTTCAGGTACCGTTTTTCAATAACATAAATAGTGGTCATGGGCAGCTAAATGCAAGGTTGGCCTTTCAAACCCACTCACCGCCCTATAGGAGAAAGATGAGCTTGTCTGCTCCCATAATGATTGATAGCCTTTGTAGGGTTCCAAAGACTTGCAATGAGTCTGAAATCATTTGGCTTTTGTTTAGTATATACATGAACCTACCTGGATGGAAAACACAGGAATTAAATTGACTACATCTGTGGAAAGAGAGGATGGAAAAACTTAACATCAATCAGAACAAGACCAAGGGCAGACGACAGAACTGAACATCCATTCATTGCTCACCTGCAAGGTGAAGTTAAAGGAGATTAAAACAAGTCCAAGAGAGCCAAACGTTGACCTTGCACACATCCCATTTAGAGAGGCCACCTCAAGAATAGATTCGATGCAGTGAACAATCATGACCACAAACCAGAGTTTTGTGGAACAACATCAGAGGCATCATACATGAAGAAAGTAAAGAGTCACTAACAAGACAGGTACAAAGAAAAAAACCAAAATGGTTAAAAGCTTGGAGCCAAACAAGGCCATCTAGCAGGGAAGCAACAAAGTCCACATAGAAGAAGCACACCAGCCTTTGTGATCATGGAGTGTCAACGGAAACAGGCATTGGAAGTTCAAAAATAACCTCATCAAAGTGATGGAGAGGAGTCAAGGTGGAGACCCAGAGCCCATTCGTGGATAATTGGATGTTCCCGTGCAGTGGGGCTGAACGGAGGAAATGTATCCAGGGGGCAGTTTAGGGCCCATAAAACACACAGCACTCCTCTAGTTCTTTAATTCTTCCTCCCCCACTATTATGATCTCAGTCCTACCTCAAAAATCCCACTAGACTGGTGTACATACAGTGGCACAAACAAGAGCTTTCAATATATAGAATTCAGAAAAGACAAACCCCCTCAGAATCAGTAATGAGAGTAATGATTCCAGGAGCGTAGGGGAAGAGAAGGGGGAGGAAGGGGAAAAGGATAGCAATGATGGAAGAATAACCCCCCTCAAGGGGGATGAATACCCGGACAGTAGTTGAAGGGATAGAATAGGTGGTGGAAGACATGCATAAATAATAATAACAATGCACAATATAGTAAGGGTTTGCAGGGTGGTGGGGGAGGGGACGGGCAGGGAGGGGAAAATTTAGGAGCTCATTAGCAAAGGGCTCAAGAAGAAATATTGTTTAGAAATTGTTGATGCCAACAATTGTATATATCCGCTTGATATAATGAATGCATGTATTGTCATAATATATGTAAGAGCCCCAATACAATTATTTATTACAACTCCCCGCCAGTAAACATCATGCTAAAATTCAAAAAAGAAAAGATCAATATGAATATTTGAAGACACTCTGAAACTAGCTCTTCGGCATGGAGTAGCTAAAATGAACTGAAGAAATAAGAAGTTAAAGAGCTGGATAGGAGATTTCAAAGGGATGCTTGAGAAGACAGAGTATTATAATAAACTATGGAAAGATGAGTCAGAAAACGAAAAATGAAGAACACATTTGGTTTTTCCCAGCTGAAGAAACCAAAGGAAAAATTCATTCATGTGTCCGGTTTACACTGTTGAAGAACTGTATGAACAAAATATTGGATGATGCAGGGAACATCCAAAGAAGATGGGAGGAATATACAGTTACTGTACCAAAAAGAATTGGTCAGTGATCAACCATTTAGGAGGTGGCACATGATCAAGAACTAGTGGTCCTGAAGGAAGAAACCCAAGCTGCACTGAAGGCACGGGTGGAAAACAGGAAATGCCAATTAATAGGTTTTAGCAAACAGATGCTATACTGGAAGTGCTCCCTTGTTCATGCCAAGACACTTGGAAGACAACTACCTGGCTAGCTGACTAGAAGAGATGCATATTTGTGTCATTCAGAATGTGGAAATCATGGACAATATAATTAATATTACATACAAGTAAAATTTGTTGAAGTTAAAAATTTTTTTAAAAATGGTGCATTGACAGGGAACTGCCAGAAATACAAGTCATATTTAGAAGAGGGTATGAAATAAGGGATATCAGTGCTGATGTCAGATGCATCTTGGCTAAAAGCAAGGATACCAGCAAAATATTTAACTGTGTTTTATTGACTATAACAATGGCCTTTGACTGTGTGGGGCATAACAGAACGTGGATCGCACGACAAAGAATTAGGTTTCCAAAACACGTAATTGTGCTCATGCAGAACCTATAGTGATTCTGTGGTTTAGAAATCAGGATAGGTGCACGACTGAGCCGTGTCTTTTCAGCATGTATGTTCAATCAGAATGCTGAACCAATAATCTGAGAAGCTGGACTAGACGAAGGAGAAGTTGGCATCAGGGTTGGAGGAAGGCTCACTAACAACCTGTCATGCAGATGACACAACCTTGATTGCTGTAAGCCCAGAGGACTTGAAGCACTTGCTGATAAAGGTCAAAGACTGTAGCCCTCAGAATGGATGGGATTTCAATGTAAAGAAAATAAAAATCATTACAACTGAACCAATGAGCAACATCACAATAAATGGAGACAAGATTGAAGTTACCAAGGATTTAATTTTACTTGAATCCATAATAAATGCTCATCGAAGCTTAAGTCAAGAAATCAAATGCTATATTAGCCTTGGAAACATCAATTTGCAAAACACCCTTTAACATTTTTCAAAGCAAAGATGGCACTTTGAGGACTAAGGTGCCCTTGACTTGGCCATGGCATTTTCGATCGCCTCATATATATGTGAAAGCTAGGCAATGAGTATGGAAGACTGTAGTAGTATTAATGCATTTGGATTACAGTGTCGGTGAAGAATATTAAATACGCCACAGACTGCCAGAAGAAGAAACAAATACAGCCAGAATGCTCCTTACAAGCAAGGATGGTGAGGCTTCATCTCATGTACTTTGCACGTGTAATCAAGAGGGGTCACATGCTGGTAGAGGGTCGGTGAAAAAGAAAACCACAGCCACATCCACTCTCGAGTGGTTACTCTTGAGTTGGTGCCCACTCCCAGTGACCCTATAAGATGGGGAGAGCTGCCCCTGTGAGGTTCCTAGGCTACCTTTTTACGGGAGTAGAAAGTCCCACCTTCCTCCCGAGGAGTGGCTGGTGGCTCTGACCTGCTGACCTTGTGGTTAGCAGCCCAACTCATAACCACTACATCACCAGGGCTCCTCCAGCCCCAAAGAGAAGACCCTAACCGAGATGGACTGATGCAGTGGCGGCAACACTGAGCTCGGCCAAAACCGCCATTATGATGGTACAAGACCACGGCAGCATTTGTTCTGTTGTACAGAGTCAACTTAACAGCACATAATCACCACCACCTCAGCTCCTCCAGGGGCTGTACTGCAGTGGCGGTTGTTTCCCGGAAAGGTGGTTCTGAATCACGGGGGCTGCATGTGCACAGAGTAGTACTGCTCCACAGTACTACACCTTTCAAAGCAGCTCTTGATGCCTATCTTCTGAGGCTCTTCTGGGTGTGTTCAAAACACCAACGTTTTGGCTGGTAACCATGTGCTTAATTGTTGGCACCCCTCGGGGACCCCTCCAATGCTGTGCCTGGGGCTTCATATGGGCCCTTTCTTTAAATCCCCAAATATAGCCATTCATTTTTATTAGGTGACGTCCAATCAATGTTGACTCACAGTGACCCTATGTACAACATATCAGAACACCTGGTCCTGGGCCATCCTCCCAATTGTTCTTCGATTTGAGTCCTTTGCTGCCCAGCCATAAGGTCAGCATTATTAGTTTCCTTTTATACATGTAGCACCCATAGCTCCGAGAGATTATGTAACTTGTCCAAAGGCACACAGCTGCTAGCAAGTGGTGGGAGCTGGGATTTGAACTCCTTTGTGTTGTGTATTCCAAACCACACCACACCATCTCTAGAGACCTGCTGTGGTGGTTACTGTGTGCCTGTGGGGTACCCAGCATCGGAAGGACAAGAGTCTAGGCACAGATGCACTGCATGTGCTGCACCTCATGATGACACCCTGCAGGTCATTTGGAGAGGAGGGGCAGAGGAGTGTAATGACAGAAAAACGATCACAGTCCGTGTGGCAATACAATTGCTTGAGCTGCTGTGAATTATCTGTATTGATCTTGACCGGGGAGAGCACCAACGATGCAGACAGCTGTGTTCACTTGGCCCTTGGCCTTCCTGAAGACGGATCCCGAGGGCTGCTGCAGGGCCGCCTAGGAGAGCAAAGACTCTGAGGACAAACACAACATTAGAGCTGGACCTAGAGAGGGAGGGTACAAGCAACGATGAGGAAGGCATCGCTTTACTTGTCCCAAGTTAGCAAAGGAGGGAGTGGGAATGCAGGCCAACCCAGTGATACAGCCACTTCCGGGCACTGGGTCCAGCTGGACACCCCCACTTGTTTTGGATTTCTCTCTACCATCAAGACTATCATCACCAGGCCCACCCCTACAATATATAGGGTCCAGGGCAAGAGTAAGAAAAGTCCACATACTATATGACCAAACAGTTGAAATGTTTATAAATCAAGCCTAGACGTTGCTAAATATTCTCCAACTTGTACCTTTATATAAGTATTCTCTAATTTATACCTTGAAAGACCAGATTCAAATTTAGAATTCTCAGACTCCACAGAATTCTGTATCACAATAGGGTGGGAAGGGATGCCACACTCCCAACATTGACACTGTGGTCCATGGGAGCTGCACACCCACGGTGTGGATGCCACGGTCCATGAAGGCTCCCACAGATGTGGGTATGAGCACTATGGTTGGTAGAGGGCTCTAAGCTAACAGGCATTCCTCAATGGTCCAAGAGGGGCTGTAAACTCATGGGTGTGACACTACGGTCCACAAGGGACCAATGGATACAATGGTCTATGGGAGTGTGCACACCAAAGTCCAAGGCCCAAGTGTGATCCACACCTTCTGCCTTCAGCTCCCCCTTGGGCTCCTGGGGGGCACACAAGGCAGTGGGGTCCACCCTCAGGAGGGCCTTCTAAAGCATGAGATGGAGACAAGGGTCTAAAGGTGGTGTTAGCCTACTAACACTCACTAGCACCACGTACGAGAACTAATTTAATTCTCAAACAACTCTATGAGGTCGGGGCTAGTGTGAGCTGGTGCAGAGCCGATAAGCACAAAAGCGCCCACCCCCACCCCCCGCCCATGATTGGCCCAGCTTCAACCTCACTGCTCACTGTGCACCACCCAGAACCTTACGCAAGAGCAACAAAGTCTCCCTGCAGTCTCAGCAACTGCTCTTCTGAGCCCCTAGCACAGCGGTTCTCAACCTGTGGGTCATGACCCCTTTGGGGGTCGAACGACCCTTTTACAGGAGTCGCCTAAGACCATCGGAAAACACATATTTCTGATGGTCTTAGGAACGGAGACACCACTCCTCTATCCGTCTCCAGGAGCGTCCGCCCACAAGCAATTATGCCCACATACAAGTACCTGGCATGAAGACTGTTACCCATGCTACACCATGCTTCAAGACAAAATTTCATTTATATGTCATTAGAAATAACTATTTCACAATACATAATTACATATTGTTTTGTGATTAATCACTCTACTGTCATTAAGTTCAATTTGTAACAATGAAAATACATCCTGCATATCAGATATTTACATGATGATTCATAACAGTAGCAAAGTTACAGTTATGAAGTAGCAAAAAAACTAATTTTAGGGTTGGGGTCACCACCACATGAGGTGGTATGAAAGGGTCTCGGCATGAGGAAGGCTGAGACCCACTGCCCCAGCACATCCGCACACTAGTTCACAGACAAGAATCTGCAACGCAGAAAGGAGAAGCACCTTTCCCAAGGTTAGACCACTTGTCTGTAGTGATGAAGTCCTTCTGGCTTCCGGGGTCCACTCCTAATGACTATACCACATCACCCGCTCACCGGGCAGAGCCCACAGAACAGCTCACCTGGCCATTCCTGGAGGGACCCACTTACTGCAGGAGGCCGTTCAGCCCCAGAGAGAACCAACCCCCAGTCAGGCACCGAGGAGCACTTCCTGTCCTCTAGGCAAGATATTTGGAGCATCCCTGGCTCTGCTTTGCTGAACCACGCCAGTGTTACTGTCCTGAAGTGGATTTGCAGAAGTACTGTTTCAGAAAGCTGGACCTGAGCCCGGTAAGGCATGGACCCGCTCCTCGGAGGACACGTGATTTGATGCCCGAGCTGCGCACCAGGAGAAGACTGCTCTTCCCACTGTGTAGCTCTGCCTTGCATGTTCGGGGTGGGCGCCCACCCAGAGGAGCAGGCTCTCCAGCAGCCGGGGGTGGTAGCTGCCCCTGCACTGGCAGAAGGTGCAAGCAAAGGAAAAGAGCTAGCGTGCTTGGTGCCTGTTCTCGTCGACGCCCAGGCCCACTGACTGAGCTAGACCACGCAGTGGAAGAGCACACTGCCGGTTGGATACGTACGCACGTCACGTTGTAAGGCTCATTCTCTCACACGGTGTAAGCCAACTCTTATCCCAGGCACAAGCAGACCCTGCGGTTCACAAAGGGCTTTCAAAAAACAAACAACAAAAGAAAACACTCAATGTAAAGCCATTTGCTATATTTGAATTTTCCCGATCTTCCAATAACCCAAGAAGGAGGCGGTGCAGGTCCATGGAGTCCCTAGAATCTGAGTTGGGACTCTGGTCCCCCCTCCAGGTGCTGGGGGATGTTGGCAGAGCGTAGTTTGCCCTCTCTTCACCTTCCAGGCCCTCACTGTGAATGGCAGGTGGGAAGGAGCCACCGACTCATCCAGCAGTGAGGGCGCCACAGAGCGATGTGTGCAGAGCCTCTGCGGCATGGCGGGTGCTTCAAAAGGAGGGTTTGACATGTAGAAATGGTTGGACTGGCCGCTGATCTTCTTCACAAAAACAACAAGAACAAAATAAACACATAAGAAGAAATGGCATTCCCCTCAAGCCATTTCCTGCATCCACACCTTTTCTCCAGGAGCCCCTTACACCATCTTGTTGTTAGGATCCTGGGGGGAAGGTGGGCAGGCTGGCAGGTGCCTCCTCTGCTGAGAGCCCATGGGGGAAGCCCAGATTTGGCAAAGGGCAGTGCTGCCTGTGACCAGGGAGGGCCCTAAGGAGGCAGGAACTTGGACAATGACATGACAAAGAACTCCTCAGCAGCCACCCCTCCTGCAAGTGCAAACGGTTCTTGTCCATCTGCTAGCCTCAGGGTGGGCGGTTCAGGCCTTCCCAGTGGTGCCTCAGAATAAAGGCCCGGTGAGCATCTTCCATAAAGACTGCAGCCAAGAACACCCAGTTCTACTCGGCCACACACAGCACCGTCATGACCGGAATCCACCGGAAGGCAGTGAGGTTTTTAAGGGCAGGAACTGCAGAGGGGGCAGACCCCAAGACAGCACGGCAGCATCGCGGTAATAGGAATCGCTTTGGTCTCAACTGCTTCCTTCAAAGGCAGGGCTTGACCTTCAGAGCCAGGCCAGCCTCTCACACAGGACCTGCTGCTGCTGGCCTGGGGTCCTCACTGGAGGCACGTCTTGGCTGCTTCCTGCTGTCTCTTGGTCACCTCTGTAAGCATCTGTTTCTCAGATGAGTCTCTGTGGCCACTTCCATTACCTCGGGTCAGGCCCTCACCACGTCTCGACTGGGTAATGGCAGCAGCCGCGCACAGATCCCCTGTGTCAACCTTTCTCTAGAATCCGTCCTCCACAGGCTCCCAGGGCACCCTCTCTGAAATGCACAGCCGCCTGGCCCTTCACTCCCCAATTTAACACCCTTCAAGTTCTCCTCACAGCTCAGAGGGCTAAGCCCTGGCTCCCATTAGTCAGGCCTTTTTCACTTGCAAATGTTGGAAACCAATGTGAAGAAACTTGAAAAAAAAAAAAAGGTTGGCTGGCATTCCCGAGGCTAGGAGAGTTCCCAACACTGACAGAGGGACTGGAGGAACCTGGGTCATTCCTGGGCTCTTCAGGGCTTGGAGTGGGGTCTACCCCATGCATCCCCAGTCCACAAGCCCCCTCAACCTGCCTCTTAAACCAAGCTCCCAGCAGAGGTCCTGGGGAGGACTGATATTGGTTCACCTCAAGGTCTGTGACTGGGTCTAGTCCAAAGAAGGGATCAGGAGCGGAACTGGGCCTGAACGGTGTCGGGAGAG
The DNA here is from genome assembly GCF_000313985.2 of Echinops telfairi. Taxonomy (NCBI): domain Eukaryota; kingdom Metazoa; phylum Chordata; class Mammalia; order Afrosoricida; family Tenrecidae; genus Echinops; species Echinops telfairi. The sequence continues at coordinate 5,720,798 of NW_022111324.1, forward strand.
AGTCCTGAGCCGATAAAGACAAAAGTCTTCCATGATCTAGCCCAGCTTCGACCTCACCACTCAATGTAATCTCCCTGCAGCCTCAGCAGTTGATCGACTCCCATAAAGAGTTACAGCCTCAGAAGTTCTCAGGGGACAGTTCTACCCTGTTGTATAGGGTCGCCAGGAGTGGCTATCCACTTGATGGCAGTCCATTTGGCATTCTGCTTTGTTTTTGTTTGTTTGTGTGTTTAGCACTCCTGTACCTGTTTATTATCCTTGTTACAGAACATCCCCAAACAACAATAATGATGATGACGACAAAAACAAACACTGTATGCCAAGCACTGTGCTAGACATTTGAGATACTTGAACTTGCTGAGTCTTCCAATAACCCCATGAAGGAGAGCGTGCTTGGCAACCAGTCGCTTCCCCCGCATGGTGAGCACAAATGTGCAGGGTAGCTGGGCGCCACAGAACTTTCGAGGTGCTAACCTTTTCCGAGCAAGTCACTGGACCTGTTTTCTGAAGCACCTCTGGTTGTCGTCACATGGCCCATCTTTCAGAGTGCACAGTTTGCTCCTGACACGACTGTGAAAAAAAACAAAGCAAAACACAAAACCAGACCTACTGGTAGCAAGTTGATGCTGAGTACTCACAGTGACCCTCTGGGACAGAGCAACACGAGCCCTTGGGATTTCCAGGGCTTCACCTTTCTTGAAGGAGCCCTGAGGGTGCAGGGCTCAAGACCTTGGCTGACGACTGAAAGGTCAGAGGTTCCACCCCACCAGCCACTCTGTGGGAGAGAGCGGTGGCACTCAGCTTCTGTAAAAACTGCAGCCGTGGGAGCCTACAGAGAAGTTCCACCTTGTCCTAAGGGGCTGCTGAGAGGTAGAGCTGACTTGGTAGCCGCAGCAGGCTGACATCTCTTCGTCCTGCAGAGCAGCAGGAAGGTTTGCGCCATCAACCTTCTGCTTTGCAGTCCACTGTATTAACGTGGTGCCACCAGGGCTCCTCCAGACTGTGATGAGTCCCTATTTTACAAAGCAGGGAAACCGAGGCACAGAGGGTGCGTGCGACTTGCCCAGGACCACTAAACTGGGGAACAGGAGAGCCTAGGTGAAACCTAGCTCCCAGTCTGGAAACAATCTGATGAGCTTCATGGGCTGCGTGCTGGGCGTGAGCTCTGGAGGGCAGGACTGTGGCGGCTGAGCTCATATGCCCAGTGATGACTGCTTGTCTGACCAAGCCAAACACAACTCGGGCAGCAGGAGGAGAGACAGGAAGGAGTAAAGGGTATGGAGGGGCTGTGAAAGGCATGGGGTCCAAGGAGCCCCGCTCCAAACGAGCCCTGCCGTCCTTGAGTTGTCTCTGGCTGACTCAACCACCAGAGGTGCGTGCGCGCGCCCTCTCTCTCTCTCTCTCTCTGTCTATCTCTCTCTCTCCAGCTTGTTTCCACCTTCTTTGGTCAAGCCTGGCTTCTCCCAGAGTTAAGTAAGATAGAAGCGGACCTCAAAGGTCCATGGGAAATTCCATTATGTTTTCAGTCGTTTTCCCATGAATGCTCTCATATCTGATGGCATATGAAGGGAGTTCTGTCTTGAGGCCTCTTGACTGCAATTCTTTATCACCAAGGCCAGGTTGGAGTGTGCACCTGCGGGATGGCTTTCGCGCAAGGCTGTGGTACTTCTCAGGGTACCCTCAGTTTCACACTGATGCAGGGCCAGCAGGTTTCTGCCTCATTGCCTCTCCTTAAACAAGTCTATCGAGTGTTCCCTGACTTAGTTTCTTCAGTTGCCTCATGCCTATGGTGGTCAATAAGAGGACCTACTCATCTGTACCAGGAGGGCTGGGCAGTAACCAGCATGGATGGGTCATTTACACACAGCCTGGGATCTCCACTCGTGGGAGCTGAACACTTGATCTACAGCCTGACAGCAAATCAATACCAAAGTCACATTCAATGCACACGGCCTTTGAGTAAGCCCTTACTGTGGGTTTGATATTGAGCTAAGTTATTAACATATACCATCTAATTCAATCCTTACAAATCTATATTAATCCTCTGCGCAAATAAGACTGAGCACCTGTCTATTGCCAGACTCTGTACTGGACACTTGGGATACAGCAGAGGGCAAAACGGGAAACTCGTGACCTTATTTACACGAGAGAAAATAGCGTCATACATCAATAAACCACGCAGTCTGTTGGGGAGAGTATTGTGGGGAAAAGGGAAGTACTGGGAGATGATCAAGGTGGGTCTCATGCGGCCTTGAGAAGTGAGCAAATGCTTGAAAGAGGGGAGGGAGTTGGCCAAGTGGTTACCTTGGCGAGGAGCACTCTAGCCAAAGGGAATGGCCAGCATGGAGGCTTGAGGGTGTGAGCCAACCTGGTGTGTTCAGGGACTCGGTAGAGGCCTGTGATAGTGAGCAAGAGGAGGGGGGGATAAGGGACCATCTCATGGAGGGCCCTGCAGTTACAGTACGAGTATCATGATTGCCCTCGTGGCACAACAAGAAAATCGAGGGATTAAAAAAAGCTACATGGCTTGCCCAAGGTGACGTGAGTTGTATAGACTGGAGTTGAGACTTGAACCCAGTGGTCTGTGTCCAG
>NW_022111324.1:5723489-5768973 GCF_000313985.2 Echinops telfairi
CCCCCCCCCCTAAAACTAAAGGTCTCGTGATCTACTCCGTGCCAACCACGTGGGCTGGGTAGATGACACGATTCAGACTTTTTTGAGCTGGCTGAGGTCCAGAGCGCATCTCACCCACTTGTGGGTTGGGGAAGAGCAATAGGCTTCGGGCTGGCTGGGCATGTGATGTAATCTCTCTGAATGCCACATCCTCTCCTGTCAAATGGAGACATCATCCCTACCTGACAGGGTTGGACAGTTGAAGTGAGGTGACATAGGAACGTTTCCTTTCCATTCCTGTCTCTTCCCCCAGCTTCTTGGAGCTGAGTTGTTGGTGAGCTTATCATCAAGTTCAATTTTGCCTTAGGCAAAAAGGGGCTACTAGGTATGCACAACCTCTCCCCCAAATCATCAGCATGCAATGGGAAGCTTGAACTTGAACCCTTCCCAGACCCTAGGGCCAGATGTTCACCTGGGATGATCTTCTTACGTGTCATCACATGTATTGAGTTCACATTTCCCCCAGAAGGTCAGCAACTGGTGGCACAAGGGATCCCCAATTTTGAAACTACAGTCTTTTGCCCAGCTATATACAATTGCAACTCTGTTTAAAAGTTATCAATCCCCCAACCAAACTCACTGTCATCTGATGCTCCTCCTAACATCTCTGTATAGGGTTTCTGAGACTGTAAATTTCTATGGGAACAGTCTCATCTTTCTTCCTTGCAGTGGCAGGTGGGTTTCAACCACCAACCTTGCAGTTAGCCGCCCAATGCACATCGTACAGAGCCACCCCTTGATCATCTATGAAATCAGTTACTTGAAGTTGACTCATTCCTGGTGACCTCGTGTGTCTCAGAAAGGAGCTGAGGATTTTCAGTGATTGACTCATATCAGGCACTCAATAAATGGCATTATTATTTCTAATAGTAGTCACAGAAACGGGATTTGCTGTCATCAAAAATGTACCATCTATTTGACTAGACAGTGTTAAAGGGAAACCTGGTTGATAGGAAGAGAAAGATACATTTCGTTCACAAATATGAACAGATGCTATGTGTGTGTGTGGTGGCAGTGGCGATGAAACATCAAGATTAAAGGGGATCCATCTGGGTTGCCTGCTGGGGCTAACCCTCAGCCCAAGACGGTATGGGGCTGCTACTTCACCAGTTATAGGCCTGGGAGGGTGGCAAACAATTCAGCCAGAACAAATGAGCCAGCATTTCAGAAAGAATCACTATGAAATGGAGTGCCATCCTATCAGACAAGGCATTATGCTACTAAAAATAACTTGTGAAAATCACCTTACTAGTATAAGCTTTGTTGGAGGAGTCCTGGGGAGAAAAAGTCAAACTTACACAAAATAAAAGCCTAGGACAAAGGGAATGTGGAAGCTGAGAAAGAGCAAAGACAAGCCAGCTATGGTATCGCCGAGCTTCCTGTCCACTTCACAGAGCAGAGCAATGTCCACAGAACTGGACGTGCTCCTGCTTTCGTACTGCCTCCCCAATGCACATCATCACATCGCCACAGCACTGATGTCACCACCAGCTCTGTCTCCACCACCTGTCATGGGAGATCCAACCCATGGATCTGTGTCTTCAAACTTTGCCGATTCATCTGAATTATAAATGTGGCAGTGATTGTAGTCAGGAGTGATGATGATGATGATGATGATGACACGTAGATTTTACTTCCTGAGTTGTATCTTTCACAAGGGTTTGACCTTACGCCATCATATAAAATTCAAGGCCAACGTTCTTGAAGCTGGTGTCTCTTATTCCGAAATCTGTCTCTTTCTCTCTCTATCCAATACTCCCCATACCATGGTGGAAGGTTGCTTATAAAGAGGGTTGCAACAGCCCTTCCATTCCACCCGCCCTTTGCAATGGGACGTTGCCATATCTCCCATCACAAGTGGATCAGACTTGGTCCTGTCATTTGCTTTGACTAAGAGAACGTGGTAGAAGTGCTGCCGTGTGACTTTGAGCTTAGATCTTCAGACCTTGAAGTTTTGATTTTTGCCCCCAGGAGCACAGCTGCCGACTAGCCTACCCACTAATGTGAGCCCATGGAGAGTGAGATGCTGGGGTAGGGTGGGGAGGTCCTGTGGGGAAAGTGACCTAGCAGTCCCAGTCTCCCCGCTTCCTGAAGACCCACCTGCTGAATGAAGACATATGAGGGATCACAGGTGAACCTAACAGATGACCCACTTGGCTAACCCACAGGATTCTGAGGCAAAAATAACTCACTGTTGTTGAGGTCACTAAGGTTTGGGGGTAGTTCTTACACAGCAGATCATGGACAGAGCGGAGCCACCACCAACCTTCCCACACTCAGGTCCTCACGAGAAAATGCGGAGTTACTAGTTGAACTGATTTCCATTGTGAGGAGGGAGGGAGTGGGACAATGTTGATGTGGCGTAGTAACCCATTGTGAAAAGCTTTACCCATGTAAGGCACTGCTCTGTGGGTATTGGCTGAAGAGTAGAAGCAAGGTGGGTTCACAACCAGCTCCCATTGCCAACATCCCCACGCTGGAGCCAACTGGGACCTGGACCTCGGGCATCTCCTTCAACTGGTCTGTCAGCCAAAGCGGCCGGGGCAGGCCCGCCTTCCGCTCCGTGGCAGACCACAGATGCAAGGAGGACTCCTTTGGCAGGGGAGAAGCTAAATATCAGTGAAATAGGTATGGAGGGTGGGGGATGGATGGGAGCCCTGGGAGCCTTCACGCTGATTCTCCGTTCTTGGATGCTCAACATCGTAAAGGCATGGCGTGTTGGAATGGAAGAATAAAAGCGGGAGGCAGGTAAAACGAGGTTTGCGGGAGGGAAAGCAGCCTACCCTGGGTCACCTGCAGAGGGAATAAGAGGTAAATGTGACAGAGGTCTTGCTGGGAAGGGCAGAGCCTTTTTTAAAAAAATTATTTTGGCTGGAGCTGGAGACCGCTAGCTCCCACAGCTGAGGGTCCGTTCTGCTTCTCTGCAGAGGGGAGGGCCGTCCAGTGGTCCAGTTGTAGCAGTCGGTGCTCGAGCCACTGCCTGGCCCCCTCCTGGGTGTAGAGATGCGGATCAGCCCAGCGGACTGCTAGATCGTGAGACAGGAGCAGCATAGGGCATACGCTCGCACACAGTTCCGTTTCCGCTGTCACCTTCGTTAATTCCAAACCCCGATTCCTCCAGCTTAGGAAAAAAGGTGCTTTGCACCGAGGCCTTTTCCTTTTTTTCTTTCTTACTTATTTATTTTTTTTAGGTTCATATGAATAGTTCTTAAAATGCAATAAATGGGTTCAAAAAGCCCATCTCCACTGGAAAAAAGAAAGCAAGCATCCAGCAAAGCTTGCGTGCCTTTTCCCCACAGGAAGTCTCTGAGCCAGAGCCCCTCGGCACAGCCACGCAAGTATCTGATAAGCACTTTTATGGAATGCCTTTCCCTGGCCCTTCTCTAATGCCCCAAAGTCCTGACTCCTGGGCCCGCTTCTTGTCTTCTCTGGCTCTGTTCATGGAAGCCCCTTCCTCTGGGAACCAGCGTCCTTGTGCCTCCTCCCCCTTCCCTTCACCCTGCATTTCCTCTTCCATTTGCCCCTTCCTCCACCTTCACTCTACTTCAAGGTGCCCACTCATCTTCCACCTGGCTCTCCTTGCTCCACTCCACGCAGACCCTAATGCCATTTACCCAACTGTAAACCAGCGGCTGTCAAGCTGATCCTGACTCAGGGTGACCCAGGTGTATCAGAGTAGAATGGGGCTCCACAGACATCCCTAGGCCCGTCTTTTGATGTGTCTCTGGGTGGATTCGAACCTCCAACCTTACAGTGAGCAGCCCACCAAGTGTGCTGTTTTCACGGCTTTGGGACACCAAAGCCCCTTACACACAGCTCTGACTAGGCTACTCCACTGCTCAGAAACCTCCCATGGCTCCCCAATCCTCACTAAGTAAAAACAACACTTAGCCTCGCATTCTAAACCTTCGTTAGGTAGCCACAGGGCTTCTCTCCTGCTGCCCTGTTAGCTAAGTCCACGTGCTCTCTGTCCTTGACCACATTCTTCCGTGGCCTGGACCTCTTCAGGCCCATGCTGCCCCATCTCTGCCCACAGACAGAAACCTAGTCTAACCGCCAGGACCTACACAAACCATCGCCTCTTCCCAATGTGTCTCTAGTCTATTGATTTTGGTCTTGGGCCCAGAGACTCTGCAGTATACTCACTTCTGTTTAGATATCCTCCCACCCACTACAGTTTCTCATCCATTAGAGAGCCGCCCCTACAACATATTTGTGACTTTTCACTTTACCTGCTACCTGACCCCCACACACCCCGAAGACAGCAAGCCCAAATCCACTCTTTCAAGTTCATTCAGACTCTTGGTGACCCTGCAAAGGGTTTCCAAAGTGGTACCTTTCTATGGGAGCAGACAGGCTCCTTCCTCTTTCTCACTCTCTGAGCAGCTGGTAGGCTTGAACTGCTGACCGTGAGGTTAGCAGCCCATTGCCAAACCCACAGCTCCACCAGAAGTCCTTCACTTTACACACAGAAGATATGACATACATTAAAATAAATGTAATGGACCCGCAGCGATTATAGCACAGACATACCAAGTTACTTGTTAGACCATATAGGGGCTGGTATCGAGTAGGCTGCTTTTTTTCTTTCAACATCTACACAATTCCAGTCAAATCTGAGAAGACGAAGATGCTAGTGGATGATCATGAAGACAACCTTGTTCGGTGCCACAGAGTCAAGGAAACACTGCCCAGTCCTGTGCCAGCCTCACCATTGTCCCCGTGCTTGAGCCCATTGTTGCAGGCACTGCGTCAATCCATCTTGTGCAGGGCCTTCCTCTTTTCAGATGCCCCTCAACTGTACCTGATGTCCTTCCCTAGGGACTGGTCTCTGCTGACAACATGCCATCATGAAGACAACCTTGATTCCTTGTATGTACTTCAGCATGGAGCTTTTGAATGTGTTCCATCAACTCATGAGCTAACTCAGGCATTCTCAACTGGAGGTGGTTTTGCCACCCCACTCCCTCCTGCTCTGCAGCACCCGCAGGGGCATTTGGCAATATCTGGAGATGTTCTGGGGTGTTGCACTGCGTGAGGGATACTGGAATCTAGTGGGTAGAAGCCAGGGTTCTGTTGAAGATCCCACACACATAGAACAGGTCCTCAGGACAAGACGTATTGGGGCTGAAATGTCAACAGTGTTGCTATGGAGCAACCTACCTGATGTGGGCATCACGACCCTCACAAGTTCATTACCCTTCACGTTCCCCTGGGGTACAAACAGGTTCGGTGACGTTCCCAAGGCAATAGCCCAAAGCTAACCCCTGTGCCACTGAGTCCACTTCGACTCAGGGACTCCCATACCGAGTTTCTAAGACTGCCAATCTTCATGGGATCAGGCCTCATCTAATTCCTCTGGAGTTTCCAGTAAACTGGTAGGTTTGCACCGCTGACCTTGCAGTTGGCAGTCTGACGCCTAACCCGCAGAGCCACCAATACAGCTATTTAAATGAAGAAGGTCGGCCCACGCTCCAGGCCCCCTGATTCCCAGCCCTGTACTCTTTCCCCTAGGCCGTGTGTCCATCTGCCCAGCCTGACCCCGTGGCCAGGACTCAGCCCCAGCCCCAGCCATGTGGACCATTACTAACGAGGTTGAAACATGTCCGAGTGACCACAGGGCTGTGGTCCAGTTGGCTACCACTGAACCAGGGTTAATTAAGCAGCCCCTCATAAGGAAACATTCAGCGCAATGAGAAGCAATGCCAGAGCCCAGAGGGCAGCGGGAGCACTGGGAGATGGGGTCAGGAAGAGGAACATGCACCAACCATGAGCCCTGAGCAGAGTAGCTTTGCCGTGACCACACAGAGCTGCGCCAGAGCCTGGGCAGTGGCCCACGGTGAGGAGCTAGCTCAGGGATGGGAAATCCTATACTAAGCCTTGGCGATTCAATTCCTTGACTCCAGAGAGCAGAAGGTCGAGCTGGCACAGAGGAGTGGGAGCCTGGCAGACACAGATGGGCTCCTGTGCTGAAACCTACCACCTGCAGGCGAGCAGGGGTGGGGGAAGGCGAGGGCAGAAGAGGCGGCCAGGAGGAGACTTGCAGGCAGCCTTACAGATACATATGTGAGACTCATCCCAGGCAGCCCCAGATTCATTGAGAGACTTCCATTTGACAGCTTAGGGCTCAGGCTGAGGAAGAACAGGGTGAACTGCCCACAATGGCACAGACCTCGGGTCAACTGGATGGCCTCTACGGGAAGCTGAAGGAGTTTCTGACTGAGTTCGTCCAGCGCCACAAGATGCTTTGCAAAAGAGCAAGGCTGTGTGCTCACCGAGGGTCCCGAGCTGAAGACCCGGGTGCAGGCCTGTTGAGGGTGGGGGCCTGGCTCACAAGCACCCACGAATGCAGGAGACCCAGGTGTCCCGCTGTGTGTCGCTCTCCTGATGATGGAAGCTGTGGGCCTCCACAGAGGAAGACTTTGGCCTCAATCTGAGGCTGCACATCAGAAAGGTCCGAAAGACTCACTAAATACAGTTTTCTCCCATTTAAAACAGTTGCTGGCAGGTTTCTGTACAGCATAAGCCACAGGCTCTGAAGAGTGGGCACGTAGTAGCCGTGATTAAAGAGAGCATCGTGAAGCGGATGGCCTGCTCAGTGAGATCAGTACTCTTGCCCACCATGGGGCTAAGGCGGGCCATTGGAGTCCATGGTGGCACGAGCAGTTAAGCACTTGGCTACCAACAGAAAGTTTGGCAGTGAGACTCTACCTAGAGGATGCCTCAAAAGAAAGGCCTGGAGATCCACTACAAAAGATCACAGCGGCAAACCCCCATGGGGCCCGGCTCTACTCGGCAACACCCAGAACCACACACAACAAATGGCTCCTTAGAGAAGTTTTTTACCCCGTCTCCTCACACTCTCGGCATCAGTAACACGACACACTGGAGCTGGCTGACTGGCCTGAGCTCAAAAGTCTGGACCACAATTCTAACAGTGTGACCTGGGCAAAGCCACTTAAGCACCCGCCTTGTGCTTCAGCCTCCTCCTCTGTAAAATGAGGGGGGCTTTCTGCTTAGCTTCCCTGTGATTACATGAGATGTCGGTGAAGTTCAAGGAGGAGTGTGCACACAGTTAGGCCATGTCCGGCATTGTCACAAAGGGTGAGATCTCCCTTATGGTACCTGCCTTCTTCTCGTGACACCATATGGCGCAGCAGGGGGGCCCCTCCCCCTATGTCCCCAAGACATGGTTCTCCATCTTCCTCCTGCCAAATCATTCCACCTAATTAGACACAGAGTCTAGAGAGAGGCACCAACCCCCCGCAATAGCCAGTTGTCTCCAAATGTTTTTCTGTGAAGGAATCACAGCCAGGTTATACTATATATTTATTAAAATATATAATTATATGTTATTTTGGAAAGTTATGTTTATTATGAGAAATTATTGTGTATTATATTATTTATTTGCTTACAATTACTTAAATAAATAAATGTATCCTGCAGCAACTAGGTGAACCACTAAGGTCAGCGTTGTGGTCAACTGCCCACAACTATTGTTTGAGAAGTGGTGACCTTTTACAAAACCAGTTCATCAGCTAATATCTGCTGGCTTCCCAAGTTGAGCCATGAAGAAAATATAAGGTGGTTTTTAGGGATACCCACTGTCCTATGCGCGCCATATGACAAGAATGGCAGAAACAAGCTCTGAGACCTGTCTGGTCACTAGTGAGGCTGCCCGCTGGTTGGGGGAACTTGAGCTTATTCGGGCTGGCACAGAAGCGGGATTGCAGACCTGGGAGTGGCGGAGTGCTCTTCTTTTCCTCTGGAGCACAGGATTCTGCTAGAGGTGGGAGCCCAGTGTTCTACACTTGGCTTTAAGAGCTGAGGGTGCTGATCTCTGTGCCGGGAACTCCTAGTAAGACCTCCTTTGGCTTTATTTAGGAGTAGAACATGGTAACTCTCAGGAGAAGAAAAGATGCTTTATTGTTGTATATATGATTTCAGGTTTAGAACTCCACCTTCCCCGGAACCCCCAAAGCTTACTGGCATAAGTCACTTTTGACTCTCAGAGCAGGCACCTCATCTTTCTCCCTCCACGTCACTGGTGACTTGGACTGCCCGTGATCGGCCCAACGCTATCCCACTCTGCCACGAGGGCTCCTGCACACTTTCAAAGCAAAAGCAAGAAATAAAACAACAAAACAAAGAACACAACCTGCAATTTGCACACTCTGCCAGCAGGTGACAGAGGGATGGTCAAACCAAACGCTGTTGTCTTTGTGCCTGCTGGGATAAAGAAACAAGCTCTGGGACCTTTATACTGTTCAGAGGCGTTGTGGTGTGGCTGTTGAATTCTCACCTTATTTGCTTCTATCAGAAGCACCGACGTTCTACTTCCTCCCTTTGGGAACACAGGGCAGGGTAGTCCTGCATGCCACTCGTCTCTTCCAGGGGTGCCTCAGGTGTGTGTTGCACACAATGTGTCTTCGTTGATTTATAGAGTTTTATCTCCAACAGGACCTTGTGTCTGTTTCTTTTGTTAGCAGTCATTGAATTGACCCCAACTCACGGTGACTCCACACAGAACAGAGGCAACCCTGGTTTCAAACTGCTGACCATGCTGATGGCAGCCCAGGGTGCAAACACTCCACCACCAGGGCTCCTTGGTGGATCTGCATGGCAGCAGAAAGCCTCCTCTTTTTTTGGCACAGCTGGTGAGCTTGAACCGCCAAATTCGTGGTTAGCAGTCCGATGCTGACCTGTCGATGCCACCAGGGCTCCTTAAAGAACCTAAATACCTTATAAGTATTGAATCCAACTCCCTCTCAAGGCTGTCTGCTCCCATGAAGACCTGCAGTCTCAGAAACCCTACAAGTTGCTAGGACTTGGAATCAATTTGATGGCAGGTTTTGTTTTACTTTTTGCTAAGAAAAAATGAAGCAGGAGAGGAGAAATGATGCCCCAGGGGTCAAGCAGCTAGTTCAGTGATTCTCTACCTTCCTAATGCCGCAGCCCTTTAATACAGTTCCTCATGGTGTGGAGAGCCCCAAGCATAAACTTATTTTTGTTGCTACTTCATCACTATAACTTTGCTACTGTTATGAATTATCATGTAAATATCTGATAGGCAGGATGCATTTTCATTGTTACAAATTGAACATAATGAAAGCATAGTGATTCATCACAAAAACAATATGTAATTATATATTGTGAAATACTTATTTCTAATGACAAATAAATGAAATTTTGTCTTGAAGCATGGTGTAGCATGGGTAACAGTCTTCACGCCGGGTACTCGTGTGTGGGCGTATCTGCATATGGGTGGACCTCCCAGGAGACGGATAAAGGAGCGGTGTCTCGGTTCCTAAGACCATCGGCAATATGTTTTCTGATGGTCTTAGGTGACCTCTGTGAAAGGGTCGTTCGACCTCCAAATGGGTCACGACCCATAGTTTGAGAACCGCTGAGTTAGTGAGTGGCAACGGCAGGACGGGAGGCCTGGTTCTCGCCTTAGTTAGTTAGTATTCTCCAGCTTTTCCAAACCGCCTCAGAGAATTCTGAAGAAATGGCTACTTTTAAAAGACCGGAAGATTTAAAAAATGAAAATCAGTGTTTCATGGAAAAACTGGCTTTAAAAAAGTGGACCATGAGAATGTAAAATATCGCCACCTACAGACCAGCCATCACTGGTCTTTAAACTCCGCTCTTGGGAGTGAGGGGATACTAGAAAACCGGAGGGACCAGGTGGCGCTGTGGCTAGGCTTTGGGGTGCTAACCAACAAATCGTTCAAATTCCCCGCCATTCCACAGGGGCAAGAATTGGCTTTCTACTCCTGCAAAGAGACAGAGGAGACTGCTCCTGTAAAGATGGAATCGTGGAACCCTAAAATATGACCACTCTGAGTCAGAATCAACTCGGTGGCAATGGTGTTGTTTTGGGGGACAGGGGGGTAGGGCGGCAATTCAGAATATTGGTTTCTGATATTTAGGAAACGGCCCGACTTCCCTTTCAGGGCCTGGTTTGTGCCACCCATGAAAGTTCCTTCCCGGGGTCTGTAAAAACTCCGCTCACAGTTTCTCCGAGCAGCGAATTTCCTGCAGTTACTGCCGACAGCGTGGAGCACAACTTCCTTTTCTTTGGCCTAAAACTCTCCAGCTCTCTGGCTCTGCTCAGCAGGGCACGATGATAAGCCATTAACATCTTTCACCTGAAGAATTATTTTTAAAGAACCTAATTAAGCCGACAATGAAAACAGGTATATTACTATGTAAAAACATTAATTAGGCCAATTTCGAGGTTGCGGCACGTTCCCTAAAAGAGTTCGTTCAGTCTCCCGCCCACAGGGGCCTACCTTCCCCAGGTGACTTCCACTCGGAAATGACTTCGGCAGACATTTTCTCTAGACACTTGGCTGGACGTGCTTACAGCTGCCCCGAGGACAAAGCTAAGGGCTCGGATGACATCATTTGTAACAAGAGGAGAACTTCGTGCTGCCTTGAAACACGACCTGTTGTTTTCGGACTCCACAACTCTAGACATTTCCTCTCTGCATGGAGGGTGTACTGGGCGGGGTCTCACTGCCACTGGGTTGATTCCGACCCATAGTGTCCCTGAGAGGCAGGGTAGACTGGGTCTGTGGCCGTCTGAAACTGTAACTCTTTACAGGAGTAGAAAGCCCGGTCTTTCTCCCTGGGGAAGGCTGGTGGTTTTGAACGGCTAGCAGTCCTATGCAGCAGCACCCTGCCACCAGGGCTGTGGGGGCGTGGGTAGCAGTGCTAACACTTCAAGCTGGGAGGCGGGGCAGGAAGCACCATCCTCATGATGCTTCACCTGCACGACCTGACTCCTTGCAGACCAGGATGTATCATGAACACGCACACGGCCCCTTCTCTGTTTCACTAGCAGTAAGTAATGAGCTACTGTTGCCTTTCTACCCAGACCAACAGGATGTTGTGTTGGAGGCAGGCATTCTCCTTGAAGAGTCAAAGAAAGGGCAGCCCCGGGAGGGAAGGAACTAAAGCAGACAGGAGTCCCACAGGGGGCAGGTGCCACCATGCTGCCAGGGCTCCAGACTCCAGACGCAAACACCACAGAGCCCTCCCAGCTCAAGGCTCTGCGAGGGCACTGCAGAGAGCAGACGTTAGTAACCTGAGGGACTGGTCAAACCCCGGGTGCAGTGGTGGCTCAGAGATGGAATTTTTGCCTTCCACGTGGGAGACCCGGGTTTCATTCCCACAGTCCCCTGACCTGCTGTTAAAGGGCTGGACATCAATATCAGGAAAATCAGCCAACGACCTCACGGAGCACAGCCGTCGGATCCCATGTGGGGGCCGACTGGACAGCAGCTAGCAACACTAGAACCAACCCAGTCCCTAGTTGGCTTTTGCTAGATTAGAGACCGAGCCTTCCCTCTGTAAAGCTCCCCGTCCATCCATCGAGTCAGCTCTGACTCACAGTGACCCTGTCACAGGACAGGGTAGAACTGCCCCCTGTGGTTTCCGTGACTGTCATGAGAGTTGAAAGCCTTCTCTTGCTCCCACGGACGTGGCTGATGGCTTGAAAGCACTTGGAGAGGTACTGCTGAGTCTCTGGAGACCAAGAGCTCCCACGGGTTTCTGCATTCACCAAGACGGAGCCACAGGAAGGGAGGAGACACGGCAAGTCGTCTTTCCTAACAGCCCCTTTGTAGACGACGTGTCACTCTCGCCAGCCGCTTCTAGTGGACTGAGCACAGTGTGGTCACCAAGCCTTGACAGTAATTCACTTGTTATGGGGCCAGCTGGGGACTAGGAACCCTCTTAGGAAGTCCCCGAACAAGGCTGTACGGCGTCTGATGTGTGGACAGTGTCAGTGGCTTAATAAGAGCTCGGTATTATGCCAATGCTGGAGCTCCCAGCGCGGCTTTTCCCAAGAAGCTCTGAGTACTTTAAAGAGGACCTGTCAATCTTTGCAGAGGCCGGGCAATGGGAAGTTGAAACCTGCGGGGCAGGGTATGAAGGCTGGGGGGGGAGGGGGAACCCCCGTGAGCACACAGTGATGCTGGCACCAGGACAGCCCTCTCCCGATGCCTCAGAGCTGTGCCTTCACAGTTGCAGCTGCTTTATACACCAGAGCCCCGAAATCTCTCTCCTCTCTTGTTAGCAGTGGATCTTTATTGATAAGTGATCACAAAAAGTAAAGATGCCAAGGATCAGAAAAACAAGCAAAAGTGGGATAGAAAGAACTGTAAAAGAAGAAAAAAAAAACCACTCGAGATCACAGGAGAGTGTTATGTTTGTGTCCGAGGTCCTGGGCTACTCTTCCCTAAGGGAGGGCAGCTGAGTCTGCTGCAGATGAGGACCGGCTGCAGCAACCGAGTGTGAGAGAGGAGGCTCTAGATGTCGGGGAAGTGGTACTCAAGCTCCTGACTGGACCTGACTACCCCCCTCCTGCTAGCACAGTACCGGCCAGAGCAAGCTCACTAAATATCTGCCAAATGACTGGACGGGTACTCCCCTTGGCAGTTCAGGAAAGTGCAGGCCCACCCCATCCCCTCCAACTCTCCTAATCTCCGCATGGTGTAGATGCTTGACCTGCGACCTAAGCAGGAGGAATCTAGTACTCCTTGGGGTGAGAGAAGAGGCCTGGACCCAGACCTATTCATTCTCAATCCATTCGTTTGCCTGATGATTTCTAGGTAAAGAAGGTTACCAGATGTGGTAGACAGAGCATGCGCCAGGAAGTGAGGTGACAGGATGGCTACTCCCAGAACGATCAGACTGAAGGGGAACCTGGAGATCCAGGTGAGGGATGATAGACAATTTCATTTCATGGGCTACCTCTTGATTTCCTGCAGCCACTGCTGGCTCTCTGGAAAACTAGACTAAGGACCATGGCCCTACCCGGCGCAGGGTGCTGGTTGCAGCGAGTGATTAGCTATGTCTACCCCAGGCACAGAATGTACTGATGGAATAAAAAACAACAACCCTCCCTGTTTCTATCAGTGACTTTCTACAGGTGATTTCCATCAGTTTCTTTACTTTAAAAAAAAATCATTTTATCAGGGGCTTTTATCACAATGCATGCATGCACCCATCCATCCTTCCATCCATTGTGTCAAGCACATTTGTACATATGGTACCATCATCATTTTCAAAGCATTTTCTTTCTAATTGAGCCCTTGGTAGCAGCTCATTTTTCCTCTCTCCCCTACCCTCCCTCTCTCATGAACTCTTGAAAATTTATAAATTATTATTTTTCGCATGTCTTATACTGATCGCTGTCTCCCTTCACCCACTTTTCTGTTGTCCGTCCCCCCTGGGAGGGGGCTATATATATAATCATTGTGATCAGTTCCTTCTCTCTCGCCTCACCTTCTCCTTACCCTCCTGGTATCACTACTCTCATTATTGGTCTTGAGGGGTTCATCTGTCCTGGATTCCCTATGTTTCCAGCTCTTTTCTGTACCAATGTACATGTTCTGGTCTAGCCGGATTTGTAAGGTAGAATTGGGGTCAAGATAGCAGAGGGGGAGGGAAAGAAGCATCAAAGAACTAGAGGAAAGTTGTATGTTTCATCAGTGCTATACTGCACCCTGACTGGCTCGTCTCTTCCTGTGACCTTTCTGTGAGGGAATGTCCAATCGTCTATAGATGGACTTTGGGTCTCCACTTTGCCCTCCCCTTCATTCACGTCGATATAATTTTTTTGTTCTGGGTCTTTGATGCCTGATACTTTATCCCACGGACACCTCATGATCACACAGGCTGGTGTGCTTCTTCCATGCAGACTTTGTTGCTTCTCACTAGATGACTGCTTGATTACCTTCAATGCTTTAAGACCTCAGACACTTTACCTTTTGATAGCCAGGCACCATCAGCTTTCTTCACATTTGCTTATGCACCCATTTTGCCTTCAGCGATCATGTTGGGAAGGTGAGCATCACAGAATGCCAGGTTAATAGAACAAAGTGTTTTTGCATTGAGGGAGTATTTGAGTAGAGGCCCAATTCCATCTGCTACCTTAATACTAAAGTTATTAATATATGTACATAGATCTGTTTCCCTATTGTTATATAAAAATATATTTACATTGTACATGCTGTATTTAGACCTCTAAAATGTCCTTTGCCTCCTAGTTCTTTCCTCTATTTCCTTTTGCTTTCCTCTTGTCCCACTATCATGTCCAACCTTCATTTGTGTTTCAGTAATTCCTCTCAGCTACATTGCACTTGATCACGCCCCACCAGGCATCCTACACGCTCATCATCCATTTTAGATCACGTGTTGTTCCCTTGTCCCTGGGTTAGTTGGTCCTCCGAAGCAAAAGAAAACAAAAAACAAAACAACAACAAAGTAAAAGCCCATAAATAGTTCCAGGTCTGTGTATTGATTGACCTTTATGAGTGTTTTACAGTCAAGTCTGAGGGGGCTCCATGTCCTGGCCCCAAAGTCTGTTTTTGGTATTCCCCAGACACTTCATTGCTTTGCTCCCCTTGCTACTCTGTCGCATGCCCTTAGTGTTTTGACAAGGGTGGCTTCACCAGTTTCAATTCCATCAGTAAGCCTGATCTCTCTTAGGATTTTGAGTTGTCTCACTTTTCCCTCCCACTTTATCCAGGACCTTCTCATGCGTTCCCGTTCAGAACAGTTAGCTGATAGTGGCAGGCAGCCGGATGCAGTGATGCTGCGCTCGGGATTGTGGGGATGCTTTGTGATTGTTACTACAACAGACTAATTGTTTCCCATGCCTTTCAGTTTCCACCACTCTCCTTTCTTCTTGATGAGTAGAGGGCAATAATTGCACCTGAGATGGCTGCTCACAGGCTTTAAGCATCTAGTCACTCCTCCTGAAGGAGGGTGTAGAATGGTGTCTTCAGGACCTATGATACGGGAGCTGACCTTGGTGCCCTCTGAGACTACGGCCCCCAGCCCCTGGACGCAGCCACTTACTCCCCCAAGGTACACATATGTCTAGGACCTGTTTTTGTTGTTGTTTCTTATAAAAGCAGGTCAGTGCGTCTCCGTGCAGAGTGAGAGTTGCCAGAGTAACGGCTGTGATGTGTGTAAGAAGAAAGGATTAACTCACATTAATCTGGCCTCACATTCATGGATCCAGGCCGAGAAGGGACTAAGATCATCTAGTCCAGAGGGCAGCAAACTGGGGCTCATGAGCCACAGGCGGCTCTTTCGGTATAGACATGTGACTCTGAGGTAAAATTAAAAATGTTTAAAGGATGTTATTCAGCCAATGTTGATGTCATTTGTTCGTAAAAAATATATTTTTGGCTCTCAAATAATTTTAAAATTGTTGTGAGGGACTGGATCGACTTGCATCTCGAAAGTTTGTCGAACCCCTTCTAACCTAACCAGACATTGGAAACTTCAGTTCTAAGTGGAGTCCATATTTGGAGCTCCCTAGAAGTTCCTACAGATTAGATTTAGTTTCTTTGTGAGGCATCTCTATGACCCCAAACTCTATGAGTGTGTGATGTAACCATCACAGGTCCCACTGTGGCTGCTGGTTTCCTCACGAAGGTCATGTTGAGCTGTCCCACGTAGGGGATGAAGGTAAGGGACTGGCTACCAGGATGTGGGGCCAGGAGACAATCTCCTACAGCCACTGTCAGGGGCCTTTCTGGGTTGGAATGTGGTGAAGGCCATGTCAGAGGCAGGGGAGGGTAGAGGAAAGTCTATACTGACCCTTTTGAAGGATTTCTTTAAACACACAGATTATGTCAAGTAGCCATGCCTGGGTGAGGTATGGGTGTGGAGCCCAACCTATCATTCAGGTCACAGCCTGATGACAACTCTCTGGGGGTGTGGCTTTTGATATAAGAGAGAGACAGAGCAGACCTGAATTTTCTTTGGCCTTTTGCCTTCTGCTGGTCCCGCCATGTCCTGTTGCATCACCTGGTGGTCCCAGGAGCTGTCAGCGGGCTACCTACGGTGAACTCATTCAGGTTACTTTGTATTCATTTATCTCTGCATGCACCCGCCTGCTTCTGCCCTTGCCCCTGCCGCCTCTGTCTCATTGTCCTGCTTCCCTTTCATCAGCTTCCACAGCTACATGAATCAGGAGCAGCCTCACTTGAACCGACGGGACTTAGCCTACTGCTCCAACTGTGCAAACCGTTTCTTGATGGAATTCTCTTTCTCTATAAAACACATACAAGTTTCACTGGTTTTGTTTCCCCAGAGAGCCCTACCTAACACAGAGGGCAAGGATTCTTGTCTGTTGTTTCCACTGTGGCATCCCTCTTGCCTAGAATAGTGGCTGGCATATGGCAGACCCTCTATAAATATTTGTTGAATGAATTAATAAGTGAACTCATTTCCAGTCTTTCATAAGAATCTAAACCTTTTGTCTTCTATGTGACAACTCCTCCTCAAATAATTAAAGATGGCTGGCATGTTTCCATGAGTTTGCTCCCTCTCTGACAAAGCACTTACAGTTCCTGGACCACTCAAGGAGCTTTGGTGGCGTATTAGATTATGTGTTGGGCTGATAACCTCAGGGCCAGCAGTTCTAACCCATTCGTGGCTCTGTGGGAGAAAGAGGAGGCTGTATCCTCCCATAAAGACCTCCAGTATTGGAAACCCTCCGTAGGTAGCTATGAGTTGGAGTGGAGGCAGTGGACAGTGGGCTTGAACATTATAGGGAGAATATCTTTACCATTTTGAGGTGTTTCTTGAGTGCTCTAGAATCACAACGCCAGAAAAAGTCCTCCCCTCTCCATTTTTCTCACTCGCTTACACACTTTATTTCACACAAGGAAGTGGAGGTCCACAAAGGCACATCAGTTTTATTCGAAGGAAGGGCATGGGTTCAGAATTTTGTTTAGTAGAAAGTGGGTCAGTATCAGAGGCAGTGAAGACATGCCCCCATATACAGACTGCATCGATAAAACAAATCCCATCCCAACATATTCACCATCTTCTAGAGCAGCGGTTCTCAACCTTTGGGTCACGACCCTTTGGGGGAAGAACAACCCTTTCATAGGGGTCGCCTGACTCATAGCAGTAGCAAAATTACAGTTATGAAGTAGCAATGAAAATAATGTTATGGTTGGGGTCACCACCACATGAGGAACTGTATGAAAGGGTCATGGCATGAGGAAGGTTGAGAACCACTGCTCTAGAGGCTGTCTCTTACAATTAGCAGGATTCGCAAGCAGGTACCATCCAACCACATCACAAAGATACGCAATCAGAGCTTTATGTACTCAGTCAGCTGTGCTGAGAGCCCGCTATTGTAACTGGTCTGGGTGTTAGGGATACACAGTTGAAAAGAAGTCTCTATACAATTGACCTTTTCAATCCAGTGGGGTCACTTGAGCAAATAATTAAAATTCTACTAAAAGGCCACAGTGAGGTAGGAATGATGTTCAGAAAAACACCGAATAAGGAGAAGCCCGTACGTCAGCCCTTTGGGGGTGGGGGAAGCTTTCTGCAGAAGCGGGGGCAGCACACGAGCACCTATGAGACCATACTTGGCTGGGCTGGGTTTGCCAATAGCTTTCGCTTGAACCTTGGGGGCATATCTGGTGTACAGCTGGCAGAGGGGGCTGCAAGGTTGGTGCATTCCTGGCAGAGCAGAGCATGGAATTTCAACGGCTGGGTTAAGCAGCGTTATAAGGTTCCACTGTGGCTGCTGGTTTCCTCACGAAGGTCAAGTTGAGCTGTCCCATGTAGGGAATGAAGGTAAGAGACTGGATAGTAGGATGGGGTGGGGCAGGAGACAATCTCCTACAACCATTATCAGGGCCCCTTGGCATGCGGTGAAGGCCATGACCAAGTAAGGGGAGGTGGAGGGAGGTCTATATTGACCTCTTTGAAGGACTGCTTTGAACACGCAAAGAGAGGGGTGCAGGAGCACACATATTCTACATTAGGGCCAGAGGACTCTCGAGTACACAACAGCATCTCCGCACCACTGGGGCGGTCCATCAGCAGTACAGCTAGCTGCTTTCTCTCGCTCATGTGGAGGACACTCCTGTCTCCACAGCGCAAGCTACTCCCATCACGTGGCTCCAAAGGAGACAGTCTCGCTGCAACCACTAGAGAAACAGTCTTAGCACGAGGGGGAGGGTTTGGATGGGATGGGCAGACTGTGCACCTTGGACTCCAGGCATTGTTAGGGGCTAGGGATCATTATTATAAACCTGGGGAGCCAGACAGCGGCATTGCAGAGCCCCAGGCCTGCAGGAAGCCATAGTTAGGGCGACTAATCAACCTGAAACTTGACTTCTCACTAGAGCAGAGAAGGGAGCGGGCAGCCGTGAGGCCTGCTTGAGGAGAGGTGAGGAACCTAGTCTGCAGGAGGTCTCTGCCCATTCCAAATAAGATATCATCATGGCATGCCTCCCTTTCCTTTTTGCCAACGGAAGGCCAAACCCTAGGAAACAGAGTGGTTTCCCTAAGAAAATGCTGCATGAGTAAGCACAACAAAGAAGGTTTGTTTTGTTTTCCAGGTGAGGCTAAGATTTCCATCATTCCGATGAGAGGTCCTCCATTCATCTGTGTGATGGAGAGCTAAGGAGTCGACGACACCTAGCACTGTGCACTCTCAAAAGAACCCTGTCAGGTAGGTGTCAGAAACATCTCCGTGGTTCAGGTAGAGAAACCGAGGCTCAGAGAAATCATGCCACTTGCTTGGAGCTCGCAGCTAGCCAACAGCAGGCCTGGAACTGTGATCCGGTCTCTGGCCCAGGCTGCCTCACCAACTGCTAACGTAGCAGTTAGATGGGTTTTAACTCTTTCTGGTCTATGCCCTCATCACACGTCAGCAATGGTCCTCCGTCACTAAGCCAGGCCAATGGGGCAGGTGGATCACTCACAATGGAATGTCTAAAGGGCTCAGCTGCTGCAGACCAACAGATTAAGTGCCCACTAGATGCAAGGTATAGAAGCCCTGGTGGTGTAGTGGTTATGAGTTTGGCTGTGACCCCAAAGGTCAGCAGTTCAAAACCAACAGCTGTACCGCAGGAGAAAGACGGGGCTTTTTACTCCTGTAAACAGCTACCATCTATGAAACCCACCAGGCAGTTCTACCCTGCCCTATAGGGTCACTATGAGTTGGAAACAACTCGATGGCAAAGAGTTGTGGTACAAGGTGCTGTGCCAGGTGTCGGTGACAGTGGTGAGGCAGGTAGATCGATGGGGTCTCTGTGCTCATGGTCTCTAGAGGGAGATACAGACAAGTCAACATGCGTTTACATGATCGTGAAACAGAATACAAATAGGAACGTGTGTGCTAGAGTTTCACAGATCCGCTTAGATGAGAGGAATGAGCCGTGAATAAAGAAGGGGGTCTGGGAATGGGTCTGATCTTCCTTATGAATGATCTTGACGTGAGAGTCACAGGAATGAAATCAACAGATGGCAAGAAATGTGCAAGAAATGAAAGGGAACTGTTGAAGTCCAGGAGCCCTTGCACTGCTGCATACAAGGGAGGCACGTGAACAGCAGCCCTTTTCTACAAGATTCTCTCGGTTCTGAACAGTCGCCTTCCAAAAGTGGGAGGCGGGCAGCGGGAGAAGGGTGGCAGTCTCCATGACGAAGCAGGAAGAATCAGAGAGTGATGGGGTGGGAGGAGGAGAAGAAGAGAGGACCACCATTCATCTTAAACTGTGCTGGCTCTTGACAGACAGGGAGTGGGTGGCTGTTTATGTCTCAAACCTAGGCTATTTTTCTTCAGCAATAAGGTGTCAACTAACTTTCCCCGGGGTAAAAGCTTCAGCTGCAAGAGGGGAAAGGCGCTGGCTGGTGGGGCCCACCAAGGAGGGGCAGCTACCATCTCTGCACCCAGAGAACCCCTTTCTGGCTCTCCGTCATAGTGCCTCACCCTGGAGAGTCTCTGTGGCCTGTCTTCCCATCACAGAGCAAAACCGAACAAGAAGCAGCTTTCGCCTTCCAATTTCTCTCTGCGGGAAAGCTACAGGGGCGGGTAGCTCAACATCACGCACTAGACTATTATTTCAAACACGCACTTCAGCCCTCGGGTCTTGGACTCTCGCCCTCTGCCAAATCAGACTGGAGGACTGGGCACCGTGCGCTCCGGTTAGCTAGAGTCCCTTCTCGGCACAGTGAGGCTGTGTCACGTGGGTGCCCACGAGTCTGACACATAAAAGGCTTCCAAAAAAGTTCATGGGAGAATCCCATCATCTCTCCATTCCATTTTCCCGAACTGTTTGAAGCCCCCGTGTTCAGGATTCCCCTTCCTGCGTCAGACTCCATCTCTCCAGCCCAGGAGTCACTGAGGAGCCTTCTGGGGCAGTCTGGGCGGAGCACAGTTGCTCTCACAAAGTTTGTCTTTGTGAGTTGGAAGGGACTCACAAACGGGGAACCAAGGCAAGATTGTGGATCGGCTACCACCGGTCTCACTATCCCCCCACCCCCCACCCCCTCCAACATCTTCCCAGAGCCGGTCTGGCGTATCCTGAAGGGTGGTGCCAGGCGTGGTCATGACACCAGCACTCTGCCTGTGCTCTCCAAGGGAAAGAAGGTTGCCAACGAGCAGAAGGGGTGGGGTGGCAAGGCCTGCCTGGCACAGGGCTTTATTCGCCTGCTGCTGGGCTGTCTGGAGGATGGGCGGGATGAGTCAGGTGCTTTCCCCAGTTCCCTTCCAGCTGCTTCCTGGCGCTCAGAAACCACCGCACACCCTCTTAGCAGAAGTCAGCAAAAAGTGTGCCCAGCATCAAAGGCAAGCTCAAGCCAGGTGCCTTTCTGACACTGAGTGGGGCTGCATTCATCCAAAGGACAACGACTTCCTCTTGGTTGGCTGGACATTAGGCTGATGCTCAAGTCCACAAAAGAAGTCAGTCAGACGGCCAAGTGGATTAATAATGAATGAGTCCGAAGATACCGCTGTTCGTCTCAGATTTGCTCCTTCGGATCTTGAACAAGTCACAGCATCTCTCTAGGCCTTACATTCTTTGCTGGTAAGGCAAGCGAGCTAACACTTTCTCTGCCTTCCTCTCGGGGTGACTGTGAGGAACAAAAGAAACATTCTTAGCGAAAACTCTGTCAGCTTCTGCTGCCCAGATGAAGGATCATTAGAAACGTGGCAACGTGGCTTGGAAGGTTCACAATTTTCCCTGAGGACCAAACCTACGATGAAACAAAAATGGCAAACCCACCTGTGATAGTTAAGGTGTATTGTGCCAACCTGGCTGATGAACATGTGTGGGATTAATTGCAGAGGCAGAGCGATAAATGGCTCGGTGAGCCTCGCCTGTCTAGTCTCTTGCTCGCTGATGGCCGGACCAGCGTGCGGCTACCTTAGCTAGTTCTCTGCCTCAGCTGGCAAGGCTTACTTTCTGCCAGACGTCCCTGAAGAGAAGCCACGTGGACCTACCCTGATGCAGCCCTGGGTGCTGGAGCAGCCGTGTGGAGACCCCTGCCAGCGCTGAGATGCTTACATGCTCACTGATTTGGCTTTCCTCCTGCAGTCGGCATCATTGCGTGTGTTTTGTGAGACATTGCATGTGTTTTGTGAGACTGAGGAGGGCTTGTGGATTGGTGTCGGGCATGTGGCCTAATATCGGACTTGGACAGAACTGGGTTGAGATGTTTTCTTAATGCACACTTACCCTTTATATAAAACTCTCTCTTATAAAATATGAGTGTCGATGATGAATTTTGTTTCTCTAGTCTACCAACTAACACACCACCGCTACTGCCTCAGATGCGGCCGACCCTTCAGGACCGGGCAGCACTGAAGCAGAGTGCTTCGTCTTTCCCACTGACCTGCGGGTTAGCAGCCAAGGGCTTCAGTCATGGCACCACCAGCGCTCCTTCCCTGTGGGCCAGTTCAGGGGGATGCTCTAGATCAGCGGTTCTCAACCTGTGGGCCGCAACCCCTTAGGGGGACGAACAACCCTTTCACAACCCAATCAGGGGTTACCTGATTCATAACAGTAGCAAAATTACAAAGTAGCAACGAAAATAATAATCATCACCACAATCAAGTTCACAACATTTCCTTCCCCGCTGTTCTTTCCACGCTCCTAGGAAATCAGAAATCCAGGTACTGCCTTTATAAATCTACCGCTCCTAGATTTCATATATGGAAGATCATAGAAAACACACGTAGGTAGTGGATAAATAACGACGGCAAGGCAAAACCTAGAAAAACCTCAATCAAGAAGAAAGCAGAACATACTAAAAGCTGAAGTCACTTTAAAAATGGGTCACAAGGGAGATCACATGATAAGGTGTTACTTTTTAACTTAACCACCTCTGCCATCATTGACTTCAGAATGTCACCTGAGGCTTAATCCACGGGAAGGCTCTCTAGCCTTGAAAGCATGCCAATCACTCCCAAGTCAGGGCTCTACCAAGTCAAGGGCAGGGTGTGAACAGATCAGGGCCAATGAGAAGCTGCCTATTGGGACATCCAGATGCCTTGGGAAGGGTGTGTTGAGGGCGCATCGTGGGCCTGAGATGGCAGGAATCTCGGGACATCTCCATCAACCTCTCAGCAGGGAAGAGGCAGCCTCCTGAGCATTCACATTCATTTCCTTCTGGTGCGAGAACTTGGGCTTTCCTCAGCTCCCTCTTTTGGAAGCGGGAGGTCCTTAGCCTTGCCCAGTATCCAGCGATGGGGCTGTGTGCCCTGAGTGATGAAGACCTGCGGCCCTGATGCCCACGCCATCAAGCACCCGTACACCCACCAGTGGCCTAGACAACCTGAGGGGCTGCTTCTCGCCTGTCTGGGGGCCCAAGAGTGAGCAGATCTCAGAGGGGGTGATCAGAAAGATTCTCTTGCTAGGAAAGAATAGCATCTGGTATGAGCCACAGTGGGTGGAGAGCAAGCAGGGGAGGGGAACTTGCTCAAACTGTGTGTGAGCTGAGCAGGGCCAGAGAGGTCTGAGGTGACCTACAGCACAGACTCGTCAACGGTGGGCCTTGATCCTACACGTGGTTGCATAACCAACCGTGGAGGCTGCAAAAGACCGGGCAACAGTGAAAGGTTTATGAGCGCACAACGACCAAGCGTTCATTCAAAATCGGATGCACTGCACACGGGTACAGAGAATAGCTGGAACACAGGGAATCCAGGACAGATGACTCCCTCAGGACCAGTGGTGAGAGTGGTGATACTGGGAGGGTAGAAGGAGGGTGGGTTGGAAAGGGGGAACCGATCACAAGGATCTACATATAACCCCCTCCCTGGGGGATGGACAACAGAAAAGTGGGTGAAGGGAGACATCGGACAGTGTAAGACATGACAAAATAATAATTTATAAATTATCAAGAGTTTGTGAGGGAGGGAGGGGAAAATAAGGAGCTGATACCAAGGGCTCAAGTAGAAAGCAAATGTTTTGAGAATGATGAGGGCAACAAATGTAGAAACGTGCTTGACGCAATGGATGGATTGTGATAAGCATTGTAGGAGGCCCCAATAAAATGATTAAAAAAAACCCCGAACATACAACTGCGAGGTGTTTCTGGCATCGCTTGCCTGTGTTGCAAATGTCTCAGGTGAAAAGGGATCCTAGATGGAAAATGTTTTCAAAAGCTCTGGAGAGTAACAGTTGACCTCTTTTGTTGGAGCATGTGGTTTTCCAGGTAAAAGCAGGCAGGGCGTTGGGATAAGCCTGCCTAGAGGGGAGGCTGTGAGTAGGAGCCACGAAGCAGTCACTTCATGGTCAGTCCTAGGAACGAACGTGGCTGGACTCATGAGGCCACGCTAGGGAACTGCGGTGATACTGCCTGATGACAGTTGGATCAAAGGGCCGGTCCTCTCTGACCACAAAGCCCAGGGTGGACCCGACATGGTGGCTAGCACCAAGTGCTTCCTAAGCACTGGTGACTGATCCAGCCATATCAAGGGATCTTATGCAACTCGACAAGTTTTTCTTCTTAGTCGGAAAAGTTGCCTTGCACAGTTCTGGCACCCAACAAACATTCAACAAATAATTGCCCATTCTGTTTTTTCTTCATTCATTTTTAACCAAAGTAGGCAATGCTAGTGATGCATCAAGGCCAGTTCTGAGCACTTTGCAAACGTGAACTAATCTAATCTTCCAAGCACTTTTCTGAGACGGGGACAGTTATCCCCTTGCAGAGGCCGAGGAGCGAGCTACAGAGATCTTAAGCGATCTTCCTGAAGTCACGGGCCTAGTAAGCAGTGGTGGCAGGATTTGAACCTACCTACTGAGGCTCCAAAGTCTATGCTTTTAAACACTTTTCAATCACCTTGAGTCATAGTCAGGGACAATTCACTTTGGGGTCAACCCTCTGCTCTTCTTCAGAGTGGTCCACGCCCTGCGGACCCACCCCTTAGACTTGAACAGCTGCTGTGAACCTCCCCCTGTGGCCCACCCACCGAGAACCCCCGATGAACGCAACGTGAGACGTGCAGGTCTGAAGGGCCAGTGACACGAGACTCAAATCTTTAATTCTATTTTTTAGAGAACGGTGCCTTCTTTCTGCTTTTTGGCTTGCAGGTAAACCTGGACCCGCCTTTTCACACACGTGTGGCAATAACTGTGTTATCCAATATTCAATCCTTGCTGTTCGCAGCTTTTTGAAGCACTGCTTATAATTCGACGTCCATTCTTCTCTTTGGGGCGACACACCTACCGATGATGGTGGCCAGCAGCAGACTTCAGTTGGGGTGCTAGCACTGTAAATTTGGGCAAAAGTCCGTTTCTTTATGTGTAGAAAACGTGAACTGATATGTAACCCATGTAAGACATCGAGCATCTCTTATTTGTCTGTCTATGAAGTGAATTGGTGGTGGATAGGGAATGACGAAAGGACCCGTGCAACAGCCAGATGGGTGAGATGCAGCTCAGACGTCTGATGAGCACTAGGTGGGCGTGAGGGAGGAGACCGCCAATTATGCCACTGTGGGCTGGCCTGTGTGCCCTTCTCGGGGTTCAGATGGGAATGGGGCTCACACCCTTTCCTTCCAGGCACTTGGCTCGGGTCTACGCACTGTCATTTTAATACAGTATATGCTTCTCAGAGAAGGGAGAAGCTCATAAAAATTTTAACTCCCTGAATTGGATTGTCATAAAATTCAGAGGCATGTTTTAAAATTAACTGTACCCTTTGACGATCTCAGCTGGTCTGCTACTTGCCGTGTGTGTGGCCTTCCATAATTACCCTCATCTCTTTCTAGCTCTAACCCTCGACTGTAAAATACATACTTCTGAGGTCTGTCCCAGCTTCTAAGGTTCTAGCACTTTCTCCTATTTCCAATATCATCTACTTAGCAGGAACAATCAATTTGGAATGGGATGAGGAGTGTGGCTACTTCCTAACAGTGCAAACTGCCAGCTCACTAAACCTTGCTTTTCTCCCTTGTTCTATAGAGAACAATAATACCATCACCAAGGGGGGAATGTGAGTCTTCACAGAAGCACGTTTGTAAATGATAAAGTTCTAGCTTATCCCACTTTTTTCCATTGAATCAAGTTGTATGTGGCTCTAACTACCTGGAGATCTCCATGCCCAGAATAGCTCAGCAGAAGGAGTCGGGTCCTGATTGGCAGGGGAACAGTAGGCATTGTACCTAAGATTTGGGCTAGGAACAGAAAGGTAGGCAGTTCAAATCTACCCACAGGCACCCTGGAAGAAAGGCCTGGTGATCCACTCCTAAAAGGCCACATCCACCGAAAAACCTACCAAGTTCAGTTCTACCCTGACACACGCTGGGTCGCCACGAGTCAGAATGGCCTTGACAGCAATGGGTTTACCTTCACGGGGGGTGGGGGGTGGGGTGGGGCTCTTGATTGTGACTTCCAAATGCCAGGCAGCTTTGCGTTCCTCTCTCTGTGCCGTACATACCCTCCCCTGGGTATTCTTCTAAGAGTCACCGGGCGCAGAAGAAGGCAGACGAGCTCACTGCCTCTCAGAAGCTGAATGCCAATCCCAAATGAAATCCAGAGGTAAGGGCCAGGGATCAGGTGCAAGGAAACTTGGAGCCAACTACATCCCATTTTTGGATGCTGCGGAGAGATGCCAGGACGGCTGTGCAGTGCCGCCGGGGAGCCTGGAGGCTTCTTAGGAATGCAGACACAGGCCCTGGAGTGTGTAGAGGTGGTGACAAAGGTTGCAGTCATTCATCAGAGCTACAACACAGAGACCTGTGCCTGCTGAGGTAGTGAGATGATCCAGTCATCTGGGCCCCAGTACACAATGAGAGCATTTTCTCAGCCCCTTCATCTTTGGCCTTTGATCCCAACCCCTCACAGGACTTTGACCGTTTCTCCACCACCAACAATGGGGTGCTCAGAAACCTCCGCTCTTTTTATCTTGCCTCGATAGGACTAGAAAACCATGCATTCTATGCCGAAGAGGAGAGACGAAAAGCTTACTTTGGTTGATGGCTGAGCAACAGAAGAGTCTAATAAACAAATCACATGGCAGACTAAGTGGGGAAAAACCTCCATTATAAATTTCTTCTCAAATGCATGGTCGAGCTTGCAAAACAAATTCCAAGGGATGAAAAACGAAGATGAGCCTCACCACAGCAGTCAGCAGGCTGAGTTTCAGAATGCCCGAGGCCTAACATGTTGAGTGGGCTGCCAGAAGAGTCATGAACCCAGTATCACAGACACTTCAACCAGCCTTCTCGTGGTTGACAGATCAAGTAAATAAAAACTGATATGAACATAGAATGTTTTACACAACATCAGGTGGGTCTTAAGGACATGAGGCATAGTGAAGACACTTTTTTTAACCATATAGGAAGCAAATAAAAAACGTTTAGAACTTGGATGATAGGAACCACAGAATTTTCAGCTAGTGTGGAAGGCGCTTTTTGCCAAGGAGTTGAGCGGCAGGGAGGTCAACCTGAGTCCTGTCCCGGGCCATGTGTGTATCAAGACATTTACAGCTAGGAGTAGCATCCAAGAAGTGGCCCACTGGAGAGTGTCGCATTGTCACAGTTTAGTTCGTTGTTGTTGGCTGCCATTCAGTTGGCTCCAATCATGGCAACTTCATGTTTAACAGAACCAAACACTGCCCATCCCTGCGCTACCTTCATCATCAATGGTGCATTTGCCCCCATTGTTATGACTATGCGTCCATTCGTCTCACTTAGGGGTTCCCTCCAGTTCAATGACACTCAACCAAACATGATGTCTTTTTCTAATGAGCCACTTTTCCTCAAGGGGCCATGGTGAGCCAGATGAAGGACCACTATCCCTGCCACCACGGAGCATCTGTGCTGCCCTGCAAATCAGTCTGTGCTCTTGAGGGCTGGGCATACCAAGCCATCGACCTGTTTCTCTCTCACGGGCTGCTTTCTCTCTGGTTGCTCCGCTCCAGTCTAACCAGGGACATTTCTAAAATTATATATTTTTCAAATGGCCTTGTTTTCCTTTCTGTGGAGTGTTGAATATATGGTGGTGTTGTCAGGCCCTGTAGAGCTGGTTCCAGCCCTGTGCACAATGGAACGGAACATGCTCTGCTGCTCGGTCATCTTCACAGGCATCGCCATGTGGATGCCCATTGCTGCAGCCACTGTGTCAGACTCTCTTGTTGAGTCTTCCTCTTTTCCACCGGCTTTCTTTCTACCACGCAAAGTGCGATTCTCTAAGGATCGGTCCCTCCTGATAACATGTTGGAAACACATGAGACAACGTTTCCCAATCATTGCTTCTAAGAACTCGGGCTGTATTTCTATAAAACATATTTGTGATTCGTCCGACAGTCCATGGCCAATATTCTTTACCAACACCCTAATTGAAATGCATCCATTCTTTACCAGGCTTCCTCCTTCAGCTTTCCCAAGAGGTGATTGAACATAGCGTGGCTCAGGTCAGGCGCACACTAGTTCTCAGGAGTATCTCTGCATTTTAACACGGTAACTAGACCTTTTGCAGCAGATTTGCCGGAATGCAACATGTCATCTGATTTCTTCCTGCCTGCAGCTTCCATGGGCATTGATTATAGATCCAAGTAAAATGAAATCCTCCACAAGGTCAGAATTTCTCCATTTACCTGGTGTTGCTTATTGCCCCATGTGTAAATATTTTTGCTTTCTTTATATTGAGGTCTGATCCAGGAGAAGGGCTGTGGACTTTGATCTCCTCCACCAGTAAGAGCTTCAAGTCTTCTTCGATTTTAGCATGCGAGGCTGTGTCATCTACACATGGCAGGTTTTTAATGAGCCTCCCTTTAGTCCTGGTGCTGCGTTCTTCTTATACTCTGGCTTCTTGGATTGTTCCGCATACAGACAGTAAATCAGGTGAGGTGATGCAGTCTTGCGACATACCTGTCGTGATTTTAAACCACACATCAGCCTCTGGTTCTGTTCAAATGACTGCTTCTTATTTGACGACATTGTGAGGAGTTCGATGAAGGGTTCTAGAATTCTCATTCCTTACATTGTTATCCATAACTTTTACGACCACGGTCTACTGTTTTTGTGTATTTAGCGAACTGCAAGTAAAATATTCCTGGTATTCTCTCATCTGATAGACTCATGTGCTATCAGCTAAGGCTCATCTGATATCAGCACTGATATCTCTGGTTTCATGTCCTCTTCTGAATCTGGCTTGAATTTCAAGCAATTCTCTGTCCATTTACTGCTGCTACTATTATCCAATGATCTTCAGCAACATTCTATTGATGTATGATATTAATGATATTGTTAGCTAATTTCCTCACTGTTAGAGCACCCTTCTTTGAATTGGGCACACATATGGATATCCTCCAGGGGAATGGCCGACTAGCTAGCTCCCACAGTTCTTGGTCTAGACTAGTGAGCACTCGCGGTACTGTGCCCATCTGTTACAACGTGAGGCTGGCATTTCTTCTTCAGTTCTTTCCGTTTGAGGAATGCTGAGTGTGCTGTTCTTTCAGATTCTTCCTTCTCCCGTTTTAAATTGTGGATTAGATCGGGGTTTACATTTCATATCGCCGTGCCCTTTTGGCTTTCTCATTCCAGGACTTTGCCTATTTCAGTGTAATACTCTACTTGGCTGCCCTTTGAAATCTTGTTCAGCTCTTTTAATCACTTCTTCCATTTGTTTTAGCTACTCTACTTTCATCAGATACATATATAGTATATTCTTGTATGTATAAGTCATGTGCCATATACACCTGTCCTATATATACTAGTCATGTATAATAAAGTCATATGTCAATATATATGCATATAGGTGAATATATATTATGGTTTATATACTATATCTATACACACACAAGAATTTGATTCTAAATCCTAATTCTGATGACCAAACAATTCAGGAAGCACCAGATGCTTAAGGCTGTCTTGAAGAAAAGGCTCAGCATTCAAGTAAGAATTTCTTTCTCATAATGCAGACCTAAGGACGCCTGTGATCTGATTTGATCAAATGTCACATTCTCTTACCCAATCAATCATTGATGTGGCTATAGAGAATTAGCTGCTTAATTAGCTATGCACAGATCCTAAGGTTAAAAGTCTACAGGGCGGGCTTCCACCAAGATGCAGTCATGTAGACAAGTGTTAATTCTCTCCTCTGTTCACCTTTGTGATGCTTTCTGTAGGAGAAAGAAGCCCTTTAGGATTCCACTGGGCAATATTCTGTCCTAAAACATAGGGCTTTCACTAGCTAAGTTCTGGAAGGAGCTGGCAAGGGCTTTCTTCCTAGTCTGTCTTCATCTAAAATACTTCATGGAAAATGGTCTGACATGGGTGGACCTGCTGGTATTTAAAATACCAGGGACGTATCTTCCAGCATCACAGCAACCCCCACGACACCACATTATGACAAAGCGACAGATGGGTGGTGGACAATGGTTTCAAACACACCGCCATCATGCACACAGGAGGTGGGCAACACTGTTCTATTATATGTAAGGTCACCGTGAGCTAGAGCTGACTCAACTATAACTAACACCAGCAAAATTAAATCTGAACACTGACCCAATTCAATCAACCTTCCTCCAGGTTCCAACTCTTGGCCTAATTATGCAGCAGCTCTGGTGCTCAAAGTCTTTCCATTGCAGCTGAGCAACTGCACAGGGACCTGGATGGTCGGTTGTCTCTGGGGCTCATGTTTTGAAAGAGACCTTTTCCAGGGGCATTTTTGAAAGAACAGAAAAAAGAAAAATATAAAGGTCAGTGCAGGAAGACACCCCTACCTTGCCTGCAGAAGGACTGTCTTGATGTTCTCTGTTTGTATGCTGCCTTCTGCCCTTCTGTCTCAAGCATCTCTTAGCTCAGACCATTAAGCTTAGCCATGTGACTGATGTCTACTATGTTCGGGAGCTTTTCAGCAGCTTTGGCAAACAGAGACTCAGGTGAGTGGTGGTTCCCCAGTCTCAGATGGGGAGAGAAGCTGCTAATCCTGCGTGGGTGTTTTAGCTTCATATGTGACCGGGCAGGGTTGGGTGTAATGTCAACAGTTTTATTGGGTCTTGATGGGCCTTGTTGAGCAGTAAGTAGGCAGCCTATGGCTTCTCTCTGACCTGGCCACACTCCTTCAGTTGTCCTCCTTCTCACAGCTTAGCATCTGCTCTTGACACCCAGGCCTATCTTATGATTATATTACACGCTGAATTCTGTCCTCCCAAACAATATGCTTACATTCTGATACATGTGGAAAGTGACCTGGTTTGGAAAGAGGGTCTTTGGAGGCATTATCAGTTATTGTGAGGTCATCCTGGAATAGGGTAGGTCCTAGGAGGCCAGGTGGCATACGTAGTGTTTATGATTTGGACTTTGGTCCTCAAGGTTTGGTGGTTTGAGACCATCAGCTGCTCTGTGGGAGAAAAACAGGGCTTTCTACGCCTGCAAACAGTTACAGTCTAGGAAACCCACAGGGACGTTCTACCTTGTCCAGTAGGGTCCCTAGGAGTCGGCATGGACTCGATGCCAGTGGGTTTGGTTTGCTTGTTTCTTTAATTTCGTATGAGTGATGCTCCCAGAAGAGGGCCACACAGTGAGGACAGCTGTGAAACGATGGGGCCGGGACCGGAATGGCGCGCGTCCAGCCCCGGCTTGCCGAGCGGTGCCAGTCACTTCCAGAAGCCAGGATAGGACGCCTGGGACAAGTCTCCGTTGATGAGTCCAGAAAGAAACAGACCTGCGGATAACTTGATTTCAGACTCCTAGCTTCTGTAACTGTGAGAAAGAGAATTTGTGTGATTTTCAACCACCCAGTTTTGTGGGATTTTAGGTACCAAGAGGACCAGGACAACAAATCAACCCCCTAAAGCTTCTTTCGGACCTTTTTCTTTGCCACAGACCTGCTGTGAATGAGGAGGCCCTGGATAGAATGCTTCTTGAATTGATTCCCCTCTCCCCTGCCTCCTTCCCTTGGATCCAAACTCCCCACCCTTCAAGCTACGGGAGAGCTCCCCACGCACTGTCCTCAATGCATTGCAGGGCCTTCCCCAGACATCCAAACTCTAGTCGAATTAGAAGCAATTTCCTTGTAAAGATCGTCCTCGGCTTTTGAAAACTCACTCATGAGACGAAAGTGGAAGGTCAGTCCTGGCTTGGAACAGACTTGGCGGGGGGTGGGGGTGGAGCAGTGAGGCTCCTGGGCTCCAGGAGAAGGTGGCAGGGTGGCCAGTGACGGTACCTTAGGACTGAGAAGAGGGCTGCTCCTCCAGGTGTGTCTCCCTGTTTCAAGGGGGGAAGAGGAGTCCACCAGAAGGAACCAATTAGAAGTCCTTAGAACAGACCAGTAGGAGAACAGGGATCTTGTTAAGGACCTGTAGCTTGAGGGACTGGCCTGAGAGTACCTGCCTGGGGTCAGAAACCAGGCAGGGAAGCGTTGGAACGGGCACAGATACGGTGCAAGCAGCAGATGTGGACAAAGGCAGGGAGGGAGTCAGGCAGCAGGGTTGATGAGACAGGTGGCAGGAGCCACAGAGTCACAGGACTTGAAGAGGCACGTCGGGCAGGTGGAGCAATGATGGAGAGCTCAGGGCGGTTAGGAGAGCTGAGAGAGCCTCCTCCTGGAGTGTAGGACCCAGGTTCCCAGGCAACGTTCTGAGAGAGAAGGCCAGGCTTGAACATGATTGGGAAAGCATGCCCCGCAGACCACCGGTCATCCCCCGCCCCCCAGATTCCTCCTCAGGAGAGGCAGCAGGGCCATTGGTTTGGAGTCAGCCAGAGGAGTGGTGATGACCGGGTGCTCCGAGGGACACCCACACAGTCCCCTCTGCCAGCCTTCCTTGGGGCACCCCAGCACAGCCAAAGGGACTGAGTGGTGGCCTCCGCCTGCTCGCTCCTGCCTCACCTGCCCCCCCCCCCCCCCCCCCCCCCCCCCCCCCCCCCCCCCCCCCCTGGGATTAACAGACGGGGCAAAATTAGATCTTGACCCTCTGCAAACACGTCTCACGTTAAGAGGAAATAAAAGACCAAACAAAAAAAATTTTTTTTTGCGAGAAAGCCACAACAGAAACAGAGTCTCCAGGCTGCCAGGATATCCCTCTCAGACTCCCCCATCTGCTCTGCTCCGCAGGGACCTCCCAGCTGAGCCCTGCTGTCAGGGGAGGGCCCCTGGCCCCCTCACAAGCTGTCACCGCTGACACCGCTTGGATCTCATTTCTTCGGGAGCTGCCAGGGGCCTTGAGGCAACCTTGCCTGTCAGTGGGCAGGGGGCCAGGGGGCCCACATATGCTATCAGGGAGGACGGTGAAGGCAAAGGTTTCTGGGTGGTTGGGCACCCAGGCTGAATCGCAATTTCTACCC
This sequence comes from Echinops telfairi, assembly GCF_000313985.2. NCBI lineage: Eukaryota > Metazoa > Chordata > Mammalia > Afrosoricida > Tenrecidae > Echinops > Echinops telfairi. The sequence goes on from NW_022111324.1 coordinate 5,756,107, forward strand.
TGGTCCCTCCTCCCTTGGGCAGCCAAGGCATCCCATTTCCTGCCATCTGGGAAGGACGTCTCTGGGGAGGCCTCTCTTTTCTTCCTGGCTAATCACTGTGTACGGACACCAGGAAGAGGCTGGTCTCTGGGCCTGTTGGCAACTATGGAGACCTCCCTGGGGCTATCTCACAGTCCTCTCTGTGCTGCCCAGGGATGGTCCTCTTGCACATTCGCTGCTACTGCTGTGGAGCACACGGGCACCTTGCAGAGAGCAGGGCGGGGTGAGGAAAAACTCAAAGATAGTCACCGCTGATTGCTGCTATATAGGCTAGGGGTTTCCCCAGCCTTGCGCCTGTCCCCCGTCAGGGCCTGGTGTGGACCTCTTGAGAAGAACCATGGCTACAGAGTACAATAGGCCTCTATGGAGTACTGATTCTACCATCTACTCCTGTGTCACTGCCCCGCTACGACCTTCAGTGTCCCCATCTGCAAATGGGAGGGTGGATGAGATGCTTTCCTGAACTGTCCTAACATTCCCAGAGTCTAGGGATGCTGTTGATGGACCACCTGCGTCTTTCTGGCTCCTGGCCTACTCTCCAATGTAGACTTGGCTGGGACTGGGAGCTAGTAGGTAAAGCGAGCTGACTCAGGCCTGGGATGGTCCCTTGGGTCTGACCCCAGGACCCTGGTCTCATTAGCATCCTGTCCTGACCAGCTGAGCTAACCAGGCAGCTGGGAGACCAAGAGACCTGCCATCCTTCCTCCTGGAATAGACCCTTTGTTTCTCAGGTCTTTTCAGCAAGAACAAAAGCAAGTGCTATGTTCCAGTCTGAAAACTCCCTTCATCCATCCATCCATCCATCCATCCATCCATCCATCCATCCACCCATGCATCCATCATCCATGCATCCATCATCCATCCCATCATCCACTTCATTATTCATTCGACACTAAGAAAAACAGAGAGGTGGGGAACGAGACAGCATGACATCATAAAGAATCACTGCAATGAAATCGATCTTCTAATCCCGACTCTGTCATGATTGGCCAGTAATTTATTACCCACGTACAAGCTGTGTAAACAAGTTACCCAACTTCTCTGCGTCTCAATGTCATCTACTCTAAAAAGGAAACAACATACCCACTTCACAGGCAGTGTCTACAAAGCATCTATCATCAGGTACGGGTGCGGTGAGTGGGGGTTACCGTGGTTGGTATTAAGTTGAATGAATTTGTTTATGGTTTCACGGGAGACGGAGCAAAAGGCAGAGATCTGCCCCATGGCTCCAACACAGGCATCAGCAAAAAGCGTGATCTTTGGCTCTGGAGGCCAAGAAGAAACCTTCAACAGAGTTTGAGGTAAAGTTTTTCCTGTAAGTCTCTTATCCTTCCTTAACACAACAACAAAACAAACACATGAAAGAGTGGAGGCTGTTTATGGATGTTTGAAACAGATTTCCCCCCCCAGTGGCTCAGCCATGTGACAGTCTGATGATCTGAGCTCCTCAGGCTCAGGTTGGGGTGGCCATTTGGAAAATGGGGTGCCCATCATGTGACCATCCTGGCTCTTGGGAGGAGCAAGAAAGCGAAGGGAAGCAGATCTCTACGATTCCTTCCAGCGTCTCTTTCACATGCCTGGCCCCAGAGCGTCACAAGCCCAGGGCAAAGGAACACATAATTTGCTCATGCCTGGCATTCCCAGGCTTACCAAATCCTGTCCCAGCCAGCACTCTTGCCCCGGCCGCCCCGAGCCCCTGGCCTGCCTGGTCCTTCAGGAAGCTGCCAAGTCTGATGACAGAGGAGGCCGTTTTATTGCTTCCCATTAGCCAGCCCTCTGACAGCCTCCACACACCCGGCCTGACACAGGCCCAGGAGCCAACCCCGGAAAGGTCAGGCCCCAGGAGAGGGAGCCGGCAGAGGCTTTCTAAGGCAGCCTGTCACGGCGGCCCCCAGCAGCCCCCCAGCCCTGTTGGACAGCATTCTGCCTTATTATTGTTTGTTAATCTGACAGGCGGAAAGTGTGTCTTTGCTTCTGTTGAGCATGTTTAGCTGTCTCTCGCCTGCCTTCAGAGGCCATAAATGGTGCCCCAGTGTCACCCAGAAGTACCCACTGTGTACAGCTCGGAGGGTGACCCCTGTCCCTGCTTGGCTGACTGTGCATTTGGCCTGCGAAAGGCATTAGGGCAGGGGGTGGGAGGACCGAGTCTCTCAGCATCTGCCAGGGCAACCTTGGCCAAATGATTCCATCTTGCTGGGCCTCAGCCTGCTTATGTAAAGTGGAAAAATGCTTGCCTTTAATAAATCTCATGGTTATTTGTGGGACTAAAGGAGATAAACAATTTTAAAAGTATACTTTTTCCTGTTTAAAAAACTCAAAAAAACTCATATCGTGTATAATTGCCACTTCAACTTTTCTCCCCCCACCTGTACAATTGAGTGATGACACCAATTACATTAATCATGCTGTGCAACCCTCACAGTAATTGTCGCCAAACTTCCCGTCGTCACACACGGGGTGCCCCAGAGGCGGAAGCAACACAACTGGAAAGAGCAAACATCACAACTACAATAAAGGAAACTCGCAGGTTCCTAGGGGAGGATGCCCCTCTCTTCTTCCTCCCTCTGGTAACTGGGAACGAGATCTTGATCCCAAAGAGATGCAATTTTAAAGGGGGCTTGGAGAGAATCAACGTCTACTAAAAGCAGTTTGGGAAACCATCGTTTCACAGGTTGGTCTCATTTATCCACTCAGGTGGGAAGCCCCATAACTCTTTCACGAGCAGCTGCAGGTCTTACACACGGTAAAGTTCTCTCCCTCCCCTGCTCCTGCTTTGGCCACACTGTCACTCCTAGCTGGACTGACGCTGCTGTAGAGGGGGCCGGGGGCGGGGTGGGTGCCTGCATCTGAGAACACGGCTGGGCTGCAGCGTCACAAGCATCATGGCTAGAGATGGGGTGCTATCCAGCTCCCCAGCTCAGAGCAGATACCAGAGAGCGACTTGTAGTCGGGATGAGGAATCTCCATCACATGCCCTCTGAAGCAGGCAGAGAGAGCGGCCTGGCCCCAGCCAGAGGGGTGACATGTCAGAGCTCAGACGTCTCTCTGGCAGGGGAAGCCGCAGGGCCACAACTGTAGCCCCCTGTCTCTAGAGCTTGACCTAGAGTCACCTCTGTTAGTAACCACGTCTCTTTCACCCTCTGGAATAACAACAACATGAGTCCTGGTAGCATAGCATTGGGATGCTAACCACTCTTCAGGAGAAAGATGAGGTTTTCTGCTTTACAGCCTGGGAAATTCACAGGGGCAATTCTACTCTGTGCCTACAGGGTCTCTCTGAGCCTCTAGGGCAGTGAACACGTGCACGTTACACTTGGAAATGCACCTTCCCCTCCTCCACCTCACGTTATTCCTGAGCGCCTGTGAAGGAGACAGATCTTACTGTCTGTCCATTTACATACAGGAAAACCAGACGGCAGGTGGTGGAGGGACCCCACAGCTGGCACTTGATACCTAGGTCTTTTGACTCGAGTCCCTGTGCTGGGGAGCGGTAGCTAAATCCTCCGCGGGTGCAGCCAACAGTTCCAATTGGCTCACATCCCAGAACCCCAGGAGGGAGCAGGGCCCATGTAGCCGGCAAGGTGGCAAAGGGAACAGCACAGGAATTCCTGAAGCCACAGGTATGTGCAATGAGCTGGTACCTTCCATGACCAGGACGGATGTATCTTCCCTCCCACCCATGCCCCCACTCCCAATTCATCTACCCAACAGCAGTTGTTGAGAGACTAGGTGGGATGAGCTGACCCCTGTCCGGCACTTGACAGTCTCGGTGACCATCTGCTGGGCTGACGTCTGCCTGTCAAGGAAGCTCCCAGAAGTGTTATCACAGGCCTGTCTCTGATAGGTCAGCTTGGGGTTCCTGAGAGCTGGGGTGGAGGTTCTGTGCTCTCGGGGAAGGTGGGGGAACCCATCTGCTCCGAGGATCCCGTCTCTGCCTTCGTTGTCCCTGCCCCCTTTCAAAGCTCTTGCTACTAATGAATGCTGTTCTAGAGAGACCTCTAAGACGCAGGCGGGCCCTGCGCACTTGTCTCAACTTACAAAGCAGTGGGAAAGCAACACGCAAACCAGAGGCAAAGAACGAGCCAGGTCCATCTTGGGAAGCAAGAGAATGCTCTTAGGGGAAGCACCATCTTCTGCAGAGCACGCTGGGAGATCTCCTTCCTGAGATGTAAGGCAGGCCATTAGGAAGTGAGTGTTCAGAGGATGAGAGCTGGTTTTCTAGCTTGGCTACTTGCTGGCCAGGAGACCTCAGGCCAGTGACTTAACCTCCTTGAACTCTCAAACCTTCTTGGGCGAGAAGCTTGGAAGAGGTCAAGAACAGAAAGCAGCGTGCGCCGTGCGGGACACACAGGCCTATAGCATGTTCCTTTCTTCTCTGGCCCCAGCTTGTCCTTCCCAAAGCTGCACCTCCAGCCTCAGAAGGCATTCCTCGATGCCGACAACTCTGCTCGGCACACACACACTCACACGCAACGTGCACACTGGAACCCACCGCTCTCAACCCCAGTGTAGCCCCCACACTGATTTGTACTGGTAGGACATACAGGCAACTCAGCCTGAGAGCCCTCCTCTGAGGGTCCTCTCCCAATGACGGACTTCTCTGGTGCCACGGGGTGTAGGTACGAGTCCTCTCGGAGACTTCCAGCCCCTGCCTGGATCTAGGTCTTGGTGTGTTCACCCGAATGCTCTGTTACTGACCACTTCCTCCTATCCCCAAGATGTCCATGATGGACAAGTGAGAATCCCCGCCCCTTCCTATGCCTTATGAGTAACTGCTCTGTCTGCTACGGCAGCTTTTCTTCTCAGTGGACCACAGTGAGCGAGGGAAGGAGGAGGCTGGTGACAAGGGAGTTGTGTCCTCATCTGCTTGGGGACTAGAGGGGCTGAGCCAGGCTTTCCAGTGCTGGGATCAATGGCATGCTGAACTGTCCCTGTGACAGCTGGCCAAGCCATGGTGGTACACAGGCAGGCAGGGTGTAGGGTCAGAAGTCAGGACCCACAGTCCCAGCTTGCCCACTCACCACATGTATGACCACAGACAAGACACTGGCTTCCCGTGTACCTAGTTCACAGGGTCCTGTGCATGGCAGGTGGGATCAGAGTCTACACCAATGAGAGGGAGTGGAGATATCTGGGCTCTTGACTCCCATACCAGATTCTGCAATTGCTTAATAAATTGTCAGACTTCATTCTTGACCTAGAACATGAAGGCCGTGTAGACCCGGGTCTGAAGTGTCATCACATTCACTTCTGCTGCCACATGGGAGGTCACCGTTAACCTGCAGCTCATCCAGGTCTCCTCTCCTGCATTTCTTGGTCCTACGTGGTGCCCCGGAAGCCATCTGTTATCAGCATCTGGAATACACGAGCCACTGCAGTGGCAGCTCCCCTCCATCTCTCCCCTGCCTCTCTTGTCCTACTCATCTGTCTCCTCCATCCCTCTGGACCCCTGTAGGCCTGAGAGTCGTGCTTCCTCTCCAGTGAGCATAATGCTTCCTGATAAGACCAGCTAATCCTCTGCTGCTCCTCTTTCACAGAGATGGAGAAGATTAGAGGCTGGAGGGCTAGGCCACCTCCCCTTCAAGGGCACGCAGGACTTTTCATAAGGGAACTGAATTCTTCTTTCCCCTCGGATGATCTAGATTGCACCACCACCACCCCCAACCCCCATAATCCCCAGTGTTTCTGGCAAGGAAACGCTCAAGCTACTTCTAGCTCTTCAGCCCTCTGACTAGGGGTGTGCTGCATGAGCCGGAGGGTGGGGGATGGGTGGTACAAGTGGCATGGAGACTCATGTGGGCTTTCTGAATGGGTCGGTGACTCTAGTGCTCAAGGGCAACATGTCCAAGGGCGAGGGTGCCAATGTGACCAGTGAGAGACTGGGTCAGAGCCACGATGCACACGCAGCATCGATGAGTTGGTAACCGGCGCACGAGCAAATGGCTCTCCGCTGCGTGACGCATTTCAGCAATGGCTAAAGCCACCACCTTCGCAAATCTTGGGATTCAGGCCACAAGGTAGTGATGCACAGAGGCATGTATGACAAGACCTGGGCCACATCTCCTTGGGCAGAGAGTGAATACCACATGTTCTAGCAGGGGACAGAGGAGTGCAGCTTCAGGGTTTGTTGTGTGTAGTATACTTCAGGGAGGCAGGGGGCATGGCAGATACTGCAGACAAGCTCAGGGGAACAAAGGGCAGCATGCTGCCAGTGCTCACGTGCAGTTACACTGCACACATTTCAGCTCAGTGGCCACTGGCAAGCCTGGAGTTCAAGTGTCCTGTGGAGCTAGCCTATGGTTAAACACGCAAAGCTAACCCTGCTGAGAGAGACGACTTGTTGAAGAGGATGTAGGCTATTTGAGGTCAGAAAAAATGGCTTGCTTAGTGATATGTTCATCAAATATTTATTGAAATCTACTATGGATACCAAGCACTCTACATCAGACAGAGAACAAAAGGGAGACAGTACCTGCTTTCCTACAGCTTACGATCTAGTAAACGGGTCAGGAGTTAAACAAATGTCGAGGCAGGTGTTCAAGCAAACACTCCTATATTATTGTAAACTGTAAAAGACAGAGGAAAAAGACCAGGGCATTTTGCAAAAGAACAGGAGAAGTGAGGTTGAAACCATGAATCCAGGCTCTCTGAGGAGGGAACAGCGGAGGCCTGAGTGGGGAGCAGACATTCACTAGAAGAGGGTGAGGAAGAAGAGGGAGAGGGGAGGCACATGGAAGGCTCTGGTTTGGGATCCATTTGGTGGCCTTTGAAGAGTGAGAGCTACCATGACGTAGCCTTTTCATGACGGCGTTACCATCTGCTTTGAATATTTTTGTGGGTACCATGCATTTTGAGTAATGGAAGCCATTCTGAAGCCAGAGGAAACATTTTTTTTGAGGTAATACAGGTTTTGATAAGAATACAAGTGGCTTCTGGTGGTGGGAGATGGGGGTGGAGCGGGGAGGCGGCTGAGGTCCTTTCCTTCAGGCTTACAGTTTCACAGGTCCCTGCCAGGTGGCAGCACACCCTACACTACTGGGATCAGAGTTTCCCAAAGAACTCAGGAAGCCGAGGATGGTCCTGGGCAAGATATATTCCATGGGCCATTGAAGGGGTAAGAAAGAAATTCAGAGAGCGGGGAGAACTTTTCAAATAGTATTTCAACTTCATGCCACTAAAGGGTTCAAGCATCAAAGTGACGCTAGTATTTGCATTTGAAAGTCATCACTCTTTGTGGTGCATGGGAGTGAGCTGAGGTGGGCTGGAGGTGGCCAGGGGAACTAGGAGATCACTGACTGGGACTTGCCCTGAGGTGGTCTTGGTGGCCAGGGAGAGAGGTGGCTGGATTAGACAAATCCTGGTGATGGAATCAGCAGGATCAGACAGTGGATTGGATGGGCTGGGATATCCTAAGGCTGACACATTGACATTTCAGCCCAAGCACCCCAGGGGCTGCAGATGCTACTTACTAAGGTGGTGAAGAATGGCGGAAGTCTACATTTCAGGGTCCAAGGCTACAGTAGAGACCGAGAGTTCCCATGTGGGAGCATTACGCTTGAGATGTCTTTCAGAAAGCCTGGCCTGGAGGTGACTGTGCGTCAGAGAGCACATCTCCCACCATGGGGGTGGAGACATGAGACATGTCCACATGATCTCTATCTTGAGATGCAACAGGAACAGAGGCACAAGTGAAGAAGTAGCAAAAGAAACCAAAGGGTAGAAGTGATACTGGGCAGAGGAGGCCATCGATTCATGCGATGTTCTGGATAGGTGCGTGCCTCAAAAAAGCTCCTGCGGGCTCTGGCAGTAGTCACAGAAGAACTGAGCAAGAACAGTTTCCGATGGATAGAAACAAGCTTGGATTGACCCAAACAGTCAACAGAGGGCATCGGTAGAATCAATCCCTCAATTCCCTGGGCTCGGATGCAAAAATCGAGGGGGGGGGGGGCGGGCAGAGATTGTGTCCAGGAGAGCAGGAGCACGCCTTGACTCATAGAGGTCCGCCCAGGCCCACCGTTCTCCAAATTGGCAGTCGCGGTGGTTTGGCTAACCGTGTATTCTGAGATGTGGAAAAGGGTCTTTCCAGCGGCCTGAGCTCAGCTTCAGCTCAAGCACCCCTCACCCAGGCGCACCACTTCTCGTTGAAACCTCACTCAGGAAACCTCTTGCACGATCTGCTTTACCATCCAAATCGGCTTTATCCCAAAGGTCTCATGCCTCCAGTGGAAAGCCCTTCACTCCTTCCAAGAGGTGCGAAGGGCCTCCTAAACCCTCCATCTGGTTAAGAAGACCTCATCCCCGCCTTCTCTTTTCCAGATCCTGTTGTCCTGGGTCCTTCCCAGCAAGCCCCACCCTACCTTTCAGACCTCATCTCCTACTGTTCTACTTGAAAGCTTCGCTCCAGCCTACTTCAAAACCCAAACCAAGACCTGTTGCTATTGAGAGGCTTCTAATGGAATCCTGGCTAGATTCTTTTCTGAAGTAGATCGCTGCATCTTTCTTTTGAGACACCACTGGGTGGGTACCAACTACCAACCTTTGGGCTTGTGGCCACATACAGCACCCTGGGACTTCCAGCCAGTGGCCCCTTCAACAAACATTCTTGATTTTCCTACTTCCATGGGTTTCCTTTTTGTCCTCCTCTAGAAGGAGTCCCAAGGATCCCTGGTAGTGGAGAAGTTATGTGTTGGGCTACTAACTACAAGGGCATCAGTTTGAAACCACCAGATCACAGTGTGGTGGGAGAAAGACGAGGCTTTCTACTCCCATAAAGAGTTACAGTCTTGGAAACTCACAGGGACCATTCTATCCTGTCTTACAGGGTCACTGTGAGTCAGCATTGACCTGGTGGCAATGAGTTTGGTTTTGGTTGGCAGAATTAGCCCTTACCTGTGGGCCCACGGTGAGTTGGCCTCTGATCAGTGGTAACTAGTGTTCCCCTTGCGTGAGCTGAATCCTATTCATTCCTCAGAGCCCTGTCCTTGTCTCTCCACTTTGAGAAAACTGCCAAGTGGACCACTCTTCCCTCTCTTGCCCTGACTGTGCTCCCTTCTTAGGAACGTCTCTACAAATTGGGAGCGCTGAGTTTTCTCTGCTCATGTGCACGCCTCCTCCACAGAAGAGCAGCGAGGCTACCTCCTAGCCTCTGTGTTCCTCCCAGGTGCCCGCACACCCAGGAAACTTGGTGGCTCAGTGACTAGGTGCTCCATTGCTCGCCAAAGGACAGGCAGTTCAAACCCACCAGCCGCTATGTGGTAGGAGGAGGAGGAAAAGAAGAAGGAGGAGGAGGAGACGAAGAAGGAGAAGGAGGGGGAGACGAAGAAGCAGCAGCAGCGATGGCGGTGGCGGCAACAGTTGGCTCCTGTAAAGAGCACAGCTTTGCAAACTCTATGACACAGTTCTACTCGGACCTACAGGGCCGTGAGGAGGAGTTGGACTCACTCTACGGCAGTGGGTTTGGCTTGTGCGTCATAAGCCCTTGGTAGATATTTGTTGAATGGCGAGTTGATTGAGAAAAGCCCTTCCTCCCTGAAGGATGAAGACTCATGGCTGTCTTCTCAGCAGGGCTGTGCTAGCAGGATTCACCTGGATCACATGAGAAATGAACAGGTGCTGCAAGCATGCACCAGCCTGCATTCTACAGAATCCCTTGAGGAAGACCCAAGTCACTTTAGTTCAGGTTCAAATTAAACTCCAGTCATCATGCCCATCAGCTATTTTATATGCCCTTTTAGAAGCTTGTCCCTTTACCACACAAGCACAAAGGCTCCTATTTTCTTTCAACACTGTAGATGGCAGTTTCTTGCCATTTTAAGCCCTGGATGTCCTCTGGCAAGTCCCGTTTACAACACTGAAAAGGCAGTTTTCTTACCCAGGCCCTCTTGCTTTATGAAGCAGGAATATTACATAGGGGTGAACATTCAGCCTGCGGTGCTTTTTCTACTCAAGGGACAGGCTGAAGCAGGCATAATGACTAAAAGACCATGAGACTTTCATGCAACACGAGTTCCCATGACAAAGTTTACATGGGCAAAGTTTTCAGAGCATAAACATTTTTGTGGAAATGGGCTCATTCAAACCTGTGCTCCAAAGCAGCTGTAAACACCTAGCAATTATTGCAACCACAAAGAGACAGGTAGACTCGGGGCACGGATCTATAATAACATGCTTTATCATTTCTTGGGAACTATTTTTGCTTTTCTGTATCAACAAGAAGACAACCAATAATCTCAAAGAACTGAAAGTGGCCATCTAAAACCAGAACTTCAAAACCAAAACAAAACCAAAAAACTTCCTTTCAAATCCTAAAGAATGCAATGGGGAAGGGTCAGGGGGCATGTGTCCCTCTGAATTGTCACTGATTCATGCCCAGGAAAGCTGGTCCCAATGTGGACATCCCCTTTCCAGCGTGTCAAGGTAGTTCAACCACCAGGCCTGTTCCTATCTCAATGTGGCTTCTGTATCTTCTATGGGGAGGGACTTCACAAGTATTCCTGTTTGATTTACTGATTTACAAGAGATTGGAGGCAGGATAGAACACAGCTGTGAGATTCTGGAAACCAAGGAGCTGTTTCTGCTCAGATCATCATGAGCACCCACACAAGGGGCCTTAGGGTGCCCAGGGGAAGAGCTACTGCCCCAGCAGAGTTGCAAGCTGCCTTCAGAAGGAGGTTCCGGGGGCAGGGGCTCCAGATCTCAGCGTTTCCGGTGGCTTTGCCTGCCTTGACTGGGAAATAATGCATTCCGTACAAACAAAAACCAAAGAGTTTGAAGAAACCCATGTGTCCCGATATAATGACTCATTTGAGGGTGTGTCTCTTTTGAACTGGCATGCTCCACAAAAAGAACCTGGTGGTGTCGTGGGTTACATGTTGGGCAAGGTCAGCAGTTGGATAGCCCCAGCACTCAGGGGAAAGAAGAGGCTTTCCACTCTCATCAAGAGTGACACTCTGGGAAATCCACAGGGGCAGTTCTACCTGGTCTTACGGGATGGGTTGGAGGTGGAATCGACTGGATGGCAGGGAGTTTGCTTTTTGGTAATTTCCCACATCTTCCAGACATTGAGTACAGCGCCCACAGTCACAGGGGAACTGGGCCCTCCCAGGACACTCGGAATGGGCCTGGTCCAGGTGTCAGCTTTTGTGCTCAAAGAAAAAGTTGGGGGGTGGATACAAAACGATTCACCAAAATTCCTTTTAGCGCGCATGAGTAGCTGTTACCTTGCTTGCTCTCAGAGTACAATAAAAAGTCTGCACACTGCTGCTAAAAAAGGTGGCTTGACCTTTTAAAATGGGAACGTCCCCGCCCCACATGCATATTAACAGTGAACCCTGGGAGTGCTATAGTTTTACATTAGTAAAAGAAATGGGCTGGCTTTCCAGAAAAAAGGGTTTCCTACAGACTCCTGGCATATTAGGGTGCACCGTACCTGTACTATATATATCATCATTATCTGGAGAAAAGCTGGCCCCGAAGCTTTTAGCCACTGTAGCTGCCCACTCACTGTTCACAGTCTAGTTTTGGAAAAGGCGGGCGAGGGGTTAATAAACAATTAGCAATCAAAGTCCAGGACGCGCCCTCCCGCAGCCTGAGGTTGCACGCAGGCGATGGAGTCCCGGCGGCCAAGAAGCCGCGGCGATTCTGGGTCTCCACCGCAGCCGCCAAGCCTCGCGCGCACTGAGCAGCGCTGCTGAAAGTAGTTGGAGAGCTCCCAGCTCGCCGGCAGGATTCGGCGGTGGGCGCAGGGAATCCCTTCCAAGCACCGCAATTAGGAAAGTTTTGGAGAGTAAGTAAAAAGCCTAGAGAGAAGAGACCGACTCTTTTCTTGAGCCCCCAAAACACCCCGAGTCACGGCAGCTGGAGGCTGCGCCCACAAGGCCATCCGTCCAGCCCGGCCAGGGCGCGCCCTGTGCCTTCCCCTTCCCCACCAGCAGAACTCGTCCAGAGGGCGCGGGGCCAAGGGCAGTGCTGCCCGTTCAAGGTTCCGTAGGCCTGAGGAGATTGAGCCGGTGTTGGCAGTCCAGGGGAAGGGCAGAACCAAGTCCCGCTCGGAACGCTTGCACCTTCCCCTTCACGTTCGCTCAGGTTTCTCCAAAGCACATGCGGCAAGGCTCACACATCCTCTCCTATGCACTCCTCTCCCTCTCTACACGTCACCCCAAACTCTTCCCGGGAACCCCCACGAAGAATAGACGGCACCCCCAAACTCCCAGGGCACCCGCCAGCTACCTACCCCCCGCACCTGCTCCTCACCAACCCCCCGTGTCGCGTTCTTAGCGCACCGCGCGGTTCGTGTTAACCGGGAGTCAGAAGCAAACCACCAGAAAAATGCCTTCGCGAGGAGCCTCCCTGCACCCGCCCAGTCACTGAAACAAAAGCGGAGGGAGGAGGGAGGTGGGAGAGGAGGCGGGAGGAAGGTTTAGAAAGAGGACGAGGAAGACGTAAGAAGGCGCTGGGGCAAAGGGACAGGGTGGGGACCGGAGACTGGGGCCGGGGACCCCGCTCCGGCTCCGCGCGGCCGGTCGCTTACATGCCCAGGTCGCTGTAGGTGTTGAAGAACTCCATCTGGTTGCACGCCTGGATCCAGCCCACCACCCAGGTCTCGTGGCGGGGGATGGGGGGCATGACCACGCGGGCCGAGGCTTTGAAGTAGGGGGTCTTGTAGCGCAGGACGATGGGCGAGGTCTCCTCGATGCGCGTGGGGCACTGGTCGATGGTGGCACACACATCGTACACCACGATATTCTCGCGCCGGATCCGCGCCTTGCAGGTGATGCTTTGGATACAGCCCATCCTGCCGCCTGGCGCCCGTGCGGCGCGGCGCGGGGC
>NW_022111324.1:5769647-5777305 GCF_000313985.2 Echinops telfairi
CCGCACTGACACTCCTCTGCCTGGCAGCCCGGGGCTAGGGATACCCGGAGTCTTGGGCTCGGGTGGAAGGGCCCACGGGCGCCGGCAGCCCGGGACGTGTCTGCGGAGGAAACTGGCTGTACACCATGAGTTTTGTCCCTCTTCGCTCGCCGTCCGGCGGGGGGGAGGCGTAATGAGCAAGGGTGGGGGTGTTTAAAGGGCCACTAGCTCCAGGGTGGGGCCGTGGCACGTGGGGCCCGGCCGGGTGGGCGGGACGGAGGAAGGTGGCGGCTCTATTGAGAGTGGATGGGAAGGGCGTGGTGCTGTCCAGAGTTCGAGTGCCATCCTCCAAGCCCGATAAGAGTTAGTAGGACAATTTTATCTGCAATTAAGTCGTTGTTTATAATGGATAGGAGTCCTTATAGGATTCAAACTAAAAGGCTTCAACAGAGGTACAACCAGCAAAGGAGTTACATTTTTCCCTGGTAAGATTTGTTTCTAAGGAGCCCTGGTGGTATAGTAGCTTATGAGTTAAGCTGCCAACTACAGGTCAGCAGTGCAAAACCAGCAGCCACCCAGCAGGAGAAAGATAAGGCTCTCTACTCAGGATTTACAACCCTGGAGACCCATCATGGTCACTGTGGAATTCGAATCGGCTCAATGACAGTGACAGCGAGTTTGACTGGAGTTTTTTTGTTTGCTCTGGAAGCCTTTCTTTCCGGCACTGTACTCTTATATGGTAAGGTATGATACTGCCATAGTGTAGATCTTTACTCTTAGTGAGTCTGTAGGGCAGAGTAGAACTTCCCCTGCGTGCACTAAGACTGTAATTTTTTATGGGAGAAAGCCTATCCCACGGAGCAGCTGCTGGTTTGGAATTGCTGACCTTGGGGTTAGCCGCCCAACCGGTAACCCACTGCTCCACTCCGGGTTGTTGCAAAGTATGATGAGGGTGCAAATAGTTTCTCATGGCCTTAACACCAAGTGCCCCAAATGCCCGAGTGTGGGTTGAAGCTTGCCCTCAGATTTTTTTCCTCTGTCAGGTTCTTGCCCCGTAGAAAATTGTTTCAACAAAACACTATGGGCAGAGAATTAGGGCAGTGGTGGACTTACTCTGGTTTGGAAAGGCTGCCTTAAAAAAATTATATATATAGCACTATATATTACCACCAAAGTTACTATATATAGTTACATGTACTGAATATATATATATATACATATATATATATGGTGGTTTATATTTCAATCCGTTAACTTTGTATTCCACAGTCTAAACTTCCAAACAAACCCTTCAAGTGCTGATTTCCTTGCCCTCTGATTTTCCTTCTCCCCTCTGCGCATCATTGTCTTCCATTCCACTTCCATTTCACCACCTAGCGTGTTGCTTTGTTCCGCCCCCCCACCCCGCCCCAAACACACACACCCCTCCACCTGAGTTGGCAAATGCATACCACCTGAGTTGGTATGAATGCATTTATCTTGATTTTTTTCAATGTTGCTGAGTTGGCAAATGCATACCACCTGAGTTGGTATGAATGCATTTATCTTGATTTTTTTCAATGTTGCTGATTCTAGAGGCATGTTTGCCAGCATGCCCAATGTTTAGCGGTCTCCTCAAGGTGCCAAAGGTAAGCTGTGGCCTGCTAAATCTAATAGAAATATGAGAACTGTTTTACAACCAAGAGAGATGCCCACAGGCAGTGTTTACTAATACAAGGCCACCATACCACTCGAGGACTCTATCTGCTACACAGCCAGTCTGGAAGCTCAGGGACTCATTCCTGTCTTTGCTTCTGCAGAGTTCTGCCCAGTGACTGGCACATAGTGGCTGCCAGTGGCTATCTTTGAGAAAATAGACGAAGAACAGCAGTTGACCTGTGGAAACGATACCACACATATCGGAAGTTTTGTGTTCAGTATGACCACCACTCAGTGCCTGATATGGCGGTCTCCTGTAACAAACAAAACACACCAAGCAGCTGCTTTTCGCTGGGCATCTTTCTTTGTGTACGTGTGTTTTCACAGCCAATGTCCACCCAACGCCATGGAGTGACTTCCTGCTCACAGCAACTCCATGTGTTACACAGTACAGCTGGTTCATAGGCTGTGATGGTCATGGAAATAGATCGTAGGGTAGGTGTGAACTGTCAGCCTTTAGGTTAGTAGCTGCTTGCAACAGCCCTTCCAAGCCAGTTGTCTGTTTTAAAGGATTTCTCTCATGATCACTGAACATTCATGGGAGCTAGTGCTCAAATATGAAATACTCTGACTTTTAACCGGCTGCAAGAGACTGGCTAGAGACAATCATTTTTATTGTTGTTGAAAAAGTATATATATATATATATGTATATATAACACAGCATTTGCCTAGTTGATACTTTTATGTACAAGTTAGTAGCCTCAATCATCCTGTGCATCCACCACCAAGACCCAGTGCCAAATTCCCAGACTGTGACCATAAATTCTGCTTCCTAAACAATTACTTCCCCCGGCCCCTTGGTAGCCACTAACTTTGGTTAGAGTTAGTCTTTAGAACAGATGTGGCAAGTAACTTAAAAATCAGTTGAGCTCATCCTTGTTCCAACTTTGACATCTGGATTTACTTTATAGTTGAGTACGCCCCCTTCCCCCCCAAAAAAAGCGCCTTTTTGTTGTTGTTGTTCTTTGACTACATATTTCTTTCATTTTGCCTGTAGACACAACCTCAGTCCTGGGTCATTCCACTGAGCAAACACTTACTGAGTGCCCACCAGTGTTTGAGTCCCAGTAAGTCCCTGGGAACAGGGATGCAAAGATGGAGAAGAGCACACAAATGACTGTGGAAGGTAAACTTGTTAACAAGTTTTGCAATAATCCAGGACCCATGTGCTTCAACAGGGAGCCACTGAGCGATTTGCACATGGTTCTCCTGAGAGCTCACCAGCCGCTGCCAGTTTGTCATACTGTGGTGGTTTATATGTTGCCCTGAAACTGGAAACTATGCTCCTAGTGTTTCCAATAATCAGCAGAGTCACCCATGCCAGACAGATTTCAGAAGAGCCCTGATTAAAACAGGTGAGGAAGAAAGGTCTGGTGATTTACTTAAGAAAATTAGCCAATGAAAACACCATAAAGCACAATTGAATAAATGCCAAGATGGTGCTGGAAGATGAGCCCCCTGGGTTGGGAAAAAACCCTCAAACTATGACTAGAACAGCTAGAACAAAGGCCGTTGGCATACCAACAACTATGAAGGTGACACAGGACTGGGCAACATTGTTCTCGTTACAACTCAATGGCAATGAACAAGTAATTATCGAAGTCATGACATTGAATTGTATCCTGAAGATCAGAGACCTGCCTACAAGAAAAGGAGGAAAGGAACATCCAGGAAAGGAGTTTGGGACATGAAAGAATATGGCGTGTTGAGGAGGATAAATAACTCACTGTCAAGATGTGTCTCCAAATGTTAACCGTGTACACTGTGACAGCAGAATCATGTCAGGAACCAGTTCTAAATAAGACCATATCTTGATCTTCAAAGAGCCCAGGTCACACAATAGTTAAGTTCCCAGCTGCTATCCCAAAGGTTGGTGGTTCAAACTCACCCAGTGGCTCCACAGGAGAAGGGCCTAGTGATGTGCTTTTGGTAAAGATTGCAACGTAGAAAACCTGTGGGGTAGTTCTGCTCTGTCACATGGTATTACTATGACTTGGTGCATCCTACCAACGACCTTGATCTTCAGCACTTGCCAATGGAGGCAAGAGTTGCATGTTGAGAACAATTTCCTGTATCTATGTGGAGGGTGACAGAGAGGGAATTTGGAGACAGAGTGTCAGGATATAGTGAAGACAGGTGATTTGGCCTTGAGATAGGGAAGTGGTAGAGAGCTGCAGAGGCTTGAGTCATTTAGGAGATAAAATTGACTGTACTTGTGTGTTAGGTTGGGTTCCCTTGAGAAGCAAAGCCAGTGTGTATACAGAAAGAAAGTAATCAGGTCAGAATCAGGGTGCTCTAGTTTACCATCAACTTTAATCACGTGGTGGTACTAAGAGACGGCCTAAGGAATCTCCTGGATTCCAAACCCACTCTTCTTTACCTCCATTATTTAATACCAACCCAGTTTCCCCTTGTTAGTCAGGATCAATCACACCATTTAATACAGCAACACCCTTCTTTACCTGTTGATCCAGGGCAGGAAGAGTTCAACATGGCCAGGACACATTTTTAACTTCCAGTTCAATAGAATCTGTGCTGTGTCTCCAGGTGAGAGTATTCCTCCCTTTGGAACTAAGACCTCCAGACCTGAAAAGCATAGGGTTTCAGGGACAGGATGGATAATAGTGAGTGATGCCACTCCAATTTCCATCCCTTGGTGTCTGGGCCCATGAATCCTAACTATTGGAGAAATTCCACCATCTATTGGACACTGGTTTAGAGCATAAACATTTTCCTGGAGAACATTGCCCCTGTACGATGTTTGCCACCTAGTTGGCACCATAATTGTGTCTTTAGGTCTATTCTATCGTTCTGTCAAGCCATCTGCCTCAGGATGATGGGGGACAGGGATTCCATGAGCATGGGCCCATTGCGGCACTTCATTTGCTATGGAGTGAGTCCCTTGATCTGAGGCGAGGCTGTGCATGATACCACATGTAATTACATGTGATAATTACATGTGCATGTAATTCCACAAATGGTAGTTTGGGCAGAAAGAAGTATTGCATGTAGGGAAGGCAAATCTATATCCAGAGTAAATACCTATTCCAGGAAGAACAAAACACTTCCCTTCCCATGATTAAAGTGGTTCTATGTCATTAACCTGTCCCCACAGAATGGTCTCATGTCTTGCATCAGTGTTGATATCTGAGACTGGTAGATTGGGCACTTTGTAGTGGCAGTAGCCAAATCAGCCTTGGTGAGTGGAAGTGAATATTGTGAATATTGCTGAGCCCATCCCTGCCACCATGGTCACTTTGCTCTTGCACCCATTGGGCAATGACAAGAGTGGCTAGGGAAAGAGGATGATTGGTTTCCACCGAGCATATCATCCTACCCCCCTGATTGTTAAAGACCTCCTCTGCAGAGGTAACACTGAGGTAAGCATTCACATGAGACACAAATACCTTCACTTTTTGGCCCATTCTGAGAGGCCTATCCATGTACTTCTTCCCCTCGTGACCTTGTCACTGGTTTTCTAATCATGCTCCTTTCAAGTCCCGGATCGTTGGCCACAGCCAACAATCTGTCTCTCTACAAATCTATCTACAGTCTCACATTTGGCCATTTCTGAATGACTGGGTGTGTTGCTAGAAGTTCTGTCCATTGGGAAGATTTCCCTTCATCACTGTCTTTCAGGGAGCGTCTAAAAAGGCCTGGAGTACTCTTGCTTCTCACTCTAGCGTGGTGCCGGTACATCATGCACAGCCATCAGTAAACCAGACACGAGTTTTCTGTTTCTCGGCCAATTGATCACAAGGAACTCCCCATGAGCCCATAGGTGCAGAATCGGAGCAAGATGGTATTGTGGCCTTTGGGTCCCTTCTTCAGGCAGCATTCTCCCTATCCTGCTCTAGCGTGGTCTCATTCATACTACTCCCATTTAATGATGGAGTGCTGCCGCACATGTCCAGGTTTATTGCTCTGTGGATCAGACAACCCCCAGTGCATGATGGGCAGCTCAGGCCACATGGTACGTTGGAGGCCCCTGGTGAGCTGTTCAGGCTGCACTAAGGCCCAGTATAGGCAAAAAGCTGTTTTTCAAAAGGGGAGTAGTTGTCTGCAGAGGATGCAAGAGCTGTGTGCCTATGTCCGAAGGGTCTGCACTGTGAATTGCCAATAAGGGCCTGCCCCAAACTCCAAACTGCACTCTATCTGCAATGCCACCTCAAGCACCATTGGATGAGCAGGAGCATGTGGCCCAAGGGGCTGAGTGGCTTGTCCCACAGCTGGAACCAGTGGAAGAGCCTTCTCTTGTTCAGGGCCCCACTCAAAGTTTGCAGCTATTTGAGCCGTTTGATCAATAGTCTGGAGTAAAAGACCCACGTGCAGAATATGTCCCTTCAAAAATCCAAAGACTATGTCCTTTTCAGTTGTGGGAGGGGTCAGATGTAACAACTCATTCTTCACTTTAATAGGAATATCTCTGTATGCCCCACACCATTGGACCCCTAGAAATTTCAAGGTACCGGAATATTCTTGGGGTTAATTTCCCACCCTCGAACATGCAGATGTTTTACCAATAAGTCTAAAGTCATTGATACTTCTTCCTTACTAGGTCAAATCAGCACGATGTCATCATTGTCATGGACAATTGTGGCATGTTGTGGAAGGGAAAGGTGATCAAGGACCCTGCAGACTAAATGATGTCACAGTGCTGGAGGATTGTCCTGACTCTGAGGGAGAATTGTGAACAATCCTCACCTAAGGGAGGATTGTTGCCCTTTTCAAAGGCGGGGGGTGGGGGTGGGGGTGGGGAAGCATTGGCCAAATCAATAATGCATACCAGGTACAGGAGATGTATTAATTTACTCAAGCAAGAAAACCACAGTTGGATCAGCTGTTGTGATAATTTATTGTCGTTCTCCAAGAGCCATCTGATTTTTGCACTGGCCAAACAGCAAGTTAAATGGGGATTTTCGAGTGACTACCACTGCATCTACACCATGTCCTTGATGGTAGCATTAACCTTTTCAATCCCTTCAGGAATGTGGTATTGCTTTGGTTTACTATTTTCCTAGGAAGAGGCAGTTCTAATCACTTTCACTTGGCTCCTCCTACCATCATAACCCTTATTCCACATTTCAGGAATCTACCATGAGGGTTCTGCCAGTTGCTGAGTATATCCATCCCAATAATGCGTTCTGGAACTGGGGAAATTACCTCCGGGTGGGTAGTAATAAGTGCGAAGCCTACTGGACACACTGTGAAACAAATCCTCGCTAAGACGATTAAAAACTTGACCCTCACATGCTCCCACTCTGACCGGTGCGCCTTCAGAACGCTTGGAGCAGGGGCCCTCAACTTTTTTAAACGGGGCCAGTTCACCGTCCCTCAGACCGGTTGGAGGGCCGGACTATAGTTTAAAAAACAAACAAACTATGAACAAATTCCTATGCACACTGCACATATCTTACTTGGAAGTCAAAAACAAAACGGGGCAAAAACACCTGACGGGCCAGATTAATGTCCCCGAAGGGCCGCATGTGGCCCGCGGGCTGTAGTTTGAGGACCCCTGGTTTGGAGTCTCCTGGAATCAGTGTCAATTCACAGCCAGTGTCCAGCGTCCTGAAAAGCCTGATTATTTCCTTCTCCATGATGAATAGATCCTCCATGGGAAGACGGAGGGAAACGAGCAGTGTAAACCTTTGGCGGCGTCCTTGGGCTGCTCCTCAAAAGGAGCCTGCCTCTATTTCGTTCAACAGGTTGAGGGGCTGTGACTCGCTCACATCTGGGAATGGATTGGAGTCATAGCTCTATTCCAGCGATTTGAGTTAGACTGCCATTCCTCTGATCGGTAATTCTACTTGTGTAGATCAAGTAACTATTTCATAGGCTTCCCATCTATTTCACTCATAGGGACACCTGGCCTAAGTAGCCCCTGCCATAGGTTCATACAATTACTATTTTGACTCTACTGTCTCTTATGGGAACCATACCCACCTTGTCTGTGTTCATTACGTGCTGCCACTTAGCCCCC
>NW_022111324.1:5777405-5798072 GCF_000313985.2 Echinops telfairi
CCCCCCCGGTCCCCCTCGCAACAGGCCCCAATCAGCCCCATTGACATAAAATAGCCATCACTGGAGCCTGCAGAGATTCTCAGACTCTCTTCACAATTTGCTTCTTACTGTTTTGGTAAACGGTGTGTCCTCAGGGCATTCCACTTGTGGGTCCATGTGTTTATCCTGATAAAATCCACATTAACATGCCAACTTCCCTAAGCCTATGGATGCCTTCGTCTACAGTATACCAAGGTTGGTCTGGTACTTGAACTTGACAGCCTAGGCCATGCTTGAGCGAACCAACAACATAAACTATTCGATTCCTTCCTAACCTCCTGAACCGAAACATCAAATGAAGAATCTGTGCTGGATGGGCGCATGTCAATACATTCAAGCTGCACCATTATCCTACATTCTTAATAACCATTCCCACACATTCCCATTCCTACATCCTTAATAACCATTCCAGGTTTCTGTCTGTGTCTGTGTCTGTACTTACTAGAAAACTCTTTCAGTTCTTTAGGTATATAGTGTAACTTTTCCTCAGTCACCATCTGGACTTCACTTTTGGGGACTCACTGTGACAAGTCTAGTTAGAGGTCTGGGAGCAAAAATGGGTGGGGAGAATGCTTCCTGAGAACCTGTAGCAGTAGCTTGTCAGGCAGCTGCCTTAGGCCATATCAACACACAGTTGGTCTGATCTCGAGTGTGTGTGAGGTGGGGGATAATAATTTTATTGATAAGAGCTTAATTTCTTCAGACAGGCAGAGGGGTGCTGGTGACTTGAGTGGCTCAGTGGAATCTAAAGGCTCAATGTCTCATCTTCCAGATTGTTGTTTGCTGTTAGGTGCTGAGTTAGTTTATTGTGCCAACCTGGCCGATAAACACGTGTGGGATTAATTGAAAGGCGGAGGGATAAATGGCTCCGTGAGTCTCACCTTTCTAGTTCTCAGGTCTCTTGCTTTGTGATGGTCGCACCAGGGTGCAGCTGCCTTAGCAGTTCCCTGCTTCAGCTTGCAAGACTGACTTCCTACAAGACATCCCCAAGGAGAAGCCACAAGGACCTACCCCAATGCAGCCCTGGGTGCTGGAGCAGCCGTGTGGAGACCCTTGCCAGTGCTGAGATGCTTACACATTCACTGGGTGCGACAGGGGGCGGGAAGGCCCCAGCTTTCCCAAGCAAGGTGGCAGGCTGGGGCTGGAGCTGAGTGGCGGAGCAAAAGGCATTGGCCACCATCTGTGAGGGTGTGATGCCCACCACGGGTACCCGGGGCATTGGCGGGTAGCCTAGGCCTGGGTACGGGGGCACAAAGGGAGGCTGCATATGTGGGGGTGGCAGGAACAGTGCCACCTGGGCAGGCGCTGCGTCAAAGGGCCCCACAGGGGCGGGGAAGGGCTGCAGGGCGGGCAGCATGGGCTTTCCTCCTGCAGTTGACATTGTTGCATCTGTTTTGTGAGATGGAGGAGGACTTTGTGGACTGGTGTTGGATATATGGGTTAATGTTGGACTTGTGGGCTTGGACAGCACTGGGTTGGGATGTTTTCTTGATGTGCACTTACCCTTTATATAAAACTCTCTCTTATACATCCGTTTCTGTGGATTTGTTTCTCTAAAGTCCCCAGACTAATACAGGTGCCATCAGGTTGGTTCCAGCTCATGGTGACCCTGTGTACAACAGAACATAAAACTGCCCAGTCCCGTGCCATCTTCACAATTGCCCTTATGTTTGAGCACATTGTTGTAACCAGTGTGTCAGTCTATCTCTTGGAGGGCCTTCCTCTTTTTCACCGCTGCTTTGTTTTGCCAAGCATGATGTCCTTCTCCAGGAACTAGTCTCTCCTAACAACATGTCCAAAGTGCCTGAGCTGAAGTCTCACCATCCTTGCTCCTAAGGAGCATTCTGGCTGTACTTCTTCCAAGCCAGATTTGTTTGTTCTTTTAGCAGTCATGGTACTTTTACTCTTTCTTTCCAGCATCACAATTTGAATGCATTGATTCTTCTTCGGTCTTCCATATTCATTGTCCAACTTTCACATGCATGTGAAGCAATTGAAAATACCATGGCCTGGGTCAGGCACACCTTAGTCCTCAAAGTGACATCCTTGCTTTTCGACACTTTAAAGAGGAAGTGCGTGGCAGATGTACCGAATGCATTGCTTAGTTTGAGCTCTTAACTGCCGCTTCCATGAGAATTGATTATGGATTCAAGCAAGATGAAATCCTTGACAATTTATTTCTTTTCTCCTTTTATCATTGCTACCTATTGGTCCAATTGTAAGGACTTTGGTCTGCTTTATGTTTAATTGTACTCTGGGGAAATCCTTGACCTTCGTCAACAAATGCTTCAAGTCCTCCTCACTTTCAGCAAGCAAGGTTGTGTCATCTGCATGTTACAGATTGTTAAAAACTCTTCCTCCAATACTGATGCTGCATTCTTCATGTAATCCAGCTTCCCTGATTATTTGCACATACTCTAGGTTATCAGTCCATATGTCCCTATCCAAAATTTCAAGGTCCCATTTCTTTCTAATAAATGCCCTCCCTTTAGCATCAGGACCCCTGGTGGTGTAGTAGTTACACATTGGGCTGTGATCTGAAAGGTCAACAGTTTGAAACCACAGAGACAGGGCTTTCTACTCTGATAAACAGTGACAGCCTCCGAAACTCACAGTGGATTCTACCTGTCCTATAGGGTCCCTATGACTCGTTATCTACTCGATGGCAGTAAAGATGAGGTTTTAACATCAGACACCATTCTAAGTTGAGGATTAAACTGGCATAATTCATCTATGTGTAGGATAAGACTCTGAGCTTGGTTTTCTACAGTTTCAGTTTTGTGACCAGAAGAGCTAAGACTTTCTTTCGGAGCACAAGTAGAAGCTTTGGAGTCTTTGTGCAGCTCCCGGGCCACTCCTCTGAAGCTCTGAGTTCGTCTCTTTCCTTTGCCAGGTTGTATGTTGTAAGTAGTACCAACTAGTCAGCTTCCCTATACTTTCCATCCTAACAAACCTGTAGAAAAATGCCAAACACATGATCTCCTAGAGATCACCAACACTTCACCGTCTATTGGTGGTGTTCATTTGGGTATGAACTTTGCCACCTCATGTCATGGATTAACAGTGATCTGTTTACTAATAGTGTCTGACTGATCATTACTAACAGAGGCAGAGGCCAAATTCTCAGTGCCACTTTTGCCTCATCAGACTTGAGAGCCAACTTAGAAAACTGATCTTTACGATTTATTTCTCTAGAACTGTGCCAAGCACCAAATGTGTTAGGCTGGGTTCTCTAAAGAAGCAAAACCAGTGAGGCTTATATATGTATGTCTATAGAGATTTATATCAAGAAATGGCTCACACGGTTGGAAAAATGGTTAAGTCTAGTGTAGTTGAAGTCCATGAGTCACTTGTAAGTTGGAGGCTTATGTAGCTGCAGGGGCTGCTGAATAGGTTGAAAGAAACGAAGCAGGAAGACCACAGACTGGATGCGGAGCTGAAAGATTGCAAGGTCCACAAGACAAATGTAAGGTCGATCGGCAGGCTTTATAACAAGAAGTCAACTAACCAGATGCAGGATCCAGATCTAACGGGAGTGAGCTAACTTATGCACACTAAGACTAGGCCACACCTTGATTGAAATCTCCCTGAATTGTATCAAGACTGTGATTT
Organism: Echinops telfairi; assembly: GCF_000313985.2. Classification (NCBI taxonomy): domain Eukaryota; kingdom Metazoa; phylum Chordata; class Mammalia; order Afrosoricida; family Tenrecidae; genus Echinops; species Echinops telfairi. Next base: position 5,781,057 of record NW_022111324.1, read on the forward strand.
GATAAAGAAGTGGTGCTCTATGCTTCCTGGAACTGGCTTGGCTGCTTCACGGAAGAGCCCATCATGGAGTTGACCACACTATGTGAGATCACATCATGGAGAGTTCTGGCCCAGCCAAATTGACATAAAACCTAGCTAACATAACTTGCTAACGGAATAGATAAGAGGAGAGTCTAGGCCAACTCTTGGGTTTTCTGACCTGAATAATTGATAAAAGATGTGTTCAGTAGTCAAAACAAGGAGAGGGGGTGGAAGTAGCTTAGAGTGCTGGGTTCAGTCATGTTAAGGGCAAGATCTTCTGAGGGTGTTTTGAGAAGGGGAGCCAGTGCGAGTTTCAAGGGAAAGTCGGTGTCAGGAAATGGCTCATGGAGAAAAGCGTTCAGGTGGAAAGTTAATTTGTTGGCATTGTTGTTGCTTTCAGCTACTTTCCAGGCCTCGGTTTGTGAATACATCTCCTTCTTTGTTTTCAGGTGGCGGACACTGAGCTTTCGTAAACAGGAAGGACGATTAAAGCCTTCCCCAAACCACAAGAAGATCACCTAAAGGGCATAACCCCGATTTTCAAACTTACAGCAAGATCCTCTTAGTTACAGTAAAGGAGCCCTGGTGGCATTGTTGAGTAAGGTCCGAAGTTCAAACCCACTAGCAAGAAAGATGAGGAGGCTGTCTGCTCCTATAAACTCTATTATATCTTGCAAATAGTACATAGAGTTGATATGAGTCAGAATCAACTCTTATGGCATAATTTTTTTGGTATGTACAATAGAGTGCCAATAAAATACAACTCTTAACTCCCTACTCACAGAGTTGGACCCTTGACGTTCTCAAAGGGTTTCTCGTGTGACCTTTCAGTCTCCAAAGTCGTGACTGTCACGTGGCATATCATTTCCACTAGAAAATGCGAACGTTGTAACTGAAAAACGGGAGAGGTCCTTTCTGATGCTTAATGGTTCTATAAATATGAAGCGAAGGTAATTTCTAAAGCTATTTAAATACATTTTTGTCATTAAAATAAGCTCCTTACTTCATTGCAGATATTTTTACCTTATTAACTCCACATTTTCCTGACTGTAAAGAAAAAAATCACAGTATGAGAACTACGGTGTAGATGTTCCTGTGAAGAGAAAAGCGAAAGTGCATTGAGCTAGGAAGGCCAGGTTTTGGGAATGGTCCATTCACTCCTTCAGTGACCAGCCAATCCGCTCTGGCCTCCTCGCAGCCATTCAAGCCTCGGCACATTTCCTGGTGATAGAGGCCTTTGGCTTCACTGACTGGAGGCTGATTTGGTTCTTGAGTATTCAAATTCGATGAACTCTGGAAGGGCAGTGGCTTCTCTGGGCTGCTTTTTAAAATCTCTTTCCGTCTCAGCAGTCAGTCTCCCCTGCTCTATTAGCATCTTGTACCTGCCTCTATTAGCACCTTTCATGCTGTTCTCTCAGTTGTTGGCTCACACTTATCTCCCTCACCAGGTTGTTTGTGTCTCAAGGGAATGTGTCATCGTATTTATGTTGCCCAGCTTGGTGCCTGGCACCTAGAAGCTGCTCATTAAAGTCTGAACAACTAAAATGATTCCTCAAAACCGGATAAAACATTATTCCCCCTACTTGTCCTGTCCATTCACTAACTCAGTGGTTCTCAACCTTCCTAATGCCGCAGCCCTTTTATACCGTTCCTCAGCCATGAAATTGCGATGACCCCCCCCCCAACCATAAAATGATTTTCATTGCTACTTCATCACTGTCATTTTGCTACTGTTATGAATTGGGCAACCCCCGTGAAAGGGTTGTTTGATCCCCAAAGGGGTTGAGACTCACAGTTTGAGAACCACTGCATTAACTGCAAGCACGCATTTGCCTTCTAATTCACCCTGCCACCTCTAATTCACACCACCTTGGTGTGCCTCTTTGAGGTTGATCACTGTACATGATCTCCAAGTTATCAAGACCTGGGAACATTTCAGTGGCAAGACTTGGTGACAATCATCCCCTGTGAATAACTTCATTTGAGTTCATCCTCAGGGTGGAGGATAAAGGCTCCTTGTCCTTCATGCGTTTGATGCTTTGGTGTGTAACTGACCTCCTTAGTCCCTGAGCCCCACAGCAGGCTCTCCAGGCTCCCCTGCTGCCCGCCTCTTAACAATCCACTCCCTCAGTGCTGCACATGACCCTTGCAGAAGCTCAGTGCTCTCTGACCAAGTTTTTCCTACCAGTGACTCATTACTCAATTAGCCAAGTGAACTTTTTTAGACAGTCTGGGCCACAAGGGCCTATTTTCTACTTGAGCTTGACAGGGAATTTCTTAAACCATAAAGCAGACTTCCCAAAGTTATTGAGGAATTGCCTCTGGAACTGTTAGAAATGGAAATCTGTTTATATCTAACAGATGGTCTGAAAGTAGGCAATGGGGTTAAATGAATCCTCACGGGCCGAGAGTATAGGAGTAAATCAAGGACAACTCTACTTTGATTGTGAACTTCTCCCACTGTTTTATGGTTGGAGTAAACAAGTTCTTTTCCAGAACAGGCTAAGATGCTCAGCGTGGAGCAGACCATGGCCATGGATTCGAACCCCTCATCCCAAGGCGTGGCAGCTGCTTCAAGTAGCCACTATGTATCTGTGAAGGAGGATGACTCGGTTCCTCAGGAGTACTGTTGAAGGTCTCTTGTTTGTTTCATTGCCGCATGCAAAGTCCTTTCTCCATCCTATCTGTACGCCTGGACCCTTGTTTCTCCCTGGGATCTTATGTTTATCCTCTTCACGCTCCTCCCTCCACATATGGTGGTATTCCCACAGTCCCTGCCCTCGGAAACTTTACCCATGCTAGTGCGTAAACATTAAACACAACATAAACATTAAAATGAATGTTTTCCACATTTGTCCCTCCAGCTCCAAATTCCTCCTGAACTTGAGTCCTCCAAGTCCACCAATAGGCCTCCTAGATGTTTCTGTTCAGCCGTGTGTTTAGCTCCTCCATCTCAGGGAGCTGACCCATAGCTCACGTTCCTGTAAGTCAGTGTCTCTTCTCAACTTCCTGGTTTGGGGCCGAAGGCACCAGTGCCCTCCCAATCGTTAATCTCAACCATCTTCAGTTCCCCTCTGCCTTTGCCCTTCTCATCCCAGCCATCATCAAATCAGAGAAAGCATTGATAGTGCTTCTCCTTTTTGTTGAAACCTTCCACGTTTTCAGTTTACTATCACATTCGTTGAAATTTTCTCCAGTTGGCATTGAGGCGCTCCTTGGTTTGACCCCAATATGCCATTCCAGTCTTGGATGCTTCTGCTTCCTTCGGACCCTGGGCCTTGGCCCAAGCAGATGACTCACCAGCCTTTAACAGGCCTCCGTACTTTCTTGTTCTCTGTCCTTGGTTAAGCCATGGCATGTTCAAGTCCGGCCCTGCTCCATGACAATTATAATAGTCTAATTTATTCTTTACATAGCGCTGTGAGGTAATATCGTTATGCTCTTTTACAAGTGAGGATGCAGTTGCAAAGAGAGGCCAGGAATTTCCCCAAGGTCACAAGTAATAAATGGCTGGACCAAGATTGAGACCTGGGTTTGTTGGACCACACACTCTTGTCTTCTTCACTATTTTGACCCTCTGGTGATATAGTGGTTAAGCATTGGCTGCAAGGTGATGGTTGTCAGTTCAAACCACCAGCAGCTTTACAGGAGAAAGACTGCTTTCTATTCCCGTAACAGTTACCGTCATGGAAATAAATCTATAGTCAGTTGTTATGAGTCAGCATTGACTCAACGGCAGTGAGTTTTAACACCCATAAGAATATTTTAAGAACTTCGACAAGAAATGATTCCCACCACCACGTGAACTCCTGCTCAGAACACACAATAGGTGCTCATTAACTCTGATACATGAAAAAATAAAGTCATGAAATTTTACAATGGAGTTTTGAAAGATCAAAGGAGAAGGAAAGATCAAGGATAATCCAAAGTTGCAAGGCTAAAAACTTAAGGAATGCTAGTAGTGCTACCTTGTTGAGTCCCGTGAGATAGGGGCTTGGTGGGTTGGGGCTGTAAAGCTCTTGATCTTAGGGTAGCCAAGTGTTCAGTTAGTGTCCACTAGAGCCCAGAGCCCCATTCCTCCTGCCAGACAGAGAAGGTCACTAATGGGCACAGCTTGTTTCAAGTGCCATTTAAAGCTGATAGCTTGCTGTAGCTCCTCTTTTTCCTTCTCCCTCCTTTTGTGTTTGCTCCTTGCATTCTTCCTTTACTTTTTTCTGGGAATATCCTTGAGGCATAAAGAAATATCCTTGAAGTATATAAGATACTACATTCTGTTCTTACCTTGGTGGCAATCACACATTTTAAAAATGCGATGTATTTGCATATCTCCTGTGAACACATTACCGTCATCTGGAGTTTATGTTTGGGATTCATTTGCGCCACCACTTGTAAGCTCACTACCTGATCCATTGTCAGTGTGCAGGTGGTATTGAGGAATACTTGGCCCGGGAGGAGTGAGGGCAAGGGCATCCCAGGTTGAGATCAGTGCTTCTCAAATCACCTGGAGATTTCATTAAAATGCAGGTTCTGACTCATTACTTCTGAGGTAGGCCCCCCGCACTGAGCATTTCTAATGAGCTCCTGGGTCCTCCTCATTCAAGATGTGGTCTCAGGACCAGCAGCATGCGCATTCAGCTTGAGAAGCAAGGAGGGGAGGATGGGGCACTGGAGGGCAGAAGGCAGTGCCATGCAGGGGAGGGAGTCGGCAGATGGAAGCCGACTGCATGGGATCCCAGTGTCTGCATGAGGCTGAGAGAGATATGGTGAAAAGCCAGGGCAGTTGGGAGCCAGCCATACCTGGGTGCTAATAACAGTTTGGACAATGACTAGTTCTGTATCTTTCATGTCCCTGAGCTTCTTTTTCCCTGTCTATGTAGAGCAGCGATTCTCAGTTTGTGGGTTGCAACCCCTTTGGGGGTCGAACGACCCATTCGCCCAATTCATTACAGTAGCAAACTTACAGTTATGAAGTATCAACAAAAAACGATTTTATGGTTGGGGGAGGGGCCACCACAACATGAGGAACTGTATTAAAGGGTCATGGCATTAGGAAGGTGGAGAACCACTGCTCTAGAGGGACTAGGGCGACTACAGTGCCTACTTCACAGGTTACTTTGAGGTATGAACCAATTTGAAGGCCTGGTTTGGATGAACCTCTTGGCCTTTCTCTATTTTCTGTTTCAGTTCAGGGGATACCAGGCTGTGATTTGGCTACCCAGCTTGAACATGGGTAGAATTATCGCTTGCAAGGTGTCCCAGGTCACTAGATGCCTTCCCAGTGAAACCAGTTGCTTCCTCTGGATTTATCTGGCTTTGTCCCATATCACATTTCTTTATCCGGCCAAACACCAGTTAACTTGTATGGACCAGGATTCTCCTGTGTGGGTCAAATGGGGCTATGTGGCAGGATTCGTTAACTCTTGGCTGGAGGAGCACTTTAGTGCACAGGTGTGTCTTCAGGTGCTCCTCGTGAGCAGGACTGGCTGCTGTGCAGAAGGTGGAGCTGCCAGGGTCTTCAGACCCACTGCTCCTGCCCACCCCCTTTGCCACTGCTATGGTACAGTCCTCACCAGCCGAGTACTGGTCTCCAATTGGTCTCTGCTAGAGCAGAGCACAAAGATAATGGAGTTTCTACTTTTAAAAAAAGTTCATTTTTATAAGCGACTGTTTCTGGGTTCTGGTATTGACTGACACATATCACTTAGAAATAAATAGCGAGTAAATCTGCATGGGCAACCACTGATCTAGACAATTGCCATTCTGCTAGCTGGTCTCTGTGTCTCCATCCTCCCATTTATACACCACCTAGAATGATCTTACTGCTCACTGGCCTGTCCAAAGCCATCTATTCATTCGTTCATTCATTTACTCATTCACTCGCTGGGCAGCTGCTGCCCGCCAGCCATCGGATGAGGTGCTGAATCGATGGAGATAACTAAGCTGCTGCCCTCGCTCATTCGTGATCCAGTACTCTGGGCTCTTGTGATCTCGTCCTGCTCAGTGTGATGAAAAAGATCGGCTAATCTGCCTTGTGCCTGCCCTGAATTCTATTTCTGATCCTTCCCCACTCAAGTTTAGTGGGATGAGGTTTTGGGGATTGCTTAAACATTTTTCTTTCTTTTTTTCTTTGCTTAAACATTTTTCAAACTTTCATCTCCACATTCCACAAACATCCAAGCTTCATGTGGTCACACATCTCCCAAAGACCTGGTATATGGTCTCTAAAAACTGACTGCTTCTAACCAACTCATGATTCCAACCCACAGCAACCTACAGAACAGAGTGGAACTGTCCCAGTGGGTGTCTGAGTAGCCGGCCTCATCTTTCTCCCTTGGAGCCGCTGGTGGTTTTGAACTACTCACTCGTTGCTAGCAGCCCGAGGTGCCACTAGGATGTGCAACTGCCCTCCACGTGCAGTTTCCTCTTCAGTGTCTTTTCTCTCTAGCAAGTGCCCACCCCACCCTTGAAAAGGCAGGCCCTCTGGGAAGCCTTAGAGCCCCGTGTGGATTTTCTTTGCCTCTGTGCTACTTTACCTTTCTCTGCACTGGAAATTGTCCCAACGGCTCACAGCTCATTGTGGAAGTGCCAAGGTGCCTCAGCTGAGGGCTCCTCTGGGATGATCACTCTCTCTTTTTTCATTTTACATCCCAGTGCCTGGCCCACTCTAAAGACCTGGTCATTATTTCAAAGGAGCATGCACCCCGAGTTCCATCAGGGAGGGCATTCCGATAGGTCTTCAGGACAGATACCCAGTAATAGGTGAGCGAAGACATCATGTCCCGACAGCCCCCACCTTAGCAACTCTCTTCAGCCTCCACTGAAGCCACAGGCCTCTTCCCGCAGACTCAGCATCACCCTGCCTGAGTGATCAAGTTTCACTTTACCCAGAGCTGCCAAGGATGTGCAGCCTCACCCTTGGAGCCCTAGCAGTGCAGGGCACCCTGGTAGTGGACCGAGTCTGACCAGTGCCTACATTGCTCCCAGGGCACTGGTCACAGGCTCCCTGCTTCTTCCTCACAATCCAACCCTCCCCCACCCCCCACCTCACAGACCACACCTTAGAACTGGTTTCTCACTCATTCTCCCAATTGGTTTCTCCTCACTTACCCTCTCCCCTGCCCCTGGTCAAATTTCTTTCTTTATTATTATTATTATTTTTACCCAACACTCAACATACTCTTCTTAAATTTAAGCAAGACCTTGCTTGTCACCTATTCTCTAAAGCCATTTCCGGGGCTCCTCACTGCTTTAGGGATCCCAATTACACCCATAACTGTGACACAGGACCGCATGATCCGGCTGCCTCACCTGCTCCATCTACACACGTTCCTGCTTTCAGTGCATTGAAAGAACCAGGGCACTTCGCACCTCAAAGCCTTTTCACCAGTTCTTCCCCTCTACCTCTCTGCTGCACCCTCTCCCCTCTGCCTGCCTCCTTCCACCCTTTCATGCAGCCAGTGCATCCTGCAAAGCTCCACCAAGTGGCCCCTTTCTCAGCGAAGCTTCCTCGCTCTCAGGCCCAGCTGGGCTGGCCTACCTCTTCCTCACAGCACGCACGACTCTCGTGTGTATTTCAGTAATCGTGAATGTAGTTATTGACCTATGATCGGCCTGACTTGCTAGGTCATCAGCCACACGAAGTAGGAACTCTTATCTTTGTAAAAATTTCTGTTTCCCCCAGCCTCTCAAATAACAGTGGTTGTCCACATAATCATTTTGAATGTGGGGAGGTTGCCTTGGTAAGCTATCCCTCTGGCAGTATTGTCTTATCTGTACCTTGACGCTCAAGCCCTGTGTGATCCAGACCTCCCCACCCTGACTTGGTGCCTGGCCCCTTCTACTTGCTCACAGGATTCTTGATGCTGTTGACCTCCTTGCTGCTTCTGGATCTGACCTTATTCTGCCGTGGGCCATGACACACCCCTGCCTCCACCTTGGAGTCCTTGCTGCTAGGGCCAGCCCTCCCAGACCTGGGCTTGTGGAACCGGACACATTTCTCTCAGCTTTTGTCTTTGCATCCCCATCTGAGTGGCTGCCCCATCCCATGCCGGAGATGCGCCCCTGCTGGACCACTGTGCCTGAGTTGTGTGGGGAGCCATGTGCCCAGAGATTTAGCAGGAGGCCCGCAGGTGCTGGTAAAGGAATCCTCATGCACCGATTGTGCCCAGAACCCCGGGGTGTTTCGCATTTGCTGGGAAAACCCAGCCTAGACCCAAGTCCACACTAAGCACACACTAGTCTTTGTGAACACTCACCACTGGTTTAAGCAGTTACTTAGGCTTCTGCTGCAAACGACTGGTTTATGAGTAGAGAGCAAGTCCAAATCACAGGATAATAGAGAGAGTGGGCCGGAGAGGGAGCAGCCAACACACATGGGGAGGAGGAAACTTCAGAATCTCTTTAAATTGGGTATTGTGTTTCCTGGAATAGAAACTAATTTTATCAGTATCGCTCAATAAGAAGCACACGCAGTGGCAGCAAAATAACATTAGTGTTTACACTCCCGAGGCAATTGGAGTCAACACCCCCAATCCTGGAGCAGCGTGAGACCAGTGAGGAACAGGTCACACATCACAATTTCATTGCCCACACCCCCCATGGAGCTGGAAGAAGCAGGCCATGCTGTTTCCCTTTAAGGTTTGAAGAACAATTGATTGTGTCTTAAAATAGGCCCGTAGCCTGGCACTAGGAGCGTCGCCGTAAAGTTCTGTCTCTGAGTCCATCTTGCAGATGGACTCTGATGTCGGGCCTCTGTGACCTTAGCAGGTCGCATAAACCCTTGGAGCCTCCGTTTCCTCGTCTGCACTTGTAAGACAGTCAGTCTGTGTGTACAGTGGTCTCCAGATTTCCTCTTTTTTTTGGTTTTTGTTTTCCTCTTGTTTTTGTTTCTAGGAAATACCTTTTTTCACAACCTGCTTGGGACAGAAGATGAAAATCTGTTGGCACAGGCAACTTGGGACCTACCAAGAAGATGCCAGCTGGGCTTCCCATAGAAATGAATACAAATTTGAGAATGGGTAAGGAGATCACTCATCCGAGGACAAAGCCAGCCCTCTGTCGTCGTGTCTATTTCAACTCATAAGGTTTCCGAGACTGTGGATCTTTTGGGGAGCAGACAGTCTTATCTCTGTCCCACAGAGAGGTTGGTGGGTTTAAACAACTGACTGGCTAGCAGCCAAATGCCAGCACTACCAGGATTCCTTACCCATTCGAATAAAACAAAACAAACTAATATCCAGTTTTTAAATGTCTATGTTATTTTCTTATTTGAAATATCCACTCTGTCCTCAAACCTTCAACAAGGTCTTCTTTATATACAAAGGCAGGTGTGTGTGTGTGTGTGTGTGTGTGTGGTCCTGGTAGTGCTGCTGTGTAAGCATTGGTCTACTAACTGCAAGGTTGGGGATTCAAACCGACAGTCACGTCTCAGGACAAAGATGAGGCTATTTGCTCTTATAAAGACTTACAGTCTAAAAAAATTAAAAATGATTCACAGCCTTGGAAACCCTATGTAGGGGCGTAGTTGATTCAACGGCTGTGGGGCTTTTATTTTGTTGTGTCTCAGTTACCTAGCACTGTTGAAACAGAAACACAACAGAACTACTCATGAAGTGGTAGCTTCATGACCATCAATGTATGTTCTCGCCGCTCGGGAAGTCAGGAATACAAAGCAGGATCTCAGCGCTGGCTGGCTGTGACTTTCCTGTTGGTGGTTGCAGGCAGTCCTTGGGTCCTTGATGTTCCCTGGCTTGCAGCCGGTGCTCACATGGCATGTGCCTCGCGTGTGTGTGTGTGTGTGTGTGTGTGTGTGTGTGTGTGTGTGTTTTCTCATTGTTCACCACTCAGAAGTGATCAGGTCTACCCAATAAGGGGAGAGGTCTCATTAATAAATAAAAGGAAAACCTTGTTTCCAAATATGATCACACCAACTAAGTACAAGGGCCAGGGATTTTTTGAGGAATACATCCGATCCATAACAGTGTGTCAATTAGGGAATTGGGCTTAATTCCATGTTCCATATAGGAGCTGTCAGAAGTCAGAGTGGTGAACAAGAGTTGAGGAGAAACGTGAATCTGTTAGAAGCGATTATGAAGGTGTAAGGGCTCTGAGGTCTATAGAAATCTTGGGGAAGGGACTGGATTTCCCCAGGGTGTGGAATGAGTAGTTGAGCCCATCCAGCCCTTCTTTCTCAAGAAGAAGGAAGTGGCAGATCCATGGCACAGCCAAGGCACGTGAAAAAATGTGTGAACTAGCTCCTACACTGCCTTGCTCACATGGCTGCCTGGTTGCTCAGGGTGAAGGAGGGCTATCCGATGGATAATGGATGTGAAAACTTCACCCACAGCGGATATGGCTTTGCTCTTACTATGTCAACGTGCCTGAAGCTCTCTTTGTTTGGCTCCCCCAGATATCGTGACTCAATTTTTATTCTGAAAAACGCCGCACAAAAGGCCTTGTTTGTTCTCAGCAGTTGGTGATCCAGGGCCACCACAGGGCCGGTATCTCTCTGGAGATGCTACTATACCAGCGGAGGTCAATGTAAAGCTCAGAAATTTGGCAGAGGGCTAAAGAGATGGAACACATTTCTGACAGAAGAGGAAGAAATTAAAATAGGGCATTAAAAATGGAGGGAAAATGAACAATCAGGGATGATGAGACCTAAGAAAGAGGAATTGAAAGGAAATTCTCACGGTAAGGAAGGCAATATGGGACTGGTTGCTGGGAGCCGATACATGAAAGGAATTTGGGGCAGATTGGAACACCAAGGGAGTATTAATACATATTATAACAGCTTTTCTGAGCCAGACCCACTTGATGATTTAGTTTTACCCTCTTGATATATTGTTGGATTGGCTAATCTAAAATTTGGCATGGATTTTTGCATTTATGTCCCGTCTTCTCTTTAGTCTGAGTGGCGCAGGCAGTTTGTCTGTGACTATTAACCTCTTTAGAGTATAAAAGAACAAGGCTATTACTTTGAGCACTAGGTGCACCTGATCCACGCCGTGGTATTCTCCCTTGCATCACATGCATGTGAAAGTTGGAGACTGAATAAGGAAGACCATAGAAGAACCGATGCATTAGAATTGTGGTGCTGGAGAACAACGTTGAAAGTACCATGGCCTGCTAAAAGGACAAAGCGATCTATCTGTCTTGGAAGAAGTAAGGCCAGAGTGCTCCTTTGAGGCAAAGATAGCCAGGCGTTGTCTTACATCCTTCGGACATGTTATCAGGAGAGAGCGGTCTCTGGGGAAGGACACCATGCTTGCTTAAGCGAAGGGGCATCGGAAATGAGGACGGCCCTCATGAGATGGATTGACACAGAGCCTGCAACAGTGGACTCGGGTACAGGAACAACTGTGAGGATGGCACAGGGTGAGGTAGTGTTTCATTCTGTTGTGTATAGGTTTGCTTTGGGTCGGAACCAACTTGATGACACCTAACAGCAAGCTTTGGGATTCGAACCCCCCAATGGCACTGCAGAAGAAAAGTCTAGAGATTTGCTTCTTTAAATATCTGTCAATATTACAGCCAGCAAAACCCTGCTGGGCTCTGTTATAATCTGGAACACGTGGGGCTAGCATGAGAAAGAACTCAACGGCGATGTTTTTGCTGCCCTTTGGGTTCTGAGTTTTCTTTACTATATTATCTGATTTAACTATCTGCGTAAGATGGACCTCGTAGAATGAATTGGGAACTTGTCCCTCCTTGTATGAATTTTCTTTCTGCGGTAACAAATTGTTAGAGGGTTAGTAACTGAAAACACCCCAAGTTTATTGTCTTACTGTTCCTGAGTGCGATACAGATGTCACTTAATGGGTCATGGTGGTGTTAGTTGCCATGAGTTGATTTCCACTCAGGGTGACCCCCTGTTTGCAGAGCAGAATGGCTCTGGAGGTTTCTTAAGGAGGTGATCTTCTGAAAGCAAATCGTTAGGGCTATGCATTTGAACCACCAACCTTTCCGCTAGTAGCTGAGCACTTAACTGTCTACCCCGGCACTCTTTAAGTGAGTATTTTCAGATCTCGCTGTCACTGAGTGGTTTTTGACTCTTGGCGACCCCGTAAGACAGGGTAGAACTGCCCCTGTGGGTTTCTGAGACTGCAAATCTCTCTAGGAGGAGAACGCCTCATCTTTCTCCCATAGGGTCGCTGGCGGCTTCAATGCGGACCTGTGTTTAGAAGCCCAAGGAATGATCCACTACGTCACCGGACGGGGCTGACATCACCATGTCAGCAGGGCGGTGCAACTTCTGGAGACTCATGGAAGAATTTCTTTCCCTGCTTTCTTTCAGCTCATGATTCGTTCTCCGTTTCAAAGCTAGCAGCATTTTCAAATCCCTCTCTGACTCCTTCCTCTCTTTCACTTTTAAGAATCATTGTGAATCAGTTGGATCCACTTCGATAATACAAAATAATATCCCCATGGCAAAATGCTTAATTTTACTTACAAGGTCTCCTTTGCTATGTAAGGTAACATATTTACGGACCCTGAGGATTGGGACATGGATTTTTGGGGGGTGGGGTTTTGAGGCTGGTTGTTTGGTTTAGCATACTCTTCTATTTCCTGGAAGGGTTTGGGGAGAATTGTTATTTCTTCCTTGAATGTTTGGTGGAATTTGACAGCGAAGCCATTGGGTGTGGAGTGGAAAGGTTTTATTTACAAATTCAATTTATTTCATAGCTAGAAGGTCAATTAGGCCATCTATTTCTTTTTGAGAGCACTTTGTCAATTTAGTCCTTTTAAGGACTTACACCATTTCATCTAAGTTGAATTTATTGGCGTAATGTTGTTCATAATAGTCCCTTACTGTCCTTTTAGATACATAGAATTTTTTTGTGATATCCCCTCTCTCATTTCTGATACTGGTCATTTGTTTTTGTCTTTTGTCTGTCTCTCGCTCTCTGTTTTTCTTCTTAATTGATCAATATATTGGGAGGTTTATGAATTTTATTGATATTCTCAAAACACGAGATTTTGGGTTTATTAATTTTCTCTATTGTTTTTCTCTTTTTATTTCATTGATCAATAAACTTCATCATTGTTTTCTCTTTTCTCCATATATTAAGTTTAGATTATTCACATTTAATGTAATTATTTAGTGAAGATGGGTTTAAATTTTCCATGCTGCCATTTGTCCTATCTGTTCCTTGTTTTCTTTTTTTTCGTTACCCTCATTTTAGATTAAATGGATATTTTTGACAATCTGTTTTATATGCTTATTAGTTATATCTCTTTGCTTTGGATTTTGTAATAATTGCAAATAGGGTTTGTACTAGATATCGTTTTAAACAGTGTTATTGTAAAAATCTTATAATAGTATGTTTCTATTTCCCCATTCTCAGACTCTCTAGTGTTCTCCCTGCTTTTAGGAGCCCTGGTGGCATAGTACTTGTGTTGGGCTGCTAACTTCAAGGTCAGCAGTTTGAACCTACCAGATGCTCCGAGGGAGAAAGATGAAGCTTGTCTGACTTCTGTGAAGAGGGACAGCCTCAGAAACCCACAGGGGTAGTGCTGCCCACCCTCAAGGGTAGCTGTGAGTTGGAATTGACTCAATGGCAGTGAGTTTGGCTTTTGGACCCCACTTTTATTGTGAATTGGGTGAAACTTGAGAGAGCAGGCCAAGTTTTAGATTCCACAATTCGTTCACGTTTTGTTTCATCTCCTTGACTGCAATCCCCGCACTGAAATGTCTCTTACTTCACTTCTTTTCTGTCTTTCTTGTGTCTAATCCTCCCCACCGTCTTTTGGAGTTTTGTCCTTGGACCAATGCTGTCTTTTTGTCCTCAAATGATTGGTTATTCTAAGGTGTGTGAATCTCTCAGCATTACTGCTCCCTGACAGATCTGTTTATTGTTTGATTGACAATTGAGCCATGGATGTGAGCTCACTTTTAGGCTTGAAGGGTGAGCAAGGGGTTGCACCCATCTCTATCTGACCAATAAGACTTTCTCTTAGGATTTTGAGTTTTGTCCACATTTTTCTCCCATTCTACCCTAAGCCTTTCTATTGTGGTTGATCCCTTTCAGAGCAGTTGATAGTGGTTGCCTGCCATTATCTAATTCTTCTGATCTTGGGGTCAAGGAGACTAACATTTGCATGGTCCACTAATCCACTGGACTGATGATTTCTTCGTGTCATCTATATTTATCACTTTGTATTTCCTCCAGACAGTGAGAGGCCAATAGCTGAACCTTGGATGCAACTTGGAAGAAGTACAGCCGGAATGATCCTTGGAAGTGAAGATTGTAAGACGTTCCTTCACGAACTTTGTCCATGTGGTCAGCATAGACGAGTCCATGGAAGGGGTCATCATGCATGGCAAAGTAAAGGGTCATTGAGAAATCAGAAGAGCCTCAGCAAGATGGATTTCATAGTGTCTGCACCAAGGGGCTCCATCATAAGAACAACTGTGAAGATGGTGCAGGACCAAGCTGGGTCTTGTTCTCCTGTACAGAGGGCTGCACTTAGAATGGAGTCGATGGTACCCAACAACAAGATCTTTTAAGACCGCAGTTGCCAAAGTAGGATGTAGAACTTTGTTTGTGTGGACTATGTTATGTCAATTGACATTGGGGTCCCCCGAAACACATACTTATCTCCTAGGCCCAGTGGCCTTTGAGCTATTCCTTTAAAAAATGTTTAATTAATAATTTTATCAGGGAGCTCTTACAAATCTTACAACAATCCATCATTCAATCAGATTAAGCATACTGGTACATATGTAGCCATCATCATTCCCCAAATATTTTCTTTCTACTTGAGCCCTTGGTTCTCTTATACCGCCCATTGTATCCTTTCACTCGCATTTCTGTTATTCGCCCCCCTGGGTGGGGGGCTGTATATCCAACCTTGTGACTGGTTCCCCCTTTCCCCCCTTCTTTCCTCTCCCCCTCCCCTCATGGTATCACTAATCTCACTACTCTTCCTGAGGGGTTTATCTATCCTGGATTCCATGTGTCCAGAGCTCCTATCTGTACCAATTCGAGTACTCTAGTCTAGCTGAATTTGTAAGGTAGAACTGGGCCATGATAGTGGGAGGTAGAAGCATTCAGGAACTAGAGGAATGCTGTGTGTTTCATTGGTGCTATACTGCACGCTGGTTGAACCATCCCTTCCTGTGACCCTTCTGTGGGGGGATGTCCAATTGTCTATAGATGGCCTTTGGGTCTCCACTCTGATCCCCTTGTTTGCATCGATATTATTGTTTGCTTTGGATCTTTTGATACTTGATACCTGATCCTGTTGACACCTCATGATCACACAGGCTGGTGTGCTTCTTCCATGTGGCCTTTGTTGCTTCCCTGCTAGATGGTGCTTGTTTAACTTCAAGCCTTTAAGACTCCAGATGCTATATCTTTTGATAGCTGAGCACCATCAGCTTTCTTCACATTTGCTTATGTACCCCTTTTGTCTTCAGCGATTGTGTCAGAAACATGAGTACCTTTGAGCTATTCTTGTCCCATATTTTACATTTACTATAAGCCCCATAATACTTTATTATTATTATTTGCTTTACATAGTGAATTACCTTTCAGAGGTATCTTAAGAATAAAACAATTGTATGGTTACTCATATACCTACAGTTTTTGGTGCTCTTTGTGCTGTTGGGTGTGAGTTTGCTTCTTTCTGATTCTGAGGAATGTCCTTTTACATACTGGCAGATGAATTATTGTAGATGAATTCTTTTAGCTTTTTGTCAGTTTGAAAAAGTCTGTAGTTTGCTTTATTTTTGAAAAATGTATTAAATGAATGAGTTGTCTGTTCATGCGTGTATGTGTGTGTGCGTCTTTCTGGATTTAAAAGAGGTTATTTCCCTGCTGCTGGCTTGGGTTTTTTCTGATGAGAAGTCTCCTGATGTTGTTATATTTATTTGTTCCTTTGTATGTGAAGTCTTTTTATCTGGTTGCTTTTAAGATTTTCTCCTTATTATGGGTTTAGAACAATTTGATTATGACATGTCTCCTATAGCGTTCTTCTTTTGAACTCTTTTAGGTCTGTGCTTAGAGTTTTCACCATTTTTTTTGTTTGAGGGAGTAGAAGTTCACTATTTCTTAAAAGACCTTTTCTTTCTTCTAATCTTCATTCACTTTCCTTCTTGAGGGTCTTCAATTACATATATTAAAGTGACTTTCCATTTTTGTTCATGTTCTGTTTGTGTTCCTCAGCCTTTTTCTCCATTTCATTTCAATCATATCTTTTCTCTAGTTTCTAAAATTTGCTAGTATCTTCTTCTGCAGTGTCTCACCTGGTCTTCACATTTTCCAGTGTATTTTTTTCATATCAGATGTATTTTTCAATCTATAAAAATTTAATTTTTAAAAAGTACACCTGTCAAGTTTCTCTTTATTGTGCTCATGGTATCTTCTATCTCTTGGGGTCTATGGAGTAATTTATAATAATTGCTTCAAGGCCCTTATTTAATGATGCTTCATTTGTATCATTTCTGAGTCTGTTTCTCTTGATTCAATTTTCTCCTGCCTGATCACATTTTACTCCTTGTTTGTATACCTGATACATTTTCACTGGATACCAAGCATGTTGCATGTGGTTTTTTTTGTTTTTTGTTTTTGCATGATGCATGTTTTGTTTTCTGGTGCTCATTTTTTTGGGGGATGGTATTTTTTGGAAGTTTTTGTATCGTTATTTTGGAATGCAGTTAAGTAGCAAATAGACTGATGTTTGTAAGCTTTGTTAGAGCAATGCCACCTGTTTGCAGGTCCAATCTGACCATCATCTCAGCATGCCCTCCCGGATGCCCTGTATAGTTCAGGGACTCCACTCCCATGGTTGTGAACATGAAACAATCCTGTATAGTACAGGGACTCCACTCCAGTGGTTGTGAACATGAAACAATCCTGTATAGTACAGGGTCCTCCACTCCCGTGGTTGTGAACATGAAACAGTCCTGTATAGTACAGGGTCCTCCACTCCCGTGGTTGTGAACATGAAACAGTCCTGTATAGCTCAGGGACTCCACTCCAGTGGTTGTGA
>NW_022111324.1:5799527-5818099 GCF_000313985.2 Echinops telfairi
TGAAACAGTCCTGTATAGTACAGGGTTCTCCACTCCCGTGGTTGTGAACATGAAACAATCCTGTATAGCTCAGGGACTCCACTCCAGTGGTTGTGGACGTGAAACAGTCACAGGTTTGGGAATTGTGTCCCCCCTTTCTTTCCTAGTGGGTCTTTCTCTGGAATCACTTCGTTTCCCAGACACATGTTCATGCGACCTCTGAAGACCTCTGAAGCGCTTTTCTCTGCCACTCTGAGTTCTCTGCCACTCCCCTGTGAACTCTCGCTGCCTTGGGATCTCCAAACTCTCACCTCCAGCTACTCAACGTAGGGAGACTCTTTGGCCTGGACCCTCCTCACTTCCCTGACCAGGGATCTCTCCAGGCAGTAATTTGGGGCAACCACAAAGTTTACCTCCCTGCCTCCACACCCTACCCCCACCTGCCCACCTCGTTTTTACATGTTGTTTGCTATTTAAAATCTATTGTTTTGTGTACTCGTCTAGTATTTTAGCAGTTGAAGAAGGGAGAAGCGGGTACAGTCGGCCATTTTCATTAGATGTGGAAGTGAACAGATGCTAGTTTAGATGAGATCCCTTAAAGGGCTCACCTTTCAAAGGAACCTCAGATAGAAAAGGACAGTGCTATGGTTCATGACAAGCTAGCATGTGGAAACCTCGAGTGTGGTACAGAGTGAGCGTTTCATCGCAATAGACCTAAAAATCTGTCCAATCAGTACTACTTTAATCAGATTAATTGATCCCTGCTGAAAGTTTTACTAGAGCAAGACACAAGAATTCTGCTGTTCACAGGACACTGTAAACTTCAAAACTTCAAAGAGTGAACCTATGGGCTCTCATTGTCTGGAAGTTGCTGAGACTGGGAGACAGTGTTGGGCCTAGGTCCCTGGCCATAGTGGATTTTCCAGATCCCTAGAAGACAGGTTCTACCTGAGTTTCCAGGGAAACAAGCCTGAGGCCCATGGGGATTTCTAATACCTCAACACTGGAACTAAGATTGAGCTATGAACCATCCTCCCAGCGCCTCACTTCTACCGCTGGGGATTACAGTTAACTCGGGAGTATCAGAGTGATGATGAATTGCCTTTCTTTCTTGACAGGAATTCAAACTTCCCAGATGGAGTGAGTCTACTGGGATATGGAATCAAAGAGCTGAGCAGTTCCCTGATGACCACACTCAGGGATAACACAAACTACGATAGAGTGATCAGAAGGCTGTGAGTCTTACTTAGCATCTCATTGGAAGGCAGTATCATTTACTTTCTGCTTTCATGCTATTGAAGCCCAGTCCATAGGTTAAAGACACCAAGAACATCAAGGTCCAGCAGAGATGGCCCTACCGACAGAAGCTCTTGTCTCTACAAGGGACCCAAGGGCTATTTGTCAGGCAAGCTTTGATTGCTCTTTCAGTGATGGTAGATTAGCAGAGTGAGCAGCAACAGGCGCTACCTCTGGGGTAGTTTACCCAGCAGGGCCGACTGACTGTAGGGTGGGAGCAGAGGTGTCTTTCACACCTCTGATGGAGCAATGGCATCACCCAACATACAGGACACACAGCCAGTGTACACTCAGTCCTCACGGTCAGGCATCTCCCCTGCCACAGGGACGTCTCCAGTCTGGGTCAAGCTCTATCAAGTACGAAGCTGCGCTGCCTAGTAACGCGGGATTCACGGGGCCTCGGAGGAAGAGATCACTGCGTTCTACCTTCTTCCTTAAGCAGTACCCTCAAAAGCAGTTACTTGCGCTGGTTACGAATCCGTGTCTTTTGGAGACCCTCTTAGGTTTTCTGTATTATGAATCTCAGCAATCTAAGGGAAAGGCCAGCTGCTTGCTTCCCCCGTCTTCCGCGCAGAGAGTGGTGCATGCCTAGAGCATGGTTTTGTCAATCAGTTACACCAATGGGATAATTCTATTAGGAAAACTATAGCGCAAAGACACAAGAGCTGCAACCCATTTTCTGAGGAGGGTGGCTGTAGGGCACTTGGCGATTGAGGCCACAGAGGCAGAGTTTTGGCTTCCAGGGCCCAGGGTCAGAATGTAAACGGCGTGCAGTGCCATGCCCCACGGTGGTCTGCATAGTGGGGTTTCTATTGGGGTCATCCGCCATGTGGTCCAACTGCCCTTCCTGGTCATGTTGCCTCCAAGCCTGCTCTTCTGAGCATCCTGGTGACTTTCTTAGCTACCCCGTATCCTTTAATAAATCCCTTTTCTGATGAAGCTAGCTAGAGGGGGTGCTTTGAGGTGTAATTGTGTAGCTGACAGATGCATCGCTTGGTTGTTGGCATGAGTTAGTTTATTGTACCAACCTGGCCGATAAACATATGTGGGATTAATTGAAGAGCGGAGGGATAAATGGCTCAGTGAGCCTCACCTTTTGAATTCTCCAGTCTCTCGCTTTGTGACAGTCGCACCAGGGTGCAGCTGCCTTAGCAGTTCCCTGCTTCAGCTTGCAAGGCTGACTTCCTGCAGGACATCCCCAAGGAGAAGCCACATGGACCTATCCCGATGCAGCCCAGGGTGCTGGAGCAGCCGTGTGGAGAGCCCTGGCAGCACTGAGGTGCTTACACATTCACTGACTCGGCTTTCCTCCTGCAGTCGGCATCATTGGGTCTGCTTGGTGAGATGGAGGAGGACTTTGTGGATTGGTGTTGGACATATGGGTTAATGGGTGAATATTGGACTTGTGGGCTTGGGCAGCACTGGGTTGGGATGTTTTCTTGTTGCACACTTATCTTTTATATAAAACTCTCTCTTATACATGAGTTTCTGTGGATTTGTTTCTCTAAAGTACCCAGACTAATACATGGCAGTAAGGGTCACCTCTGTCTACTTATGTGAATGCAGATCAAACTCAGTGGTCCTGTGAATCACTTTACAAATGCCCTACAAAGAACTAGGCCATTAAGAGTGAGGTCTTAAACCACCCTCGATGGAGCAAGCTCAAATTCCACCCCTGTCAAAACAGATAGAACCCTCAGGAGCAGTAGTGGGAGTAGCAATACCATGAGGGGAGGGGGGTAGTAAGGGAAGGGTAAGGGTAAGAAAGGGGAAACCCATCATAAGGCTGGATATATCATCCCCCCCCCCAAAGGGGAAGAGTAACAGAAATGTGCGTGAAGGAAGATAATAGACAGTGTAAAATATGAAATAATAGCAATATATAATTGTTCGAGGATTCATGAAGGTGGGAGGGGGGAGGAGGAGAAAAAAGAGGGGAAAGGGGAACCCCATCACAAGGTTGAATATATAGGTACCCCCCCTCCAAGGGGACAAAAAACAGAAATGTGGGTGAAGTGAGATAACAGTGTAAGATATGAAATAATAATAACAATATATAATTGATCAAGGATTCACAAAGGTGGGAGGGGGAGGAGGGGAAAAAAGAGGAGCTTATACCAAGGGCTCAAGTAGAAAATGTTTTGGAAATGATGATGGCAACATGTGTATAAATATGCTTGATACAAGTGATGTATGGAATGTTCGAAGAGCTCTAAGAGCCCCCAATAAAATGATTAACAAAAATCCCACCCCTGGAGCCACCTTTAAAGTTTCTGCCCTCTAGATACACTGGAGATGAATCAAGTTGGCCTGCTTCTCTGCCTGCTTTGCCCACAGGGTGTGGTTTGCCCAGGAAGCAAGATAAGGATTATTTGTGTTTACTTAACAATTTGTAATGAATAATTTCAAATGGATTTCACCACATCATGTGATTTTAAAAATGTAAAATTGTTAAATTAGTCACACAGCATAGTGAGCAAGCACAGGTAAACCCGTGGTTACCTGGGTACCTGCTGAGAAATGCAAATTTGAAATGAGACTTTGAGCAAGACAGATGCCAGCCATACCTAGAAACAGAATCTTTGCTGGGGAGAGAGTTGTGAAAACTGTGAAATTGCTCACTACAGATTTCGTGAGTACAAGCCAGCCTGTGTTTGCCTTGCTTATTGGGTAATTCGCTCTTGTTGATTGTCCATCTGGATATCCAAGCTGGGGATGTGCAGTCAGGCTGTATGCTTTCTCTTCCACTTCTCAGCCACACCCTCCTAGGATATGACCTCCTTCCTAGGGCTTCCGTGATTGCCCTCTCCCCACCCCCATTGCGCTGCATTGCCTTCGACCTCCAGCGACTGCATTTGCCTTCCAGTCCAGGTCCCTGCCGCCAACCTCTTGACATTGCAGGTCATCATCTACCCAACCCAGGCTCATCAAGTCACCCTCCCTCCCAGGACAAAACCCTCAGTGGCCCCCTTCTGTTTATTATCCGCTGTCCAATTTCCTTTGGAATTTTGCCCAGACACCTTTAAAAACACGCTTCCTGTGACTCCCTCATCTCCTCCAGTGCTCCAGCCACCCACCTGTCTCCCAACACCAGCTCCTGCTGCTGCATCTTCATATGCACTGTTCTCTTCTTGAAATGTCCTTTATCACATCATCCAATTGGCACCCGCCGACTCATCCTTCAAGCTTTGTGAGAATGCCACCAATCTGGGAGCGGTTCCTGCCATTTCCAACAAAGCAGAGCATTTCTTTTCTTGTGCTCCCAAAGCGTCTCGTTTCATCCTTCTTACATAGCACTTACCACATTGGTGTGGTTATCGATGTCTGTGTGTCTTCCTACTAATTGATGAGGATGTGAAGGGCGGGGCCAGAATCCTCTTCCTCTGAGCAGCCCCACCATCTAGGACCGTGCCTGACTCTTAGGAGGTTGATGTTTGTCAGATTGCTTGGTTGCTTGATGGACTGATGGTCAAAGCATTCACAGGAACGAACCTGGACACAAATCTCAAACATTAGTAACCTACCTGCCCAAACAGGGGCTACTATTAAAGTCCTCGGATTCGGCCTAGCTGTCCCCTGTCCAATGGGCTAAGTGCACCCTATCCCTCCCGCTCCCTAACGACATCACTGTCTGTGTAGGCAGTTTACAGGCAGGCGCAGAAAAGGAAATGGGGCACCTGCTAATTTACAAACACCTAGGTATTTGGAACAGCAATTAACACAGAGCTTACTAATAGTTAGGGAGTAATTAATAGGTAAATGTTGGTATTTAGCAAAATGATGTTTTTCCCTTTTTGTACCCAAGCAATGATTTTAAGTTGAGGATGCTCAAAATGGCTTGAAATGGGAGGAAATCATTCCAGACACCACGTGTATTTAAAAAGGCAGTGCTACTGGTGGGCGTCTTTCATTGCTATCATTAACCACAATGGTAACAGCAAGCCTTTGCTGAACTTTTGCCAGCCAAGCAGAGGTGCAGGATTGAGGGCAGTCCTTATTTCACAAAAATTCCTCATCAGAAAAGAAAATTATACTCGCAAAGCACACGAATGTAGAGGGAGGCAGGTGATCGTTCACAATCCAAAAAGATCCTGTGCTGTATAAAAGGATCTCCCACAGGGCTCCTTTTAAAAAAGAACCTCGTCGGAAGCACTTAAAATATCATCGAGTTTATAAGGAATCGATTAAGAACTAGTTCTTTCAGCACCAATCTATTGCACAATGGGGGTGGAGGTGCCATTAGAATCACAGTTCCCACCTTTGTCTTGACGTCAGCCCTAGCCAGCAATCTGTACACAGCAGCATTCTGAAAAAGAGAATGTACAGACAGGGTCAGGAGAACGGGGTGCAAGTGCAACTCGTGGTCATGCTGGCTGAGCTTCAGCCTCAGTCTTCTCCTCTGGAAGCTGGGCCAACAGTCTTGTACTCAGACATGAAAAAGGAGAATGGATGCAAAATGACCCATGCTTTTCTTGGCTAAGATATTGCCAAGTGAAATGCTTTTTACTACGGAAGCAGCAACCAACTCTTAGAACATCCAAATCAAGGCAACAGGGGAACTTCAGCGGGGAAAATATTGGGGACAACCAGGACAGCAGTTCCTGCAGTCGTTCTCTCCTTCCTGCCAGCCTCCTTCACCTGCTCCCTTAGGAAGAGAGTGCCTTCATCAGAGCTCTGGTCACCTCCTCCTCGCCACCACAGGAGAATAAGGGACGCCTGGCGCTCTAGTCTTATCATGACTCACTTTTTGCAGGAAAAAAGATTTCTCACATCCTGTGGAATCATTTTTCTATCAGATGGAAATGGCTCTCTGCCTCCAGGGTTCTGCCAACCCTTCTCAGGAACAATGAGTCAGTCATTTCGTCCCAAACATGGTCTCCAATGACCTCCCCAAACCTCCAACAGATACAGTTGTCCTATAGATTCCATTATCACTGTCTTGCAGGTGAGTTGGAGGTCAGACGGTAGAAGAAATGACTTTAGGAGTCGGGGGCATATTTGTTTTGTGCTCTGATTCCTTCGTAGAACCCTTGGATGTTGTGGTAGAATTATTGATGTCATGGCCCAAATTGTTCAATCTCCCTAGATCCATTCCACTTGGTAATGCCTCCCATATTGACTCTGTGGCCATGTGTCTTGCTGTGGACGAAGGGAGTCACTTGAAAAGTGGTTCACCACTGGGGCTTGCCCACTTGCTGGTCTTGCAAACTCTACCACTGCCATCAATTGGTGGCTCGAGTTAGCCTGTTGGAAGGAAAGACACCATGTGGTCCAGAGATAAGCCATCTTAGTCTAGCCAGTGAGAGCCGATCTGCACAGATCACAGAATGTTTAAGTGAAACTAACTGACATTATCTGTATGTGACAGACCAGCAGATTCACCCAGCTGAGCTGAGCTCCAATTATACACACACACACACACACACACACACACACGTAGAGAGAGAAATATAGATATAAATACAGCTAGATAGAGATGTAATTAGAAGTTGTATCTCAAAAACGGAAACTCAAAGAGCCAAGCAAGATAAGACACACATAGAGTTTAAATGTACAACAAAAAATTCATTGCCATATAGTTTAGTGTCTTATAATATGTTGTTGTTTTTCAGAATCCATCAGTGGTGGGATTCAACCAGTTTGCACTGGTTGGGCAGAACTTATGCCTACTATTTTGTTGAGTTCGCTGAACTGATTGTTAAAATGACACGTATAATCAGGGTTCTCTCTAAGATGAGCGATTGGGCAGCTGCCAAAATGTGGAAATCACAAATTTGACATTCCTTACTCTTTTTTAATGTCCATCTGAGCAGCAACCTAGTCTAAGCACCCGTGGTATTGTTCATTCCATCCATAGATACAAAAAATTAGATGGAATTATGTTTGCAATATTTATTTATTCATTTCATAAAAATCACTAGACTTTTGATGAAAAACTACGTATTTATTCCCTTGTGCTGCTACTTCAGTTAAAAAACATATAACATAAAGAGAAGTGCCAAATAACCAGAGGGTGACACTCTGTCATTAATTTCTGCCTTGTGTCATGCCCCAAATTCCCAACAGACATTATGAGTAAATTATGAAATTCCTGAAAGTGTTCAAAGAGCTCAAAATATTGTCAGAACAATTGCTGTAAGTTCAGCAGAAGCAGAAAGGGTTTTTCAAAGATGATCATATCATATTCAGAGAAGTCACCTAACTGTTTCTAATATATCAAACACAATGATTGTTGTCTACTTGGGATCCTACTAAGATGGTTAAGGATAAATCACACAGCTGAGGTGCACAATTAAAAGCATAGAGTATTGCAAGTGAGGAAGCCAATCCAGAAGCAATATGGAAATATCTTGAATAGCAGGCTTCTTGATTTTTGTCAGGTATTATGGGCTCTAGCTATCCACCTTTCACCTATCGTGCAAGTGCTTTAACCACAGTGCCATCAGGGCTTATATATCGCTAGACTGCAACAGTGGTGCAGACATTATTTAGCATGTAGACAACAAATGTCATCTTCGTCAGGAAGGAGTAGTTTATTTCTTTTTGCACAGGATGATGCCACAAAAGGGACCAACTTTGGGTTTTCTCAATCCTCTACAGAAACTGTACCTACTTAAGGCCTAGACGAAGGGTGCCCTGCCTTTGGCATGCCACACAGGACGTGATTCGTGGTGGGATTCCAATAATTTAACAGCCGATTTGCTGCCCTTGTAACCCTTTTCAGTAACTAGAAAGATATATTGAATGATAGTTTATTATTTCATACAGATAATGCTTAAAAAAGAACAATAACAGGTGTATCAATATTTTAAAACAATTTCCTATAACCTAATCAGTTTTGCTTACCTCTTTTATTGTTTTATGTTTGTCTTTGAAAAAACCCTTTCTGCTTTAAAATATGTGCACACACACACACACACACACACACACGTGTTTCTGAGTACTTGACTGTGTGTCTCCTCCATATTTTTAAAATCTCTGTACTCAAGTTAGATTGAGTTGAAATGGGGATGCTGTTTCCACCTGACGCCCATTAGCTTGCACGGGACATATTGTCCTAAGTTATGGGGGATCCTGCTATTTTGATTTAGCATATATTCTTGTTACTGTTATGCATCCACCCCTCCACTCCCCCGCCGGGCTATTTTCTTATTGCGTTAGGAGTCAGATGTCGTTTCTAAATAACCTCAGTAGAACCACTTCCCCATTCTTTCTCTGTAATTCACTCAGTCTCCAGGTGGATTACCTCCCTAGCACTCTCTTTTCCTCTAGGAGTTTGACTCAACATCTTGCTAATGAGTTCACATTCCACTCATGGTTCTCCATGGAATACTGCCTGGGTATTTGAAGACCTCCTTGCTTTAATTATTGGCTCGAGGGATGGAGGGACCTGGGGGAGTGGGGATCTTTGCTTACTCTTAGCTTATTGGACTCTGCTGTCTCTGGGTGTACAATTGCTTCTCACTGTCTATGTTTTTCACAGAAACAGAGACCCTAAGCCAAAGGAAGCTTGGAGATCTTAGGGATCCACAGACAAGGATTATATTTCCAAATGATTTGATCAGAGAACAAGACCCAGGACCAGAACCCGCATCTTCAAACTCAGAAGACTTGACTTCACTATTTTCATGTATTTGCTTTTCTGTGGGATGTAATAATGCACCATCAAACCACATCAAGCTAATTTCAACTCACCAGTTGATGAGTGACTAATCAGCTTTTATTTATCACCAGTGAATGGGCTTTAATTAAATATCTGTCATGTCCTCAGTCTTAGATTCAAACTGTGCAGAAAATAAGAGCAATACAATGCACTCCAAAGTTGAAAGGTGAGTAGCAATAGCTTGCGACATTTTTTATGGTTGAGGATTTTGATGAAAGTTCTTAAGCCTGTCATTAATTTATCCAATACGTAACTATTGGTCACACAAGTGAACATTTCCCCTAGGTCCTCACTAAAGAGACAATATATGAAATAGGGTAAATATGCTCATTGAATTTACAATGTCAAGTTCTATGACCATTGAAATGTACCACAGGCCCCACACGGTGTGAACTTGACCACAATCCAAAAGGTTGGCAGTTTGAACCCACTCGCCAGTGCCTCAGAAGAAAAGCCGGGTTCTTTGTCTCAGAGAGAGTTCAGTCTTGAAACCCAAATGGAGCAGGGCTCCTCTGCACACCTGGGGTCACCCTGAGTCGGAACTGACTTGATAACAGCTAACAGCAACATTAATGCACCGCATGCTTTTAATTTTCTTGAGAGGGCAGAATGGGCACTTTGGTTTCTTAGATATGCATTATCTTCTTAAACATTCTCATGTCCCCCAAATCATCTAATCCCTATATTTCAGAGTGAGGGGCATTAACATCACCCATTCAGAAGCCATGCAATTAATGTAAATAAGTGAATGTGACTTGGAGCCCTGGGGACGGTGGCTACCTCAACACCATGCCTTGCACGGATAGGGAGCAGCTGCTGCTCCGTGTCAGGTTGTTAGTGTCGTGTGGGAATTCAAGGACCCGTATTCCTGGAGCTTCTGAGTTTTATAAAGGCATTAGGCATCTTTATTTTATGTGAAACATCTTGACTTTGAAGTGGTGGTAACTGATTAAGACAGTTTAAACTTATTTTACCAGATTCAGCCCCGGGGCTGACTGCATGCCTCCTCTCCCCACCACCTTTGCTGCATGTCTTCCCGATTGTCAAAGAGGGGCAGCACCTACATTCCCCATCCATGGGGCGCTCTCATTCTCTAAAAATACTGTAAGTGGGACCTTAGAGCAGCGGTTCTTATGTACTGATCCCTTTGAAGTGGTTAACCCCCCCACCCAATGATTTGCTCAGTTAGTTGCATTTGATATCGATGAGGAAATTGAAGTCCCTCCCTAGCATGAACGGGAAATGGCAGCAGCCTCTCAAGGGATTCAGATAAGGGACTGCCTTGCTTTTATTTTCAGAAAACAAATGAATTATTCTAGAAATGAAAATACAATATTGGCAATGTCATCCAACGAGTGTGTTGGATTCCTGCGTCTACATGGGCTATGCTGACGAAATTTCATAAACAGCAGCTTGGATCACATTTCTCCAAACCCAACAATAAGTGTCTGGTATTAGCCCAAGATGCTCAGGTCAAAGTCTCCAATAGTCCCCTACACTCCTTATCTAATTGCCTGTTCTCATTCCTTACCCTGTTTCTGGTGTTTGTTTCGTCACTATTTGCAGAGGGGGTTGAATACTGTTTTAGACTCAAATGGTTTGAGACCATTTGGCTCAAAGCCTAAATGGTGGGAGGGTGCCTGCAATGGGAAGATATGGGGGCAGAGGGTTCTAGTCAGAGCAACCTACCTACGTCAGGAATGAACTTGTGGTGTTGAAGGATCAGAAAGAAATTGTGTGTGTCTGGAATATCTAACCTGATTTCTCTCTCATGTTGGCACTAATCCTACCTGTCTCCACATGGCCCTCTTTTTGTTCTCCTCTTCTCGATCTGCCCAGGATCTAGCAGTGCTTGCTGGTTCTTTCCAAGGACCTGAACATGATTACACCTCTGGAGAATTTGCCCAGTTGTCGAGTTCTATTTATTACCTTATTGGTGTGCTCACAGAGTACCCTGCTAACCTATGAATTCAGGTAAATTTTATAGGTCAATAAGGGCAAGAAGACTTATTGCTTTTCTAGCTACCCACCTCCTCCCTTCTCTGGAATCCAGAAACATTTTCTAGCAGTCCAGAAAAATAATCTGTTGCACTAGAGCATAGAATCATTGGTACCTGACTGCCTATTAGACATGCATGTATATGTGTTCCATGAGAGTAAGGGGACATATCCAAGGTGGATTATCCCAGACTTGAATAACTGGGCAAATGGGAGTGCCACTCACTGAGCTTTGAGGAACAGCAGGAAAAGCAGAGTTTATGTGGTGTAAGGCTTAGCAGGCGAGTACACATAATAGAAAGTAAGACTGAGTGGAAAGGAGGTTAGAAGGAATTATTGAATAAGAAGCTGGGAAGTCAGCATGACAAAATCTCTTTCTCCCTCAGATTGTATCCTAAAATAATCATTACTAAGGAAACATGATTATAGCGAAAACATGGTTTTATAATGCTATTGGGCGCTATTAACTATTAGACTAGTAGGATTTTATTGGTTGCTCTACAAGATCCATCAACAACAGAATGGCGTCTATTAAAGTCAAAATACTACAAGACTTGCATAAATTAAAAGCCTAGGCAGTTCTCTGGGAAATTCATGCTAGGGTTGTCCATGGTCATCTCTAGTCTCTCTACCCGCACTGAGTAGATTTTGAGAATCAGGGCATAAATGGCAGGCATGGCCATCGTAATATCATGACTAGTGCTCACTAAGTATTAACTAAAATTTACTGGGCACTTACTACATGCCAGGTATGGTGCTCGGGACCGGAAATATAACAACACGTAAGGTACCGCCCTTGCCTCCAGATTACCAACACATCGTACCTAGGCTGACATTTCCTTTAGAAACTCCTCCTTAGCCAGTGGACCCTGTTTTTAAAGGCTCTGTTAACGCATTGAGAGTATATGGAACCTATTTGTGTTTACTCTTTTATCCCTAAGGCTAATTACAAATCATCAGATCATCAAAGCTTGCTAAAATATCAGGAGACTCACTGCAGTTCCTGTGGCAGAGGGAAGAATTCTAATAAAAAGTTGCTCTGATTGTTTTGCATAGGTGGTGATCGAGACCTGCTAGCATTCTTTTTCTTTCTTTCTTTTCGTTTGTTCCACTTGGAAATGGTTTCCTGGGTTATTATGAATCTTCTCACCTGGTCCTTTGATAAAGCAGCTTGAGGGTGTAGGCTCTGGCATTGAAGGAATGGGTTTATTTTCTCCACCCTGGACACCAGGTGCTGCTTGCTAAAAACAGCAAAGGATTGAATATCGTCCCTTAAGGCTCCTAGCCGCTCTGTGGCAAATTCGGCCACTGACCTGGCCCAGGTGTTCTCACTTTCCTCGTGTGGTGTGTGTGTGTGTGTGTGTGTGTGTGTGTGTGTGTGTGTGTGTGTGTGTAAAAGTTGAAATGCCGTTCTCTGACTTCTCATAAGTTTGTTTCGAAAATAAAATGAAATGAAATAGGAAATAACTATAACTGTTCTTAGAAAAAATGAATTATCGTATTTTAAGGTATTGATAACAAACACATGGCATGAAATTAGTATTTAATTACTGTGAGAGATAGTATAATCTAATGGTTAAGACAATTAGCTGTTTGATTTGGCCTTTGATTAGCTTTGTGATTTGGGGAAAGTTATTTAATTTCTTTATCTATAAAATAAAGACAATAATTTTACCTACTTATATCATTGCTATGGGGATTGAGTGACTTATTATAAAAGTGAAGTGTTTACTCTAGTGCTTTTCATATAGAAAGTACTTGTTTAATCAAGTGTTTGCTATTCTTACTTGGGGACCTCAAAGGACCCCATATTCTAAATATATTTGAACAGGCATGCCCATCTGCATTCTTCAAGGACCCACTGAAAAACACTATTTGTTAAATGGAGAGACGTCTTGGGCCCAAGAAAGCAAGAAATTGAAGAACCTTGGACAGACTCTTGGTATAAAGACTTCCATCAAACCCAAACCAAACCCATTGCCACTGAGCCAATTCCAGTTCAAAATGACCCCGTAGCACAGAGCGAACTGTCGCATAGGGGTGTCAGGGCCGAAATATGTATAGAGGCACACTGCCGTATCTCTCTCCTGCAAAGCAGTCTATGGGGTTGAACTAGCAGCTTTTCGATCAGTAGTCGTGTGCCTTTAACCACTGAGTCACCAGGACTCAGCTCTCATTCATTGTCCGGCACTCCTAGCCACGCTCAAATCTCTTCCACCTTCACACAAACCAGCAACCAATCAACCACACAAAACCATGGACCGATTCTCCAACCAAACATTTTAATGAAGTTTTTTCTCAGTTTGGGTAATAATCAAGAACTTTAACAGGTTGTCTATACACACTTCCCCCACTTTTCCACCTGTATTTATTTCTCAATAAGGCACTGCAGTCTGCCCTTGGCCTCTCTCACTCTATTAAACCTGCTCTGGCTGACATCACCTCTTCATTGGCAAAACCAATGGATATAATTCAATCTTCATCTTAACTTTTGGCCACAAAGAAAATAAGGCAAATGACCTTCACAGGTTGGAAATACATTTCTAAGTTTGCGTTCAGACATAGCAATTCTTGATGCACAAATCAAAACCACGATTTAAAATCAACTTTGTCCTGCTGAAAACATCCCATATTCAGACGCAAAATGTGAATTATTCAAGTAATCAAGGAAACTAGGTCTACTAAAATATCTTACTGTGCTATCAGACACCCAAAGGGAAACCTGACGATAGGAAGATTAGGGCACAAAGCAATCTGGTGCTTTGTTCTTCAATGAAATGATGATGGCGATATAGGCACCTGCTGCCGTCTGTACCTGATGGCTCCTAATACAGCTCAGACCAATCACTCAACCCCCGTCCAATCAAAATCTACCTGTCCTGCATCACACACCATCAACTCTTCTTGGTTAGGAGCCTCTAAAATGAGCCAAGCTCGATGCTTCAGGAGGTCATTTGCATTTCCACAGACATTGTCAAGGTGTAATTTCGGACAAGTAGGCAGGCAAGTGCAGACAATCCTTTTGGTCAGGGGAAGCTTTCCAAGGCCCCTGGAATTCTCCTCTGGAGTCGACATCTTAGTAACGCGGCATTTGGTGAGTCTGAGCAGAGTCAGATCATCGCAGAGAAGGTTTATCTTTCTCAGAGGCTGTCAAGATGATGAAATAGGGCTGGTGTACAATAGGTCCCCAAAGGCAGCAGAATGGAGTGGAGAAAACACTGGCCTGGGATTCAGGGGAACTGGTCTGGTCTGCTGTGGTTGGTGATTCAGTATTGGCACCTGCAAAATGCGGGCCTGGACTTGATGATTTCTAAGGTCATATTCAGTTCAATGATTCACCTCTTCAATCACCCTTACTGACTATGCCGCTTTTCCTATGAATATATTTGACTTGTTCTCTTTTTTTCTTTTCTTTTCCCCCCTGGCCTGATTTTGCTACTACTTTTCAACACGATTACATCTTATCTCCCTGCTTCTTGACTCACTTTCTGGCTAGTTCCCTTAGAGATAGCCCCAGGAAATACGTATCTCGCAAGCAAGTCATCTACTCCTTTGGAGATAGCCTATCTCTATGCTGGGTACACAGCAGAACAATGACCTGGGAAATTTGGGATGTGTCCAGAATATTAACTCTTACAAAGTCAGACTCTTCAGTCTGAACTCTTGGCCCTTTCCAGAGGTTGTCCACTGATGCTTGTGTGAAATGATGGCTGGGTGACTGTGTTTTAAATGAAAGAATTCAACTAGATGACAGGATCCTATATGACCCTAAAGGTACAATGGTTCACCACTCAGTTGCTAGCTGAAAGGACAATGGTTTGAATCTAATCGTGGTTCCTGGAGAGAAAAGGCCGGTAATCTGCTCTTGTAGAGATTACAGCCTAGGAAACCCTGTGGGGCAGTTCTACTCTGTCATTCAGGGTCGCTATGATTTGGATTTGATTTGACAGCACACAGCAAAATAGAGTATCTCACATGTATGTGCCAATTATTACTTTCTTTAATGTTTAACTCTTTTTTTTCTTAACCCCAATCTAACAGAGGGCTGGGGCCTGGAAATTATAGTGACTGATGAATCAAACATGTCAACAATAACCATAGCTTAGTATGGCCAAAATAATTCATTGTTTAATCTTAAATTAAAATTGATATATGCTAAACTTGGCCACCTTCTTTCCCAGAGTAAGCTACATGCCCCAAATATTCCATTAGCAACAGTGGATAGTAGAGGAAATTTGAGCTATGATTTCAAAATTATGATATGCTATGATTTTCAACTGAGAATTCTATACCTATCCAAATTATCAATGAAATATAAAGGGCAATGAAAATATTTCCAGACTCACAAAGAAATGTGGAGTAATTTATTTCTCATTATACATTTCTTGCAAAGGTATCTAATTAGGTTAATATCTAATACCTTATCATTTGATCACCCTTTTGACCCATTTTAAAGTTGTTCTAGTTTTTAATAGTTTCTGTTTCCTTTTCAATTGGAATTTTTCTCTATTTTATTTTGTTGTTATTATTATTAGCTTTTTCAACTCTTTGGATTTTTGTTTCTGTATGTTTTTCAGTGTCTGAAATCCAGGATGTGTGAATCTATATAGAGAGAGTAATTTTATAGAGAGTAACCATACTAATGTAATGGTTCCTTGGGGGTACAGCAAGGGGAGGATTGGTGGCGGGGGTGGGGGAGGGCGATGGAAGCTAATAACAAGGAGTACAAGCAAGGAGAAAAATGTTCTAAAATTGATTGTGGTAATGATTGTACAACTCTTCTTGATATGATTGAACTATTGAATTGTACAAAATTTGGACTATGTCCCAATAAGACTATTTATTTAAAAAGAGAGAAAGGCATCTGGGATAGGTTCTAGTAAAACCAGCAGGTAAACCCAAAGCAGAAGACTAGCTAGTGCCAGGACAAGGAAAGTGTGGCTGAGACTCAGACTGTGAGGGGCATCCTAGGATGGCAGGTGCTCAGCCATACTAATGTCATGGTAAGAAGCTTTGACTACAAATAGAAAATTCAACTAGATTTAAACAAAGACCAGATGTAAGGAAGACTCCTAGGTTGATCTAATGGGTCAAAGATCCACAAAGATCCCAACTTTTAACGTTTTTCTTCTCTATCATACCTTATGTTGGCTTTCCCCATATACTGCTTTCCCTTCTCGTCATATCTGGCTGGCAGAAGGGGCTGAGCAAAGGCTTCTTGGTTCCAACCAGCAGAGAGAGATTGGCTTCTCCTTCCCAGAGTCCCTGAGCAAGTCTCTCCTTGTATCTCCTTAACCCAAATTGGCCTACGGTAGTCCATCCCTGGAAGGGTTTCTAGCAAAGGAGATTGAGCCTCAGGCATGCATTCAGTCAGTGCCTATTGTGCGCCAGCCACTGTTCTGGTCCCTAGAGAGAAAGCTGAAAAACAAAACAGGCCTTTGTGGAACTCCATTCAGCTAAAAGGACAATAAACACAACAATTATCTGTATACTAGATGGCAATAAGTGCTAACAAGACAATCAAGCAGAAGAAGGGATAAGCAGTGTTTGTGGGAGGTGGAATTTTAGATAACATGTCCAGGGGAGTCCTCACTGAAAATATGACACTTGGTTGCCTCAGTCCAATCAACTGCGATGGGGTTTTGGGAGAATCAAATACATTTCCACTACTGCTGCAGAACAAACAGTTCAAGGGGAAGCAGGAAGACAGAGGACCTTGGAAGAGAGGCCTCTTGGGGGCGGAGTGGTGGGGTGGGGATTGTAGACTACTTGAAGTAATAAAAAGTTCGAACATAGTGTTAAAATCAAGAGAATTAAAAAGATACATAAGAAATAAATTAGATTAATAGGACACGACTTGGCTCCTTAGTAAACACTATTTGCATGGTCACTGTAATGCAAATGTTGTTGCTACTTTTCTAATTCAAAAATCAATTGATAGAGAATGCATGGAAGGTTTCATTGTAATTATAGAACCAAATGTAAACATTATCGACCTGGATGTTAAAAGATAGGAGAGGAGAGCTTTTTAAAAGCAAGGCGAGGAACATGGACCTTCTTTTACTATAAGCAGACATTAAGAGAGACTGTCTATGTTTGGTGAAATGAGAAAGGATTGTATATTTTTATTATTTAAAATTTCAAGGATAAACTGCTAGTAGGGGAACTAAATTTGTTGTTATAGATATGTGTGGAATTTTTGGAGGACAAGTAGGATGTAATAGAAATTTTAGAGTACAAAATGGAATATTGTGCACATATAGCCAATAGAACTGCATAAAAACGCCAATATGTCTACGTCATTACTTCAGAATAAGAAGTTTAAAGATGCAGTGGGTTGACTTTCTTAAAAACCGAACTCTCTGCCTTTGACTTGATTCTGCTTCGTTGTGCTCCTCTGGTCCTGCGGTTCCTGAGACTCTGACATCTTTCTCTTGGCTAGACTGGGGTAGGGGTTGGGGCGGGTAAAATGAGGGTGTAAATAAAGGGCAAAATATTTTTCTTGTAGACTAAAGGGCCACTTGAATATCAATCTCCATGATCCCGAGACCAGAAGAAACAGATGGTGCCAACCACCATGACCAACTACTCTGAAAATGATTACACTGGAACATCTTGAATACAGTAGGAGAAAAATATGGAACAGAACGCCATCACAAAGGTGAGTAGGCTTGCTTGTGGAGTAGAGACTGGTGGAATCGCCAAGACTCTGGCCCTTAGTCATGCTTCATAGGCCTGGAAATGAACTAACCCCCATGGCTCAATTTCCGGTCAAATAATAGTCAGGGGAAAAATTATCCTAGTGAGGTAAGCACACCTTAGAATAGCCAACCATTTGAGATCAAAGGGGCAGCATTTACTCAAGGACAAAGTTCAGAAAGGTTAGGAAAAGAAGGACGAATGGAAATGGGAAATATAGGAAAGAAGTAGGATAAGTGATGGTATGGGTGTTAGTCCAGATTGACTACAGAAACAAATCCAGGGACACTCATATATATGTATGAGAGAGTTTTATATTAAAGAGCAAATGCATATTGAGAAACGTCCCAGCCCAGTCTAGATCAAGTCCATAAGTCCAATATCAGCCCATATGTCTGATACTGGTCATTACATTCCTCTTCAGACTCACACAGGTCATGCAATGATACCGAATGCAGGAAGATCATAGGCTGGTGGGTGAAAAGTCTTGTGGATCCACAGGCAGTGGAAGCATTACAGTGCTGGCACAGGTCTCCACGTGGCTCTGCCAGCTCTCAGTGTGGCTCCTCAATGCAGCTCCACATGGTTTGTCAACAGGAGGGTGAAAGCAGTGTGAGAGTGTGTCCCCCCTCCAGGAAGAAGGCGAGGAAGTTCCCAGAATTCTCATGAGAAGGCCACATAGGGTGGCTTCATCAGGCTGTGACCTGATTGACAGGTTAAACTCTACTCCCACACTTATTTATCAAGTTGACATGAAATTATGTAACTACCATAGTACAGTGAGGAGATTGTAATGAATGAGATGAAATACAATGTGTATGAATGTTGATATACTATGTAACTCTTCCACCAATTAACAATAAGAAATTATACCAAAACACTAAATAAAATGTGATGTAAAATGTGTTAAAATTCCTGTTCATGAACGGGAGAATAT
>NW_022111324.1:5818199-5871806 GCF_000313985.2 Echinops telfairi
ATATATATATAGTGTGTGTGTGTGTGTGTGTGTGTGTGTACTCATTCACATATGTATTGTAAACTTCTCGGCCCCTGTAATACCAAGAGTACACTGAAAACCAAGCAAAACAAAAACGCATTTTCATTGTAAGTCTATTGGCAAATTTTGATGTTTGTACTATGTGTATGCATTACTTGGATTTTTAAAGAAGTCTGGCCTTTATTCTAGGACACCACCCCCCTTTCTATATTCATAATAGGGATATATTCTTACTGTGTAAAATTTGGAAAATATAGAAAATGTTCCAAGTATTTAAAGGTAAGTTACTGTCTCACTGCCACCGAGCCATAGCGACCGTATAAGATAGGGTAGAATTGCCCCCTGAGTTTCCAAGACTCTTTAGAGGAAAGGAAAACCCCATATTTCTCCTGCTGAGTCACTGGTGGATTCAAACTGCTGACCTTGCAGTATCAGCCCAATGCATATGCCACCCATTGGTATGTTTTCATCAGTCTTTTAAAAATTGATTATACTACAGTAAGGAAAAAAAGCATTGCTATAAAAGCATAGAAACTTGTATCTGATGTGAAGCTATTGTTTTTGACAACCTCCACCTAGCTCTATGCACTTCTGGGGGAGGGCTTACATCCCTCTATCTCTTGGAAAAAATGTTAGCTTTCAATTTATGCCATATCAAAGTAGCAGTTTGGGTATCCTCAAGGGACCCAGATCAAAACCCAGTCAAATGTTCTTTGAGTTTGGGGCGCAAAGAGAGTCTGGCAAGCACTATCAGGGTGGTGGGTGGGTGGGATAAAGTCTTTCAGCAAGATTCTTGTAGGACAGCCCGGGGTGCCCTGGAAGAATGTGCTGGTGCACGAATCCCTCAGATACTTTAGGCTGATGAATGGGGTGCTCAATGGCCAATCTGCCCCGATAGCTAGACAGTGGGAGAGCAGGGAGGCTGGGAAGACTATTCTAAGGCTGAATGATGAGAAGATACAAGGGGTGCTTAGATTATTTTTATTGTGAGAAAATTCACTCATAAACCAATCAATAAATGCTTCTTTTGTTGTCTATCAAAGCAGCAGGCACCATGCGAATCACAAAGAAGAGCCAGGTGTGGTCCCCTGTCTTAATGAGTTTGCATACAACCAAGAAAGAAAGACCGATAAGCAAATAACTATAAAACTTTGAAAAATACAGGAACGACTCAAATATAGCAAGAAGGTGGAGTATGAAGATATTACTTTTAGCTAGGGAACATTCAGATATAGGGAGACTTTTTCTCTGGGATTGGAAAAATGGGTGGGAATTCAATAGGGGGAAATGGGATGAGAGGCAAATGTTCCAGGAGTACTGGAAGTCAAGGGAGAGAAAAGCACAAGGTGCCTTTGGGAAAAGGCAAGTTGTTCTGGAGCAATGGGTGCAGAGTGTGGAGTTATGTGGAAAGCTAGGTTGGGATGACATGTGTAGGCCAGATTGTGCAGGGCTCGCTCTGCCTGTCTGGCTAAAGAATTCCATCGTTAGTTTGCAGGCAATAAAGAACCAATGAAGGTTTCTGGGCAGGGGAGTAACACATTTGAAGCTGTGAATTAAAAAGATATTTCTGGCAGCTTCAGGACAGATTAGTGGAAGAGGAAGTGGGGATAACAATTATGAGGTAATTGTGAAGTCCCAGACTTACATTAAAGTCAAACCGGCCAGCGTCATTGAGTCCATGCCAATTCATGGCTAGCCTAGGTGTGTCAGGATAGAACTGTGCTTCATAGAGTTTCAGTGTCTGTGACGTCCCGGAAACAAATCTCCAGGTCTTCTTCCAAGGTACATCTGAGTGGATCTGAACTTCCAGTCTTTTGCTTAGTAGCCACCCAGCGGCTCCAGAGTTACATTAACTAGATCCTAAACCAGGGGCAGGGCAGTGGGAATGCAAGGAAGTGAACACACAAGTCCGCACACTGGCCAGTTGCAGACATGGGGCTCTGGGGACCACAGGCGCTCAGAAGGATCAAGGTGGATCAGGATTGATATCGCCTCTAACTGTGACAACTCAGACAAGTCTTCCAACCTTCTTTGTCTTGCCTGTTTTATTTTTTGCTTTCTGGAAACCAGGGGACATAATTCTGGCCTCTGATATGATCAGCAGAGACTGGGGAAAAGAAAGTGCTTCCAACTCCATAAACTGTTTACAGTTTGTGGGAGTAAAGGTGCCCTAAATCTATGACTACCCTAGTAGTCCCCAAAGAAAGGCAATTGTGTGAGTGTAACAGCATGAATGTATGGTCTTTTTTAGTTCTTACAACTTTCTCTTTGTTGAACTGTCTCGGTTTCCTTTTGAGAAGGCTTTTCCTTTCTGAGGTTGAAAATGGAAAAAGCTAAGGGGCGTCACAGACTCGGATGAGCCTCCAAGCAGTACTCCTTCTGTACCAATTAAAAGAATCATGTTGTCAGCACACCACCGAACCATAGGGTTGAACCGTGTATGAGATCACATGTGGATCAGGGGTCTCATTGATCAAAATTTGCTCATTTACTTATCTCTACGAGTCCTGCATACTGGGTTGACTAAGATCTGTCAAATCATAGTCTCCGTTAGCAAAGTACACAGAGTGATCTTGTTCACATGCCATTTTCCTGATGCCGCGTGCACAGGTAAGTACCGACTCATTGACTGAATGACGGTGTGAGCTTCCCCGATGAGTACACAGTGTGCATTCTCCGACCAGTCACACGCCTCTAACAACATAAGGGGACATGTCCAGTAGACCTCAAACACTTTTTCCCTCTAAGGCTAAAAAGTATACATTTAAATATGTGTGTATATATAATGTCCAAAATTCTGAATTGTGTTTCCTGCAGACTGATGTTTTCTGGCTCATTCTATTTTTCTTAAAATCATTTTATTGGGGGCTGATACAGCTCTTATCACAAGCCATCCATCCATCCATCCATTGCATCAAGCACATTTGTACATATGTTGCCATCATCATTGTCAAAATATTTTCTTTCTACTTGTGCCCTTGGTATCAGCCCATTTCCCCCCTGCCCCTCCTTCCCTCTCTCATGAATCCTTGATAATTTATAATATTTTTTTCTTCCATGTCTTACACTGACCGATGTTTCCCTTCACCCACTTTTCTGTTGTCTTCCCCACTGCGAGGCAGTTATATGTAGATCATTGTGATTGGTTCCCTCATTCTATTTTTCCTTAGAACTCTGTACACATATAATATTGCCGAGGCAGAATGCTATTATGATCAGTAATACCATTTTGGCTAGGGTTCTTGGTTAGGGCTGATAAAAATCTTAGTCAAGGTGACTTATTTAACAGAAAAATCCAAGGCCAGGGTTGTCCTCAGGCATGACTGAAGCCAGAGATTCATATAAAGATGGCAAAAGTCTGTCTTTTTCCATCCCCTTTTCTTATAGAGGCTTCATGCACAACTGGGCTAGTTTTTAAGTAGTGGCAAGGAGAACAGAAGCTCCAGGTTTAAAGTTTTATCCATCGAAAACCTCAAGAGGAAGAGACATCTTTCCCACTTGTCCCTTCTAAAATCCCAGGGTTACCTCCCATTGGCTCAGCTTGGATCACATGCCCATCCTTGAGCCAATCACTGGGATTTCAGTTGTCCAAGTATGGTCCTGGAGCCAGGGAGACAGGATCAGCCCAACTTAAACTACAATAACAGAAGTCGAGGAAGTGGGGAGGAAGAGTGTGTTCCCACATTAAAAAAAAAAAAAGATGCAATTAACAGTAAAAGCAGAACAGATACTGGGAAGGCTAAAATAACAGATGTCATTCTTTCCATCTGTCTGGAGTGAGGTTGAATAGGGCCACATCTGATGGGTTGTCAAAAAGAAAGCGATTAAGCCTTTTGCTCATACCGATGCTATGCATGTGTTTAATGATAACAGATGAGATCGAGCGCAAGAGAGCAGCTGCAGGAGGCGAGCCAGCAGGGCTGGGAATGGATGCCAAGCAGCAATCCATCTTACAGCCGAGTTCCCCCAAGTTGGTTTTACTACACGAAGTGCCCAAACTGACGCAGGCACTTTTCAAGTTGCAAAGCTGGTTCTCATACTCAGCAGTTATATTGAAAACTGTTTTACGACCAACAGTTAAACAGGAAGAAATTAAGGGAGAAAATCAAGGATACAGCCTCATGCATAAACTCAGCCTTACAATGAACAGAACCCACATGAATCACATGTCAGTGTAGGCCTCAGTGGTTTGATAGTTACTCGTCTGCAGAAAGAAGCCATTTCTGGTGGGCAATGAGGCTTGGTGTCAAGATAACAGGAAGACTAAACGTCGGACCCCTATCATTAATTCATCAAGTAATCACTCTCTTTGTAGTATTTGTGTGATATTTGGTAATTAGCTCCCCTCACCCCTTAGGGTTTCTCTTCTCTAGCTTCAGCTGTTTATCACATCTGACATTCCTGTATCTAGGGCTTCCAGTTGAAGATGAGATGTGTTTTTAATAACAAGAAACCCCTTTTATTTGTAGATCACTTTGTACTTTATAAACAACTCAGTAGTGTCTTCCAGTAGCCTTTGGGGATAAGCAAGACAAATTTTCTTTGCCCAAGGCACTAATAGAGTGTTTGGCATGGATCTGGACTGATGCCAGCAACACTTGATTCTCTGGAAGGGCAGTAAGGGATCTTCTCACTAGAGGGACGGGGTAAGTGGAGCTTGGATTCCGGGAGCGTGGCACAGCCAGATGGAGCAACCTAGTCAGGACAGAAGTGTGGTTGATGCTGAGCTTGCCTGGGGTCGTCGGACAGTCTTACACAACTGCAAAAGCATGCAATCCACTTCAGCGGAACGGAAATCTCCCAGGTCTAGGAGAGGTAATCCCGTACAGATAGAAGAAAAGCAATGCAATAAAGGAGCTGAATAGTTTTTTAACGAGACAATAAAAAGTACTTTCATGATGTCTCATGTTTGTATGATGGTTTGGATTCTTCATATCTCCTGGAGATGCACTATCCCACTCAGCGCTGACCCTGTCAACTAGAAGGACCAGCAGCTGTAGAACACTGAGACATGTTACAGGGAAAAGACAGAGGCTACCTTTGCTGGGAGACTGCCCATCTTTTTCAGATGAATCTTGGTGTTAAAAATACTTTGGATGTATCCAGGAGCTGGATCTTTGTTTCATTAAGGAAGACACTGGCTTATTGAATTAATAGCTTGTTAGCTTTTTGTATGTGTGTTAGTCTGGGTTGACTAGAGAAACAAATTCATGGACACTCATGTGTCTAAGAAAGAGCTTTATATAAAGAATAATGGTACATTAAGAAAACATCCAAGCCCCGTCCAGATCAAATCCATAAGTCTAATATTAGCCCATATGTCAGATATCAATCTATAAAGTTTTCTTCAGACTCACGAAACACATGCAATGACATCAAATGCAGGAAGATCACAGGCCAGTGAGTGGAAAGTCTAGTGGATCCAGTGGTGGTGTAAGCATCTCAGCACTGGCAGGGGTCTCCACGTGGCTTCTCCAGCTCTGAGGCTCTGGCTGCCATCAGCCTATTTCCATGCATCTTGTCAGCTGCAATGTGGCCCAGGGAGTGAGCCCGCATCCTGCCTCCAGTGAGCTATTTATCTTTTTAGCGCCTCCAAATGAGGTCATCAATCTGATCTGATTGACAGGCTAAACCCTACCCCTTCACTCTTCAGCCTCAAATTGACGCCAGATTATGTAACTACCACAGTATGAATCTGGGGTTTACTCTTTGCAGCTACTATTTCTAAAACTGATCACCACAGATGTACAGGCAACAGAACCCACTCTCTAAATCATTCACTCATTCATTCATTTATTCATTCTACAAATTTTTTCAAGGATGCAGTTCTGAGTTCTATAGTGGTGCCGAGGGCATAAAGAGGAAAAGGTACAATCCCTAAACTCAGTGGTTAGACATACAAGCCAGTCTTCATATCAGCAGGAACAGCTGCCCCTAAATGATGTTTCTGAGCTCTGACTCTAGGCTCGGTATTACTACAGGCTAGAGCGAGTCCTCTTTGAGGACGAAGGCGAACTTGACCCAAGGCTTGGCATTTTCAATAGCCTCATAGGCATGTGAGATTTGGGCTTTGAATAAGGAAGACTGAAGCAGAATGGATGCCTTTGGATGATGGTGCTAGCAGGAATATTGAGAGTACCCTGGACTGCTAAGAGAACAAACAGACCTATCCTGGAAGAAGTAAGGCCTTAGAGGCAAGGGTGGCGAGAGGTCATCTCCTGTACTTCGGACATGCTGTCAGGAGAGACCAGTCCTTGGAGAAGGACATCATGCTTGGTAAAGGGGAGGGGCAGTGAGAAAGAGGAAGGCCCTTGACAAGATAGACTGATAGAGTGGCTGCAGCAATGGGCTCAAATGTAATCACAGTTGTGGGGCTGGTGCAGGCCTGCTGATGTTTCCCTCTGTTGTACGCAGGGTTTTGATGAGCCAGAACTGACTTGATAGCACCTAACACCAACAAGTCACTACGGTGTGTATTCTCATTAGGATCATTGAATAGATGGTTCAGAGTGGGCGTGTGACTTCCCAAGGCACTAAGCAGCCACTGCGAGGTGGATCTGGGAGCCAGGTACAGGCAGGCTGACTCCACAGCATGTGCTCGTCACTCAGCATATGCTGAGTCCACGAATCATGAAACGGACACAGTTCGGTGGTAGCACAAGGAAAGCCGCAGAAACTCTCGGAAGGAGTAGTTATGAAATGAGCTGAGACACAGGGGAAAGATGGAGCACATTTTCCAAAGCAGGGGAGCTAGGAAACAGCATTCCAGTCCCAGAGAAAAGCACGGCTGGAGCACAGAAGTAGGGAGCCAGCTGGTGCATTCTGGGACACGCAACTCTACCCAAGTGGCTTGGGCTGAATGAGGTGCGGGCCAGTGATGGGAGGAGAGGTCAGTGAAGAAGGCAAGGTCTACATAAAATGCTTTACAGAATGCTTTTATAAGAGATCTAAATTATTGTCTTCAGCTTGTGAGACTAAGCTATCATTTAGTTTTGTCTGGTGATGACTAACTCTCACTGCCAGCATAATAACCGTATGGATTTGACTTTCATTTGCTGTGATGTATTCTTGAGGAGCAGAATATCTTTACTGTTAATGTCTCATGCCATAGGTCTCTTCTCTAAAGCTTCTAATATTCTATTTGTTTTGGTCTAGTTTTCAATTCTAAGGGAGATGGAAAATGTTAAAAATTATCTATGGCACCTACACTCATCAGTTTACATTCATGAAGTTGAATTCATCAAAACTGCATAACCACAAATGTCTAAAATATGAAAGTCACTAAAGTTGCATTGCTATGAGGGCTCCAGTTCATATGCCAAACAAAACGTGTTTAAACAGTCAGTGGATGGCGGCACGCAAATTTTCTCAGTAATAAACCCGTTTGCGTCTTGTTAAGGTGCCTTCAAAATCGGAATACTTTTGATGGCATGGAAAGAAGAGGAGTGTAGAAGATCAAAGGCATAAATTTGACCGAACAGTTAAAATTTTGTCAGTAATCTCCCCTATGATGCAGGCTGGACTGTATCTGGTTTCCAAAACTTTCTGTATTTTGGGGTTTGTATTGTTCTGTTTGGTTTTTGTTTGTTTATAGTAGAGTGTATCTCGGAGGTATTATGTCAGTGGAGGTCATCCTCTTGAAGCTGTGTTATATGCTTTTCCACTTTTCGGTCTATGAAACCCAGGATTGATGAAGCTGTAGGGACAGCAAGTAGAATAAGGGGTTTGGGTACAGTAGTGGTGGTGGGGTAAAAGGGAGCTGATGTCAAGGAGTCTATGTAGAAAAAGAATGATTGGAAACTGATTGTGGTAGCAATTGTACAAGTCTACTCAACATGATTGAAGTATGGAATGATATGATATCTGTATTAAATCCTAACTTAAAAAAATAACAAAAACATTAAAAGGCTAAATGTCAAAGCAAAGAAGTAACTTTGAGGTCACAGTTAATATCAAAATTTTAACACCGCTCAAGTGGACGTATACACACATTGTTGAAGCTTCCCAACAAGTTTATGGGATGCTGCCCCACATAAAAGGACCGTTTTGAGGCAGATCAAGCTCCTCAGGAAAGGCCAGGAAGACCTCAAAGATGATCCAAGAGAGAGAAGATGGTCAAACTTGACAAAGCAAGGAACTATGGCTGAAGCCCAAAAACGAGTGAAAGAAGGTCATAGAATTACCATTG
This sequence comes from Echinops telfairi, assembly GCF_000313985.2. Lineage (NCBI taxonomy): Eukaryota > Metazoa > Chordata > Mammalia > Afrosoricida > Tenrecidae > Echinops > Echinops telfairi. The sequence continues at coordinate 5,826,409 of NW_022111324.1, forward strand.
ATGGAGATAATGGATGCCAATGCAGTGATCTCACATGGGTTGGTATTTTCTATTTTAATGAAACCTCTTGGTCTCAGTGAACATTCAGCTGTATGAGTGCCACGAGTGCGATGCAAAGACCAGCTGATCTTCCATCAGGCCGGTAAGCAAGGTCCAAGTGAATGAAGAAGTTTTTATGGATGCATCATAACTAGGGGGGAGTCTTGGATCTACCATTATAATACGAAGAGCAAAGTCCAACAAAAACCATGGAGTTTGAGAGGATCTGCTGGGCCAGTTAATTTCAAGGCTGAGCGGTCAGCTCAGAAGGTTAGGGAGATTGATGTGGGCGGAGGGGGCCGGTAAATGGGGTAATCTGGGTAGATTGGGCTTGAAGGACACAGGACAATCATGGAGGCTTATTAGGAAGAAGTTGTTGTAAGGAAATTGAAAACCATATTGATGGGGGGGAAAGGTCAAGAAAATTGTACCAAGGAATTTTTCCCCATCACAACCAGGTACCCGTTCATTCTTCCAGGGTAGCAGGTGCTGTTTCATTGAGATACCCAACCTCATGCACCCTATGGCCTTGATCTTGCCCCATTCAGGCTTCTTTTTGTTCCCCACATCCACCATTTCCAAGGATCACCATTTGAGTCCCTTGAGGATGCCAAAGCAGCCATTGTGATGTGGTACAAATCAAAGAGTATAGACTTCTCCAGGGGAAGGTTAGAGAGATGCAAATACTGTCTCTAGACGTGTATAAACTGAGATGTTGGATATGTCAGGACACCATAGTGCCACACTTTAATATTTTTGCTTATAAGGGTCTGGATGTTGTAGTAATACTTTTTGACTTATTTGTGTGTGTGTGTGCGCGCGCGTGTGTGTGTGCATGCTTGTAAATAAACAAAATACCCAATACATAGAAAGTCAATGTTTTTTTTGCAGCATTGCCCATACTAAATAAATAAATAAATTGCATTACGTTTATAGAAACAAAGTGAATGTCCAGGTAAAGAGAAATCTTTGAATTAGCATGATACTTTTATACCATGAAATATTGTACAGTCATTAAATATAATGCAGGGATTTTCAGGTATTATGAGTGAGAAAAAAGCAAATTCCATAACTGTTTACCAGTGTGATTCATTTTTCAAAAATAACCAATGCCACCCCCCCTGAACCATTTCCTTATGTATATATTTGTGTCTGTATATATGCACTCACAAATGTTGTATTTGATTATGAACCCTGGAGAAAATGTGGAAGACTGCCCTGGGCATGGGTTTGTATTAGACTGTGGGAGAAAATGATAATATATTGAAAATCTTTGTGAAAAGAGTAAGGGGGATTTGAGACATCTGTACTTTCTGTACAATTTTTCTATAAACCTAGAACTGTGCTAAAATATAGACCCTCAATAAGAATATTTGATATTTAAAATATATATTAAATCATGACATATACCTGACACTTGAAGTTAAAACTGAACATTTTAAAGCTACTGAAATTTAAGATCTCTACCATTTATATGGAAGCCCTAGAGGATCCAGAGTAGCAGTAGCTGTTTTACCTTGGGCATATTACTCAAACTCTCGATGTGTCAGTTAACTCATTTGAAATACAGATAATAATAGTCCTTATCTCATAGGGGAATTGTAAGGAATTAAAAAATTAATATGCACACAACATTCAGAATTGTGCTATTTCCTAATATTATCTTTCCGACTGATTCTTTGCTATACATTTTATTCAAAACCACAACCCATTCAGTTAATAAAGAGATGGCTATGTTTCTATTCCATCAAATGTTCTCTTTTCTTCTCTCCTCACTTCCCCACCGTGGAAGGACGTGTGCTCCAGGCTTGCTCTGTGGCCGCTCTGAAGTCATGGCAACACTGAACTGAGAAGTAGGCCAAGCATTTAGGCAAGGCCAAGTGATAATATAAATGGATTTAGCAGATTAGAAATATGGACAGCACATAATGAAGAGATTTATCTTGGGAAGGAAATGCAAACTAGTTGATCTAGAGAGAAATTCTTCACACACATTCAACTTAGACGTGCAGAAGAGTGCATCTCAGGGAAGGTGAGCTAGATCGTAGAGAGGAAAGGGCACTGGCAAAGCAGCATGGCCCCAGGACAAGAAGATAACGCTTTCTCCTGAGGACGCTGCTGATCAAATAGCTCCTTGTCCTATAGACTGTTCACTTTTGCTTGATTTAGACTTTCCAACTCCAGTAGAGGTCAGTGGTCAAGTGGTTGATGTAATTGGGCACAAAAAATGCTTTTGTCACTGATGTTAGTCATCATTTTGGCAATCTTAACAACCAAATTGGAACCACCACACACAGTCTGAACCAGGGCTGGGCACTGTGCCCTATAACAACTGCAAATACCAAATCTATTACAGAGGCAGGTCTCAAAGACACTGCATAGACCCAGCTCCACAGCCACAGCCCCCAGACTTCCTCTGAGTCAGAGCTGGTGCTGGGTGCACTGGGCTTGCACCTCTCAACAGATTGCAGCTGGAACCTGTGTTTCCTCTACCCATAGGCCAGTTCACCTCAGGAAGTTTTGCATCTGTAGATAGAAGCAATGGATTATTCTAATTAAAGAACTAAGACTCTAGTGTAAAGCAAATCAATGGAGAGGTGATCCTACTTGAAATCCCTGCCCATTTTGATTGGCTTAAAACTAAAATCAACAGATACAATAAATAGCACCAAAGCATCCTTAGCCCATGAGCTGTGACTTTGAGGACAAAACAAACAAAAACCCGTTCAGGTCCAGCAGGGGCTGCCAGGTCTATGCACAGGCCACCCAAATTTCATCTGTATCATATTTTCCCAGGAATGCAGACTACCAGAGCAGGAAGATCATCAGCCCACAGAATTCAGAAACCTCGAGAGCTAGAGGAGGTCCTGGGGTCCCTGGGAGAGCCCTCTGTGAACCAGAGGGAGGTCTCCTTGTTTTCGGAATAGTTCAAGTTCCCATTGCACAGGCCTCCAAACTAGTCTGCCTGTGTCTCTGGCTCAAAACCTTCTACCTTCCAACGTCTCCTGGACGCCTTTGCCTCTATTAATCCTCCTTTCATCTTTCAAACAATACCTTTTTTCCAGTGCAAGGGCTCTAGCTAAAACACAAATCTGATCGCGTCAGCTTCAAATACCTTGACTTCAAAACAACCAGTTAATTCATTTAACATAACATTAATGTGTCCTACTAGGCAGTGCCCTAGACAGTGAGAATATGATGGTGAAAAAATACCAAAGAAGCTTAGATCCAGTGGGGGAATTGATGACCCAGCAGTGACACAAACAGTGAAGAAGGGGCTCTGAGGGCCTCAGCCTAAGTTGGGAGTGATGGGGCAGGTAAGGCTATCCTAAGAAAGTTACACGCGAGCAGAGATCTGAAAGACAAGTAGGACCAACTAGGCCAGTGTTTTTTGCAACCTATTCATAGGTCAAGGAAACTCTTCAGTGTGTCTCAAAGCCAATATTTTTTTGAGATGAAATCATAGATTTTACCATCAATCAAAATCCACTGCCGTCAAACTGATTCTGACTGATATCGACCCTATAGGACAGAGTAAAACTATCCCTCGGTTTTCCCAAGACTGAAATCTTTGCAGATGGAGCATTCCATATCTGCCTACGACAAAGCACCTGGTGGTTCCAGTCACGGACTCACTGGCTCGCAGCCAAGCACCCCTTCGGCTGTGCCTTCAGGTCTTCTTTGCCTGGACTACAGTAGTTTCACTGTAAAATGCATTTCTTACTATGGGCTGTGAATAGTCAATCAGTAAAATATGCATGGGCTTAGTTGTGCTTACTTCCTACTCAGTAGTGCCATGCTTTGCCACGTTTAAGCACGTTTTGGTTTCAATAAACCTGTGCGTGTTTTGCCATGTTTAAGCACATTTTGTTTGCAACAAACCCGTGCATGCGTGAACTAGAACCTTAGTAACAACTTTTTCACTTACCCAAGTATTTTGGAGACACGCCTCATATCATTTACAAATATTTTCTTCCATTCCATGGGTTGCCTTTTTACTCTCTTGGTGGTATCCTTTGTAGCACAAAGGTCGTTTTCTTTTCTTTGGTTGCTTGTGATTGCAGTGTTACATCTAAGAAGACTGCCTAGTCCAAGGTCATGAAGATTGACTTCTATGTGAGTGCTTTATTCTGAGTTGTATAGCTTTAGCTCTTACGTGTAGGTCTATAATCCACTTTGAGTTAATGTTTATATGTAGTCTGAGGTAGAGTCCCAACATGCATATGGATGTACAGTTAGGTTAGCACAATTTGTTGAAGATTCTTTTCTCCTCTCTGAAGAGTGCTGTTGAAGATCAATTGGTGTTTAATTTGAGGGTTCCTTTCTGGACCCTCAATTCTCTTCTATTGTCTATGCCTAGCTTTCTGCAAGTACCACACTGCTTTGATGATTGCAGCTTGGTATAAGTTTTGAAATTACAAAGTGTGAGTCATTTAACTTTATTTTACTTTGTCAAGACTATTTTTTCCATATAATTTTCACTCAAATTTTAGCAAATCTTTTAATATTTGCCAGGAAGTTAGTTTGATTGTTTATAGGGATTGCATCAAATATACAGATTATTGACATCTTTAAACATAATAAGTCTTCTGATCAATTATATCCATGGGATATGTTTTCATTCATTTACATTTCATTTATTTCTTAATTTTATTTGAGTCATGGTGGTGCAGCAGGCTAAGATTAGGATGCTAACTGCAAGGTTGATCGTTCAAACCCATCAACCACTCCATGGAAGAAAATTGAGGCTGTATGCCCCTGTAAAGATTTGTAGTCTCAGAAATCCTAAGAAGAATGTTGGAATTGACTCCATAGCAGTTGATTTGGGCAATTTATTCCACAATGCTATGTAATTTCAGAGTATACATTTTTCCCTTATCTTGTTACATTTATGCTAAAGTATTTTATTCTTTTTGATACTGCTGTAAACGGAATTATTTTTATTAATTTCCATTTTTATGTCTTTTACTGCTAGGGCTAGGGAATATAATAGATTTTATCTACTAAGCTCATACTCTGTAACCCTGATGAACTAATCTATTAGTTTTATAGTGGATTCCTTGGGTTTTCTGATATAAATATCATCTTCAACGATAATATCATTTAAAAAATAGTTTTATTTCTTCATTTTTCAAGCTGGATGCTTATTTGTTTCATTTTCTTGCCTAATTTTCCACCAGGCTAGGACTTTCAGTATATGTTGAATACCAATGTCGAGAGCAAAATCCTTCTCTTATTGCTAATCACAAGGGCAACGTCCAGTCTGTCGTCATTGAGCATGGTGCTGGTGGTGGTGGTTCGGTAGAGGTCTGTAGAGTCAATCCTGGCTCACAGGAAGCCTGTACGGCAGGCTAGAGCTCCCGAGGTTTTTCTAGGCTGTAACATATATGAAAGCAGATTTCTAAATCTTTTCTTCTTGGAGCTATTGGTGACTTTGAAATGCTACATTTTGTCGGCAGCCCAGCTCTTAACCACAGTTCTACCAATTGTGGGTTGTCATCGAGTGCCTTTATCAAGTTGAGGAATTTCCTTCCTCCCCACCTCCCCATTTTGCTGGGTAGTTTTATCACAAAAGGATGTGGGGTGTTGTCAGATTTTTTTTCTGCATTGAGATGATCATATTTTCTCCCAACAGTCAATTAATGTCATGTATTACATGAACTGATTTATTTTGTTTATTGAACCACCTTTCCATTCCTGGGATAAATCCCATTTGGTATAGAATCCTTATAGGAGTTGAACTTGCTTTGCTAGTATTTTGTTGAGGAGTTTTGCATCCATATTCACAAGCAGGATTGGTCCACGGTTTTCTTTCTTTTTTCCTTTTATTGTCAGGTCTTTGTCGGATTTTGATATCAGGGTAACACTGACCTGGAGTAAATTGAGAAATGTTCTCTCTTTTGGGGTTATCTGGAAAAATTATGAAGAAATGGTATTAAGATGCTTTAAATTATTGGTTGAATTAATTAGTGATGCCATCTGGTTTGGGCTTATCTTTATGGGAAGTCTTTTAAAATTGCTAAATCAATCTTTTGGTGTAGTTCTATGAAGATATTCTATTTCTTCATGACTAGACTTTGCTAGTGTTTGTCTTTCTAGGCATTTGCCAATCTCATCTAGGTTATTTGCTTTGTTGTCATACAGTTGTTTGTGGTATTCTTTTACAATAGTTTTTATTTCTGCAAGTTATGCGGCAATGCTTCCTGTTCACTCCAGATGTTAGTAATGTATTATTCTCTCTTTAGTTTTTGGTCAGGCTAACTAAAAGTGTGTCAAATTTGCAGGACTTTAAAATGATGTAACTGCCCCCCCCCATTGTTTTCTTCCTCCTGTTTCATTAATGTCCATTCTAATATTTATTATTTTCTTCTTTTGGCTTATTTTAGATGTAGTTTGCTCTTTTTTTGTTGTTTGCTCATTTATTTCATTAGCTTAACTTGGAAAATCCCCCACTTGTGAGTTTGTTGCACTGATGGCTTGCGCATTGCTGTCATGCCAAAGCTATGTCACTTTTATTTCAAATGTCAATAGAGTCACTCAAAGTGAACAGGTTTCAGCAGAGCTTCTAGAATAAGAACATATTATGAAGAAGGAAAAGGGTGTCCATTGCAGAGGAATTAGCTACCGAAAACCCGATGGGTAGCATCGAAATATTGCAGTTACTGAAAATCTAATGATTAGAAGCAGAACATTATCAGATCTAGTGCCAGAAGCTGGGCCTTCAGGTCAGAAGACATTCAAAATATGACTAAACTATGACTGAGGAAGAGCTGCTTTCTCAAAGTAGAGTTGACCATAATGACGTGGATGGATAAAGCCATCAGGAGTAAGACTCAGGGACCTTCATTTGCTGATGGAACATGAGTCAAATGAGAATAAATAGTTGCCAGCACTAATTAATAATTAGAAGTCAGAGTGTATGAAGTATAAATCTAGGAAAATTGGAAGTCATTAAAAATGAAATGGAACGTAGAAAAGATCAATATGCAGGGTGCTAGTGAGTTGAAATGGACTGGTATTAGCCATTTTGAATTAGAAAATCATAGAGCTTACTCTTCCAGGAAGGATACAATCAAGAGTAATGGTGTTGCATTCGTTGTCAAAAAGGACATTTCAAGATCAATCTTGAAGTACAGTGCTGTCTATGACAGGACAATGTCTGTCTGCATGCAAGGAAACCCAAGCACTACAACTAATATTCCAATTTTTTCACCAACCACTAAAGCTAGTGATGCAGAAATTGAAGAATTCTACCAATGTCTTCATTCTGAAATTGATCACATATGCAATCAAAATGTAATGATAATTATTGTCTATTGGAGTGCAAAAGTTGGGGGAAAAGAGGAAGAAATAGTAGTCAGAAACAAACAGAATTTTCCTTTGTTGAATAGATTAATCATGATTGCATTTAAAAGACTTGATCACTTAAAGCTTAAAAACAACTGTGTTTCTTGTGTGTTTTTTCCTTTTCAATTTGATGATTTTTAATCTATCTACCAACTGTAGTTTTAGCACTACTTCCCTTTTTGTAGGCCATTTCCATAGGGTCTCCTTTATCAAATCAGGCATATCATCCCGCTTTTCCTCAAAATCTTCAGTGGATTTCCATCCAACTCAGAGTCAAAGTCAAAATACGCATCTGACCAATCCAGGCCTTAAATCATCGGAGACTTTTCCTTCTCTCAGCACCTTGGAGCCACATAGGCTTCCCTGACATTACTTGACCACTCTTGCCAAAAGATTTATTGAACAAATAATTTCCAAAATGTTATGGTGTTCATAAAGTAAGCATTTGCTTTTCTTACTCCTGGCAGAACTAAGCATATCTAAGTTGGATTTCAGGTTTCAAATTGGGTTTGCATCTGCTCCATGTGTATTCAAATTCTAGGACCAGTGACCACCAAGAATATTCCTTTCATGATGGATTATCAACGCACAGGTGGGCCCAGCTAAACTACTAAAAAGGCATAGAGCTTCTGCTCAAATTGCCTCTGCTAACATTGAATTCATATAGCAAGCCAGTCACATGTTCATTGACCAAGTCAATGGGGTGAGGATGTATAATATGCTACTAGGTAGTACAACATCACATAGTCAAGAGAATAGTTGGTAACAATAATTTAAATTACACCACTTACCAAGTGACTCAGAAGGCTTGTACGTGGTATGGTAGTTACATAATTTCATGACAACTTGAAGATATGAAAGTGAAGGGGTGGAATTTAAACTGTCAATCAGGTCGCAGCTTGATGACCTCATTTGGAGGTCATTTATCTCATTTGGAGGTCATTTATCTCATGCTGTTGAGATAAATGGCTCTCTGGAGGTTGGCCATGCTTTCTCTTTGATTTGCCTTCCTGCTGATGAGCTACTTCGAGTCTTGCTGATGGCAACCACAGCCCTGGAGATGCGTCCACCGCCACTGGATCTACAAGACATTACACCCACCGGCCTGCAATCTTCCTGTATTCTGTATCATTACATGTGGCTGCATGAGTCTGAAGAGGGATTTATAGACCAGTATTGGACTTATGGAGCAGTATAGGACTTATGGAATTGATCTGGACTGGGCTGGGATGTTTGCTTGATATATAATTACTTCTTGATATAGAGCTCTCTTTTACACATATATGAGTATCACTAGATTTGTTTCTCTAGTCAACCCTGCCTAACTCACTTGGTGTTCCATCTCTGGATATTTCTTCCTCTGGATATCTTCTCAGCTGTCTCCTCCATGTCTTTCAAGCCTCTGATCAAGTGTATGTTTCCTTATCAGAGAGGTCTTGTATGACTATCTGTGTCAATTTGGGTCCTTAAAAAAGCAGAGACCAAGATGGCCATTGAAATTTAAGGTATTTATTGGAGGTAATAGGTGTTTAAAATGTGGGAGTAGACGTAGCAGTAGACAGGAATGGCCCTCAGATTGCAATGTAAGTATGACACAGGTCTAAAGGAGAGGTAATAATGGAGGGTTGTGTGGAAGGGCTTCAGACTGCACTGAGGCTCAGAGAAAATCTCAGCCAGACCTACACGGAGCAAGAAGATCCCATCATTTGAACCTTGATCATGGTAGAGAAACTGAGGAAGAAAATAGCCTTGGTATCAAGGCTGCAGTAAGTAGCTTGTGAAGTTATGGCACCTTGAGATTGTCCACCAGGAGTCCTGGTGGCACAACTGTTAAGCACTTGGCTACTAACCAAAAGGTCAGTGATTTGAGTCAAGCAGTGGCTCTGTGGGAGAAAAGGCCTAATGAAATTCTTCCATAGGTAATACAACCTGGAAACCCTAGGTGGAAGTTCTACTCTGTCATATAGAGCCTCTATGAGTTGGAATCAACTTGACTGTGTACAGCAACATACTTATTATGGCAAGTTATCTCTTTAAGAAAGATCTGCAAGGCATGCCACCATGGTTCCCAAACTATCAATATAGAATAACCCAGTCACCCCCATCCTGTGGGAAACAGAATGGTTATTCCCCAGGTTGTCCCCCCAAAATATATGCCAAACCCAAGGTTCTGCTTGCTAACACATGGTCAATGAGTATACACTTGGAGGTCAACTGCTTAAAGGTTTTCTCGCTGGGGGTTATCAGCCATCTAGATAAAATCTCATTGTCTGTCTTACCCTAAGTAGGGCCCACTCCCTTCTGATAAGGATAATGGATTGTTCCCCTAAAGGAGGGCCCAGACTAAAGTCAAGTCAACTCAAGGAGGACCAAGGTTAGGCTGCCATCTTGACTTTAGGGTCCGCCCATCTTGTCACATGTATACCCCTCGTGCCTGCCCTTCCTATTGTGTATACACCCTAGGTGGTCCCCATCCTGTCACATGTGTGCCTATTGTATAACCCCTTCCTATTACACATGGAGTTACCTGCAATTAGGGGGACTTGCACACCCCCTGATTGGAAATATACTCTCTGCACAGACCTGGCTGCTGAGATCATGGCCATCCCAGAGGTGAGCATTTGTATGCCTTATCTTGTCTGATGCCTCTTCAATTTTACCCCTCAATTATACAACTATACCTTGGACCCATTCAATTGTGGGGACTGGTACCAAACACCATGTCCCTACTTGGTTATGTTCTTTATGGTACTTCATATCATTTAGTACGTTATATATTTGTTTGCATATTGCTTTCCTCTTTCAAGATGAAAGCCCCATGAGAAAAGGAATTTGCATCCACAGTGCCTAGACCAGTGCCAGTAACACAGCTGGGCTCAATAAACACCACTGAATGAATGTATAAAAACACGTGTTTCTCTTCTTTTAGTATTCCTAGGTTTCCAGCCTTAGTTAAGAAGGGTATATTAGGCTGAGTTCTCCAGAGAAATAAAACCAGGTGTGTGTGTACACACACACACACACACACACACACACACACACACACACACACACACAGACACACAGACACACAGACACACACACACACACACACACACTCACTCACACTCACACTCACACGGTGGTACCCCTCAAAAAAATCCTGAAAAAACAGCTAGGTTGGGTGAAACTTTCATAGAACACATTTTTTCCCACTAGGCACGCCTTGAGCAACTTGCTCTGAGTTAGTACAATCAGTGGAGTCACCGGGGAAAGTTCTTTCTGGTCACAGTGAATTTCTTTGTAAAATCAGTTTTGCCAGAACCTTGTTTTTTGTGATGGCTGATTTAAGAGAACGGCGTGTAGCTGTGAAATTTTGTTTCCTGCTCAGGAAAAACGCTGCAGACACTGTTGTGATGTTGAACACAGCTTACAAGGACAGTACTTTGGGAAAAACTCAAATGCATGAGTGGTTTTCTCATTTAAAAAAAGGTGAAATGCCGATTAATGACAAACCTCATTCTGGAAGTCCATCAACTTCCTGATGAAAATGTTGGCAAAATTCATGTACCTGTGCTCAAAGACCAATGACAGACCACTGAAGAGATGGGGAAGTTATCTGGACTATATTGGAGTTTGGTTCACCACATTTTTTTTAAGATAATTTTTTGGGGAGCTCTTATAACAATCCATACCTCAATTGCATCAAGTATATTTGTACATATGTTGCCATCATTATTTTCTAAATATTTACTTTCTATTTGAGCCCTTGGTCTTTGAGCTCCTATTTTTCCCTGCCTCCCCACCTCCCATCTTTGTGGACACTTGATAAATTATAAATTATTAATATATTCATACCTTACAGTGACTGCTGTCTCCCTTCCCCCGTGGTTTCTGTTGTTCATCCCCCTGGGGTTGTGTAGTTATGTGTTAATCATTATGATTGGCTCCCCCTTCCTCCACTCCTCTCCCCACCTTCCTCCCACACTCCTGGCACCGCTACTCCCATTTATGTTCCTGGATTCTGTGTGTCGTGAGCTCTTATCTGTACCAGTGTACATGCTCCAGTCTAATCTGAAATGAAAGGAAGGACTGGGGTCATGATAGTGGAGAGTGAGGAAGCCTCAAGGAACCAGAGGAAAATTATTTCATTGGCACTATACGGGGCCTGGTTGACTCATCCTTTCCTTGTGACCCTTCTGTGAGGGGATGGCTCATTGTCTGCAGATGGGTTTTAGATCTCTGCTCTGAGCCCCTAGTTCTCAACAATATGTTTTCATTTGTTTGTTTTCGGTCTTTTAATGCCTGTTACCCGATCCCGTCAACACCTGATGATCTCATAGGCTGGTGTGCTTCTTCCAAGTGGGCTTATTGCTCCTCTGCTAGATACCTGCTTAATGTCAAGCCTTTAAGACCCCCGATGCTATATCCTTTGATAGTCGGGCACCATCAGCTTTCTTCACCACATTTGCTTGTGCACCCATTTTGTCTTCAGCAATTGAGCCAGGAAGGAGAGAATCACAGAATGCCAGATTGCTAGAACAAAATGTTCTGAGGCTTGACTTGAGCAAAGGCCCAAAGTCCATCCACTACCTCAATATATTGGCATACAAATATATGTACATAGGCCAATACCTCTGTTTTTATGAGTTAATGTATTTACATATGTGCACACCTATGTTTATATCTCTATCCATAGCATTGCTCCCTATGTCTTTCCTCTGTTTCCTTGTACCTTCCTCATGCCCCACCATCATGTTTGCCCTTCTTCTGCCTCTTAGTAATTCCTCTCAGCTAGATTGCTGTTGCTCCCACACCCCCAGGATCTTTATGTCCTCCTCATTGTTGATTTTAATTGCCTACCTGTTCCCCTGTCTATGGCGTTGTTTTCTTACCACTCCCTTCCCCTGCCTCTTCCTCCCCTCAAGTCCCATCTGAACCTTTGGTCCTGTTGCCTTCTGCTCAAACTTGCTTCCCATGTCTATTTTATATAGATTGGCAAATCAACAATAATGGAGACAAAACAAAAAGAAAACAAAAGATTGAATAAAAAGAGAAAAAAAAATAACTAGCCAAAAGCCCAATAAATCATACATAATTCCAGGTCTGTATGCTTGACCTTTATGCCTGTCTCTCCACTGGTCCTGGGGGATTCTGGGCACTGCCCCTCCTAGCCTAAAGTCTATTTTGCAGTCTCCTCAGGGACATAATGGCTTGGTTTTACTTCCATTGCTGATCTGTTATATTCCCTTCATGATTCAACCCGTTGTGGGGGGTTCAGACTGGACTAACTCCCCACCATGTGCCCCCAGTATTGTCTTATACTGCAGTATGCTCTAGCGAGGGGACATTGTGTCTCAAGCTGTTGTCAACCCTAAAGTCCTCCCTGTGCCTTAGCAGCTCTGTGCAGGGAAGCCGTCCTCAGCTTGGTGTGCCAAAATGGGGTCTAGACCCTCACACTCTCTTTTTACTTCTTGGCTTGCTTCTGTGTGGGTGTGGCATGGCAGACCCTCTCCCCAACCTGTAGGTTTAGTGCTGTCCTCTGTAGCACATACTTCTAGGGAAGGGATCAGTTTGGCTCTGATTGGGACCAGCCCTGTAGCCCACTCTGTTCATGAGTTCCTGTCTGTGGTTACCTTGCCCACCAGGTTTGGTGTGCCATGGTGGGGTCTTCATGTACACTCCCAATTCTGTGAAGATATAACCAATACTCTCCCCCTGGGTGGGTTAGTGCCCTGCTCCCCCCAAGCCATTGTCTCATGCTTCTCTCCCCACTTTTTTTTCTCCCCCTTCCCCTCTATCCCTCATTTGTGGTGGAATAACATGTATGTCCTTGGATTTGGTCTCTCCCCCACCCGACTGCCTGTACCTCAACTCCTATAGTGTGAGATAAGTGGCTTTTCTTCTATGCCTACTGTTCAGATTATACTCACCTCAGTGGACTCATGTTGTACTTGTCATTTTGTGATTGGCTAACTTTGCTTAGCATAATTTACTCTAACTCTTCCACTAGACGATGTGCTTCATGCCATCATCAATGCTTTTTAGTGATGCATAGAACTCCATTGTGTGTACTTGTCAGAGTTTACTGATTCACTATCTATGTTGTTTCCAATTCTTTGTGGTTGTGAATTGCACCACAATAAACACTGGAGTGTAGATGACTGGTTGTGGTCTATTTCTTACATCTTCTGGGTATATGCTGTATGTATATACACAACCACCAGCAGTGGAGGAGAGTTCCAATCTCACCACATCCCCTCCAACATTTGTAACTCTTTTTCTGGTTTGGACTATCATCAAAGGTGTTACGTGGTATCTCATGGTTGTTTTAATTTTATATACTTTTGTATTTTATTGGCCAATATTTTGTTAAGGATTTTGCAACTATGTTCATTAGAGATGTCTGTCTGTAGTTCTCTATTCCTATGGCATCCTTGCCCTATTTGGGTATCAAAGTTATACTGGCTTTGTAGATTGAGTTTGGGAGTTTGCCATCTTCTTTTATGCTCTGGAATAATTTGTGGAGGGTCACTATCAGCTCTTCCCTGAGTGCTTGGTAGAATTCTCCTGTGAAGCCATCTGGTCTGGGAGCTTTTCTCATTGGTAGTTTCTTGATAACCATATTTATTTCATCTTTTGAGGTTCTTGACCTCTATCTGGGATAATCTAAACAGGGATTGTGTTTCCAAGTATTTGTCCATGTCTTCCATGTTGTCGAATTCCTTGGAATACAGATTTTCATAGTACTTTGTGATTATCCCTTTAATCTCATTGGGGTCTGTTGTGATTTTCCCGGCTTCATCCCTCATCTTAGCTTTTGATGTTAGCTTTTTCATTTCCTTGGATACACTTGTCAGAGGTCTGTTGATTCTGTTGATCTTTTCAAAGAACCAGCTTTTTGCTTCATTAAGTTTTTGCATTGTCCTCTTGTCTTCCCACTCATTTAACTCTGCCCTGATTTTTATTATTTCTTTTACTATTGGAGGGGTTGTTCTGTTGACTCTGTTCTAATTGCTGGAGGTTTTGTGATAGCTTATCAGTCATAAGTATATGTTCCTTTTTCATATATGCATTTGTTGCTATTAAACTTCCTCTGATAACTGCTTTTGCTGTATCCCATAGGTTTTGGTACATTGTATTCTCATTTTCCTTAGTTTCTGGAAATTTCTTAATTTCCTTTCTAATTTGGGTCTGTGCCCATTCATATTGCAGAAGATTGTTATTTATCTAACAATTGTTTGCCCTGGTTTCCCTGTTCATCCTTTTGTTGATCTCCACCTTTATGGGGTGGTAGTCTGAGAGGGACATCTGAGTAATATCTATGTGTTTGAATTTACTCAGGCTTGACTTGTGCACTAGCATGTGGTCTATTTTTGAAAATGAGCCATGTGCATTTGAAAATAATATATATATTTTTGCATTTGGATGGAAAACTCTATAAATGTTTATTGCATATAGTTGCCTAATTGTGTTTAGCTCTGTAGCCTCCTTGGTGAGCTTCTTTCCTAGTGGTTTATCTTACTCTGATAGTGGTGTGTTAAAGTCACCTCATGTGATTGTTAATCTTTGATTTATTTTTCATCTTTTGAATAGTTTGATGGATTTCATGGGTCTTTTATTAGGCATATATATATTTATTATGCTCACTGGTTCCTGGTCTACTGATCCTTGGAGCATTATATAGTGTCCCTCCATGTCTCTTGTTATGGTTTGAACTTTGAGGTCAATTTTGTCAGAGATTATGATTGCAACCCCCACTTTTTAAAAATTGCTTTTTGCCTGGTTAGTTTTCTGCCAGCTTTTTTTTAAAAGTCTAATTTGTCTGAGAACTTAAGATGTGTCTTTTTGCAGGCAACAGAATGATGGGTTATGTTTTCTGAGCCAGTCTGCTAACTTTTGTCTTTTAATAGACAAGTTGAGGCCATTGACATTCGGAGTTATTAGCACCATCTGTGGATTCATTGCTGTCATCTCGTATCTATTGTGTTGGATGTTTTCCAATCTCCCTTCATGTCAGTGTGCTCTGTTTGTATGTGGGGTTTCATTCTTCTCTTATTTTGCCTCTGAGGCAATTATCTTGGTGATTGTTTTCTGCGCGTTGACTTTTGGATGGAGTTGTGCTATATGGCAGTCTCCTGCTTGTGCTAGGTGGATGTTGGTCTTCTTACGATAGTGAGTCGGAAAGAATTTCCCACAATGTTGGTTGTCTTATCGTGTATTCTTTGAGTTTTTCCTTGTCCTGTGTGATAGGTAGGTTTATTGTCCCAACCTGACCAATAAGAACATATGGAATTAATAAGGTCACAATTTGATCAGAAAGCAAAGAGATAAATGGCTCAGCAAGCCCTTCCTCTCTCTCTCTTTCCCTCTGGTGATCAGACAAGTGTGCGGCTGTCTTAGCTAGTTCTCTGCCTAAATTTGTTAGCTACACTAACTGTGGGACACCCAACCTGTGGACAGTGTCACTAGAGCTTGGGGTTCCTCCGAGACCTGCTTCACCACACTGTTGATGTATACATCGCTTGAGCTGGGAACTGTTGGATCCTGTCATCTGGCTGACTGCTGTTTCCTACCTGTGGGTGGACTACCTGCATTGCTCTATGGAAGATTCAGCTGTCTGCTTCCTGGACCTTGGACCCAGAAGCCCCATGAATTGAAGGACTTCCAGTATACTAACTGTTTCACGAACGTGAGTTGAACTGAGCCCTCTGTACTGCTGTGTAGACTAATTAGCTGTCATATTCCTTTGTGCTGTGCGTATCTATTCATATATCTATATCTATTCATATATGTATATATATGTGTGTGTGTGTATATATATGATTATATATATAATCATAACTGTACTGGTTTTGTTTCTCTACAGAACCCTGTCTAACACATCATGGAAAACTCTTACCTCACCGTCTATCTTAACAGATAGTTTGGCATTTAGAAGATTCTCAGGGTGGCGTTTTTTTCTTTCAGTTTTCCGAAGATGTTACTCCACACTCTCCTCTTATGGTATCTATTGATAGGTGTGAGCATATTTTTACCTGAGCACCATTGTTTGTGACCACCTCTTTTTCCTCATGCTGCTCTTAAAATGTTCTCTTTTACCTTGAAGTTGGATAAGCTTTGGTGAGCTCTTCTTGGGGTTTCATCTAATTTGTGTCCTCTCTGCTTCCTGTATGAGTGTCTGATTCCCATTCATTAAGATGGGAAAGTTTGCTTCTAGATATTCCTTCACTAATTTAACTGTTTTCTTCTGGTAAACCAGAAGAACTCTTGTCCTGGTAGACCAATTATTCGAATGTTGCTCCTCTTCATAGGAGCTGTCATTGTTCTCAGGTTTTCTTCTACCTCTTTGGTTATCTTGTTTGACTGTCTTTCCTGTTTGTTGAAGTCTGCCTGATTGCTCTTCTAGTCTATTGGTGAGGTCCGCGATCTTGTATTTTGCTTCTGTTTTCTCATCCAGTAGTCTTGTACTTCCCTTTGGTGAGTGGACTTCAT
The DNA here is from genome assembly GCF_000313985.2 of Echinops telfairi. Classification (NCBI taxonomy): domain Eukaryota; kingdom Metazoa; phylum Chordata; class Mammalia; order Afrosoricida; family Tenrecidae; genus Echinops; species Echinops telfairi. Next base: position 5,843,269 of record NW_022111324.1, read on the forward strand.
CCCCTCCCTCTATCATGGACTACATCTCCTCTATCATTGCATCCTTATTCTGTGTTGCTTCCCTCATATCCTGTATTACTCCAAGTAGCATTCTGAAGATTTTTGCGGCAGATCAGCGTCTGATTCTTCTATGAATGTTGTTAGGTTTAGGACTTCCTCCGTTGTTGCATTTTGTTTTTGTTGTTTTCTTTTTGAGGAGGTTGAGGTATGTTGCTGTTTGTGTGTCATTTTGGAAGAACTAGGTGCCGTGTTTCTTGGAGACCAAGGGGCCCTGAGCTCTTTTCTGTGTGAATGGTAAAAGTGTCTTCAAGGTCTACCTGTGACCTACTATGGTGGTGGGCTGGACTGCTATGTATACAGGGTGCCGTGTCAAATCAGTGACCCATGGAGGTGGGGGGCCCTGAGTCTGGACTGAGACAGGAGACTATAGGTATGCCACTTGCTGGTTGGAGTGGGACTGCAGCATGGGCAGGGGCCTGGTCTGGAGTGTCCAACCACAATTTGCAGACTTTTAAAGACTCTCTGTGAAGCCCAAAACTGGTAGAGACAGTTTTTGGCCTAGGCTGTGGATATCAGAACCTGTTGGCTGTTCTAGTTTTGTTATGTTAAAATCCTAGGCTGTGCTCTGGAGATTAGAATTCTGAATATCTTGCTATATTACTGCTCTGCTAATGGACAGTTCTGGCAGCTTATATTCAAAGTTACACAAAGACCACAGCATGGAATTATAAACATTAAAAATATTTTTTTTTCTTTTTATAATGGGCTTGTGGGGTTCCTTTGTATCCGGGCTGTGCCACCCTGTCCCCTAGGGAAGGGGGACCAGATTAGTAGAGTGGGTTTGGGGCTTACTGGATTTTAATTATGCCCCTGCTGGGTCACTCTGGCTCTACCCTGCCAACACTGCTGGTTGTGCTCTGGGTAACTGGGTTCTGTCACAAGTAAATATCCCAGTGGCTCTTCAATTGCTGCAAATTATTGTCTAATTACCTATTGTTACCCACACTGACAGGTGTGGAGTTGGGGCGAGGAGGAAAGGGGATGGCCAATGTAATCACTCTGTTCCTAGCTGGAGAGGGGAATTGTAAAGCTCTAGAGTGCAGGCACAAGGTGGATAGTAGAGAGGGGGAATTCCAGTGTGAGGTCTTGGGGCTAGTTCTCAGAGGCTCTCTGTGAGCCTGGGATTATAACCACTTTTTGAAATCAGCCTAGTTTATATATACTTGGTTCATCTTAGAGACAGAATTATTATTTTATGTAGAAAACATTATCAATCATCCCCCTGGGGCATCATTTCCATACTTTTTTTAAAGGAACATATTTCAAATATCTTTAGAGCATTTTTTGGTGGGATCAGATTATGACTTTTGAAATTATATGATTATTTTTTCCCTTAATATTTTCTAAAGCTTGAAAATATAGTATTATCAATCAATCCCTGATGCAAACTCTGCATTTATTCTTTGATGGGCTTGGGAAATTTATCTTTGTCTAGAGTAATATTACATTTGCATTCATTAATAATTTCTTTATGTTTCTAGTAATATATCCTTTTTTCTTTTTAGTAATTTTTTTCCTATTGGTACAAGGACCACAATTCAGTCCATAAAAAGCTATATTCATTCTTATTTTTATTTAGTATTTTATTGTGTCTTTGATAATTTTGTCTACTTTTTATTTCTCTTTTCTTCTTAACAGCCAAAAATATATATCTATTGTATTTTTCTTTTCAAAGAACACATTTTACATTTATTTAAACATTACACATGTACTTTTGCTTTCTATTTTGTTAACTTCAGGATTTATATTTGTTAAGTCATACTGTCACATATAATATATTGTTCACCTTAAAATGTACAGTGTAACTTTCTTTAATTTTTATTTTAAAAGTTTTATGAATACATTTCAGTTTATTTTTTCCTCTGAATATAGTTTTTCTTGTCTGTTAGTTTTAGGTTTTAATGTAAAATATCTAAAATATTACCTCTTTATTATTTTCTTCATAGTTTATAGTTTCCTTTTTTATTTTCTATTTGATCTTCTCATAAGCCAGGTAAGTTTTTTATTTTTCAAAATTTCTTTTGATGATCTTATTATTAATTTTTTGTTGGATTTCGACTGAAGAATATAGACTGTTAAATTCAATAAATTTACTTTCGATTTTTACAAAATAAAACCTTTGTAGTAAGTACATAATTGATTTTTTATAAGTGTTTATAAGGATAAATGAGGGGAAAACCCAGTACTGTAATCTTTTTAGAATAGATTTGGTTCTAAACTTACCTTTTGTTTTAATTCGACTGATTCAATCACTTATTTCCTTGATGTTCTTTTCTGTTTACTGAATCTGTCTAAATATGAAAAGATACAATAAACATTATATTTGAAAGTTTATTTAATTCTGTTTGCATTTTCAATAGTTTTTTTTTCCTTAAATACTTAACTGCTCTATTTGTTTCAGGCATATAGGCCTATGACTCACATTGTTTTCATAATTATGTCTTGTCTCTTATCTCAATGCATAATGTCCTGTTCCCCATTTTCCTGTTTATACTTTTCCATTTAAATCATGCCTTGTTTGATATTAGTTCCTGCTTTTCAAAACATTGTCTGATGTGCTTTCTTTTAAATTTATACATTGATTAATTTGCCAATTAATTAAATTTTCACTTTGTTCTAAGCATGTTTATAGTAAACAGCATATGGTTGAGGTTTCTATCCTCTTCCAAAACACTTCAGGCAATCTCCACTCTTCTTTGGTAATGACTGATAACTAGTTTTCATTTCATACATATTTATATTTTCTTAAAAGGCATTTTATTTGGGGAAGAGACAAATATTTTTTAGTTCTTAAAATGTATTAGTTTGCTTATTTTTACCACATGCTATACGTTTGAAGAGCTCAGTCACATTCTTAATAGAATACATTAATAGAATACTAGTGTAATGATCACCAAGATCATTTCCAGAATATTGTTTCTTCCTTGTACTTGTTATTGTTAGCTCCCCATTTCCAGCCAGCCTCTGCTCTCATGTCCCTTTGAATCTATTGATCCTATTGTTGTCTTTATAGGTTTTTCTAATCTGGCTTTCATATACAGAACATCATACAAAATCAAGATGGAATACAAACAAATGGCCTGACATTGGCACAGTGAAACAAAGAAAAACCTCAATCAAAAACGAAGCAGAAAACATTAAAAAAATAGAGCAATTATACGTTGGGTCAGGAGGGAGATCCACAATAAGGTGTTACATTTTGACCTAACTAAAATTGTAGTAATCCATTCTGTAATGTATTCTATTTGATAACAAAACCTTTCTCATCTCTGGCCCATAGTCAGAGATGATTCATCAGAGGTTTAATCCCCTTGGGAGGCCCTGAAAATGGGTTTTGGGCTTTCACTGTCGTCTACAGCCCTCAGCAAACCACGTGATCAGAATTTAATCTCTAATACCTCTTTCCCCGCCTGGGTTTGGATTTTATTACTTCCAATTCTTGGATCACACATTCTGGTGTGCTGTTTTCTATGTGGACTAAGCCTCACTTAGATGGCTGCATATTTTAAAGCAAACCTTTAACATCCCAGATGCTATTCTCTCTGATAGCTGGGCACCATCTGCTTTCTTCACCATGCTTTGCTATAGCACCCACATCTTCAACGATCACTTCATGGGAGTAGGTATTGATCATTGCTATGCCGTAAGAATTAATTGTTCACAGATTGACATTACAATTAAGTGCAAGATCAAATCCATATATACATATATGGTTTATGCATGCCCCTGGTTCACCTTGAAGACTTAATTGTTAGTTTATTAAAGGACTTTATAAATTATCCCCTTGAGGCATATGGTAATGCTTTTGATATTACCATTAATTTAGTCACTGTTATAGAATGTAAAACACTGCTGAGATAAAGAAAGTGTACATGTAAAAGACAGTTTTTTAGTCAAAAATACTTTATTGATTTGTACAAATTGACAACTTAGGTGACTGTACACTACATACACTAACAATGAGGGCAGGAGATATGAGAAAACTTTCATTACTGCTCTTTCACAGAGGTAGAACTGGGATACACGTCATAAAAAGGCAAAGGGGAGTATAAAAATAGCAAATATATGGTAGTCGTGAGTCACCAATTATTGAGTACCTTCAAAGCAAGAATTTTGAACTAAACCAATGACTTCCACATTGATATCCTTGAGATAATAGATGTCTGCTTCTTCTCCCAGTGAGTCATTTAAGCCGTAGGTGCATGGGAGGAAGTATTTTAGTGTCCTTAATCTGCTACTGATGTAGTTAAGGTCAAGTTCAGTTCACTTAATGGGAGTTCCAAATTCAGTCCTTTTGGTGTGGTCTGTGTAGGATGTTGTGTACCTAGGAAGGACAGAATGCAAAGTCCTGGTGTTTATAGTACATGGTCTGGGTCACCAAGGGCTGAATACAAATGAGGTCAAAAGTGTCCAATTAGGTACATGATACTGAGCTTATTCTCAATTAATGGTTCATATGCTTAATGCTGAGCATTTTCCCCAATGGCATGCTGCCCCACCCAGTTTACCCATCCTCCAAAATATAGTTGCCTTCTCCCAAACAGACATGCCCTTCACCCTGCCATGCCTTGACTTGAATCTCCAGTAAGATTCACTAATTATTCTTATAGGAGTATCTACAAATTTGGGGTGATTATAGTGTAATGTTGTATGATAGGAACTGATTGGTCTTTTCCCTCTGTCCATATCATGGAAAACTCACCTCAATAGAGGTGAGGCCTCCCCTGTTGGTGTGGTTTGTAAGACGTACAAATAAGGGGTTGGTATATAGTTTATGTGATCTAGACAGGCATATTACCTCATTCATTGCCTAGGAAACTGGAATAGAAGGTTAGATACCTTGAGAACAGGGTCCTGCTTTTGACTTGGTGTTTATTTTTATAGTAGTGATCTCATACAGTATTTGTCCCTTTGTGATTGGCTGATTTCACTCAGCATAATGGATTCCAGGTCCATCTATGCCATGAGGTGTTTTGTGGTTTCATCACTGTTTTTTAGCAATGGACAGTAGACCATTGTGTGTATATATCAGAGTTTCTTTATCCATTTTTCTACTGATGGATATTTGGGCTGTTTCAAGCTTCCTGCCACCATGAATTGTGTGGAAATAAACACAGAGATCAAACTGTTTGTGTTCCAACTCTTGCTTCTTTGAGGACCTATCCAGCAGCCTGTTTTGCTGGGTCATAGGGGACTTCCATTCCCAGTTGCTTTAGGTAGCTCCATATCACTTTCCACAGTGGTTGTACATGTTTGAAAGCCCACCAATGGTGTATAAAGTTCCAGTTGGAGGAGGAGAGACAAATCTTTATCGTAGAATAATTCCAAATGATTTGTACTTCTCTCCAGTAGCTAAAACTTAATTCCTGCCCCCAACCTTCCCTTACCTCCTTTAGCATGGGCTAAAATTAATGACTGGCTTCCAAATAATAGAGGAGGAAAAGAGAAAAATAATAGTTTTACAGTGGAAAACTGGACACACACTACCTTAACCAAGTAATGAAGGTTAACATCATTAATGAAATGATATGGAAGTCATGTACCCCCTCATATGATGATGACAAGGATATTTCACCCCTGTAGATTCTTAAAACAAAACAAACAGCTCATAACACCAATCTGACATCCATTTATTGTATTATTTGGAAATAATATGCCAACCATTTCTGCCATCAGGGTGCCACTCACCCAAGGCCTTTTATTTGTCCTGGTTATACTCTGTGTCCTAATAGGATGAGAATTCTGGAAAGCATTTAGTTCCCATCTTCTATCTAAACTTCTAGATTTTTAGTCAAGACAATTATTTCATTGTATTTTACTACATATAGTATTATTCTTAGTATCTTATGATTCATTTAGATTTTGCTATTGTCATCTTATTTTAAAGATCATTGCTCACCGCTATTTCCTCTTTAAAGTTCCCTCTTGAAGGTTCCGTTCTTTCCAGTATGTTTTTTGCTTAGAATCCCCCCACCAAGATTTTTTTAATGCGCCTAGTATAATTGAGAAAATTAATTTTAACTTAATTTAAATTTTAGCAATACTGTTGAGCTGTAATTCACATAAAGTGTATAACTCAGTGACTTTCAGAATATTCAGGATAATGAAACCACTGTTATAATTTAATTTTAGAATATTTTCACCACTCCAAAAAGAAATCCCATGTCCATTAGCAGCCATTTTCCATTCTCATTAGCTCCACCCTTTGAAGCTCCAAGCAATGTCACCAAGATGCATGTACTTTCTGTCTCTCTGATTTTGCCTATTATGGACATTTCATATAAATGGATTTATAGAACACATTATTTTGTGACTTGCTTTTAACTTTGCATAATGCTCTCAAGGATCATCCAGGTTACATAATGCAATGTCATTCTTCTTTAATTACCTAATAATTATCCTATTGTATTACATATTTTAAAAATCCATAATTAGTTGATGGGCATTTGGATTGTTTGAACATTTTGACTATTATGAATAATTCTGCTACAAGCATTTGTGCACAAAATTTGTGTGGGCAGATGTTCTGATCTCTCTTGGGTATGTGCTTAGGAGTGGAATTGCTGGGTCAAATAGTAACTCTGTGCTTAGCATTTTGAGGAACTGCCAAACTGGTTTCCTACACTGTTTTGTTTTCTCAACAACAATGTACAGGGATTCCACTGTTTCTACAACATTGTCAACACCTGTCATTGTCTGCCTTTTATTATTAGTCTTATAGCTGGTATGGTAAATGAGAAGTGTTAGCTCATTGGGGACTTGATTTGTATTTCATGGATGGTTAATGACATTGAACACCATTTTGTGTATATTGGCCATTTGCACATATTTAAAGAAATGCTTATTCAGATTATTGCCACTAATTTTGGTTTCAGCAATGATCATTCTTGCTTGGTTCTTCTTTTAGTGGGGCTTTATTATTATCAGTTAGTTCCTGAAAGGTATGCTGTTGCTGTTGTGTGTATACTATGCCTGAATCTTCTTACGCCGTCCTATTATTTTTATATTCAAAAGTCATTTTCCTGAAAGAGTTGGGTTTCCCTGGGCAGTTTGTCCTGGTTCTTCTGATAGTTATTTCTCTCTGGCAACCGGATGAGAGATACATCAGCTCTCTGAGAATGAGGACTGGTTGTCTCAGCCCCAGATGTGGCAGCAGCTACAATAGTGGTAGGAGGCAAGGTTGTCTTTCTCCTGGTGGCCTATGGTATGTTGGAACTGAGAAACTGCCAGGGGCCTGGTGGAAGCCTCTCTGTCATCTTGTTTGCTTATTCTCTACCGGGCTTGGAGCAGAAAGGAATCAGCTCACCAGACTGAACTTTCCTTTCCTCTTAAGACCAGAAAAAACTCAGTACCTGGCATACTGCATCAGACATACTGGACTTTGACTGGTCGCATATGCAGTGAATGACTTGATCAGACCTCATTTCAGCCACCTCAAGTGTTGGGTTGCAAACAAAGCCCTTGGCCCTAGTTAAATGAGACACACACAAAAAAGATTTTATCTGAATGAAGCAAAAGAGTTATACAGAGCTGAGAAAACCCTGGAAAATGGGTTTAGAAGGTGGACAGAAGTCAAAACATCATTTTAGGTTAGAAAACTGAAAGATAGGACTGGTCAAGCCTCAGTAACATTCTAGTCAGAGTCATGTTGCGGGGTGAATTCCTCCAGTCTGTTTCCCCCCTGCCTCTATTTCACTCATTCAAGAGTCTAAGTCTTGGAAGAGATTCTTGAGGCATTAATCTCAAGAGCTGTGTGGCTTTGTGACAACCATGAGAGGAAGAATCTCATCCTACTGGTTTCCAAAGTGGGAGTCAGGCACCTGGGTTTAGCATCCCACCAAGTCCACCCACAAGGGAGAAAGCTATTACTTTGAGGCAAAAGGAGTGTTTTATGAAAGGAGAAATCCTGCAAGGTCACCACAAAGCAGTACCTGTTTCCAACAAGGCAGTATTTGAAAAGACAGATTTCTGATTTCCAAAGTGGTGTCAGGGATCCCTTTCTTACCTCCATCACTCCCCACTACTGATAGTGCTCCTAATGCTGCTGCCAAGGCTGGATATCACTGAGAGCCCCACCCTCTACGTCCACCTTCTAGAACCTGCTGTTCCATACTGGGGATTGTTCTCTTGTGAGGTAGGAGAATTCCTAGACTCATTTGAAGAAGAGTTAGGTCTGCTAATAAGGCCCTGTGGTCAAGCCCAGTTCCCTTCATTACATACTGTTGCCTTCCACAGAAACAGTGTAGGAGATGACATTTAAATTCTTAGATTAAGCAAACTTTTGTAGGTTGGCTTGAGATCCTAGTCACTAAGTGTTACTAGTTTCCAAGCAACCTTCTCTCCTTCTCTTCCGTTTTATACAAACATTTATTGAATGCCACTCACTGGAAACCAAAATAGCCTTTTTCTTTATGAAATGTACAGTCTAATGGAAGAAAACAGATGTGAAAGAAACAAGCAAACAACTCCATTTTTATTTGTAAGTGGAGTCAGTACTGTATGCTGTAAGGAGAGGCTGCCATGACAGAGACCTGACTGAGATTAGGGAGATAGAAAAAGACCTCTCTGAAGATATGAATAATAGTTAGGGATTGTCCAGACAAAGTTATTTAGTCTCAGATTTCCTTCTCATGGCAAGACATTCCATGGTCTCTCGAAGTTTTCAACCATGGGTGATATTCAGGTGTAAGTGTGTGCAGGAATGTTTTAGCTGTCACAATGATTCAGGGTGGTGTAGACCTGACATAAATCATGGTCTTTCAAACTGCCTCATTTACATGCAAAGGATGGACAACGACAAAGGAAGGCAAGAAGTATTGATGCCTTCGAATTGTGGTGCCGGAGAAGAATATTGGATATACTGTAGACTGACAGAAGAAGGAAATAGTCAGCCTTAGGAGAAATCAAACCAGAGTGTTCCTTAGAAAAAACGATGACTTTAGCACACTTTCTCTGGACACATCATCAAGAAAGACCACTCAATAGGAAAGGACATCCCGTTTTTGGTAAAGGTTCAGGAAAATCCTCAATGAGGTAGACTGAAAAAGTAACTTCAGCAAATGCATGAAACCTAACAACCATGAAGTGTTATAGGATGTGGTAATGATTGGGTGATCGTGAATCAAAGTGTACTCCACAACAATTAACAATAACAATGGAAACTTAGTACCCAGAGGCAGAGATGCTAAATGTTTGCAAAACAGAACAAGCCTGCACAGAATCACTGTCCTGCTCGCCATGCCAACAGAATCGTCATCTGAGAAACTCTGTGCACTAAGGCCAGCCAGCCTCCCCAGAGGGGAGAGCTGTTGTCCAGTGACAATTACTCTAAAAGTTCTGGGATGGCATGAAGTCAGCACACTCAGAGTCCACTGCACCTCCCTGAATTAGTACAGTGCCCAGGGACGAGAGAAGGACTCAATTGGGAAAGGGGTTAATCCCTCAAGAAAATCGGTAGTATTGCCAGCAGAAAGGGAACTGCTGCTGGCCAGGCAACAGACAGACAATTATTACATGAGTGAGGGAGACGGTGAAGTAAGATGAGATAGGCAGGTGCTAGATCAATGGCCATATCCCAATGGATCTGGAACCGGTTATGTTGAGTGAAGCTGCTGTTGTTATTAGATGCCACGGAGTTTGGTTCCAACCCACAGCCACCCTACACACAACAGAACAAAACACTGCCCAGGCCTGTGCCATCCTTACAGTTGTCCTATACTTGAGCTCATTGTTGCAGCCAGGGTGTCAATCATCTTGATTGTGTTCCTTTTTTTCACCAACTTTCTACTCCACCTGACATGATTTCCTTCTCCAGGGTCTGGCCCCTCCTGACAAATGCCCAAAATAAGTAAGATGAAGTCTTCCCATCCTTGCATCTAAGAAGTACTCTGGCCCTACGTCTCTCAAGACAGATCAGTTTGTCCTTTCAGCAGTTCACGGCACTTTCAGTATTCTTCTCCAGTGCCACAATTCAAATACACCAATTCTTCTTCGGCCTTCTTTATTTAACATCCAACATGCATAAGAGGCAATGTAGAATACCATGGCTTTGTTCAGTTGTGTCTTAGTCCTCAAAGTAACTTCTAAATGCTCTACAGAGGTATTGTGTAACAGATTTACCGAAGGCAACACATCTTTGGATCTCTTGACTGCTGCTTCTATGCATTGATTGTGGATTGAAGCAAGACAAATCCTTGACAACTTCACTCTTGTCTCCATTTATCACGATGTTACCGATTGGTCCAGTTGTGAGGGTTTTGCCCTTCTTTACATTGTGCTGTAATCCATACTGAAGGCTGCAATCCTTGACCTTCATCAGCAAGTGCTTCGAGTCTTCATCACTTTTAACAAGCAAGGTTGAATCATCTGCGTCTTGCATGTTATTAATAAGCCTTCCTCCAATCCCAATGCTGCATTATTCTTCATTTAAGCCAGATTAGTCAATCACAAATGGACACATATTGTATATGTCCTCTACTATAAGGATAAACACTAAGATAAAGGCAGGCTTCTGGTCACAAGTCATGTAATCTTCTAATCTGGTCTCCTAAGCAACAAGGTAATGAGTCTGCCTAGCATCCATAAATCATGTCTCACCCTCTTGTTTGTACATCTTAGAAAACACTCTGAGAGAGGAAGCCTCATTTCAGCTGGAGTCAGTTTCTCAAGATGTGGGGAGAGTGAGAAGACCAATCAGTTCTCGCCGCATAACATTGTTCTACGGTCATCCCAACTCCATAGACACTCCTACAAGAGTGGTTAGCAAATCTTACTGGAAATTCAAATCAAGACATATCTGTCTCAGGGAAGGTGATTATTCTTCTCTTGGTGGGTGGGTAAACTGATTGAGGCACCCTGCTATTGTGAAAAACACCATTACATGTATAGACCCCAAGGGGGAGAATACACTTGCTATTATATTCCTAATTGGACACTTTTTTTCCTCACAAATTTTATTGTGATGCTTTCTCCATAAATGCTCAGAAACTTACATTTCAGATTAAAATTTTTTCAAAGTAATAGTTTTTCTATTGAATTATAATTAACGTATCATATAATCCAATGATTCTATCATATCAAAAAGGGCTGTGCAAACATCATCACAATCAACCTTGGAATTCCCCCTCACCTTTTTTTTTAAGACATTGATGCTGATTTCTCATTCCCCCCCCCCCCCCCCTTAATGTCTCCAGGTAATCAACCTATCCTAGTCTTGTGTAACTGGACACTTTTGACCTGGTTTCTATGCAGCCCTTGGTAACCCAGGCTACATGCTATCAACAACTGCGACCTCAGACTCTGTCCTTGAAGAGGTACAGAAAGGGTGAATCTATGGAGACAGTAACTGCATTAATAAGCACAATGAGTATGAGGCGAAAATGTTCTGAAATTGCTTGGGATGAGAATTGTACAACTCTTCTTGATGTGATTAAGCAATTGGATTGTATGATATGTGGATTAGGTGCCCATAAAATTATTGAAAAATGAAAACTCTTAAGTGCCCTTGAAAACCACTGAAAGAATTTAAGCAGAAATGGAGTGACAAAATGTGTGCGTTGTACATTTAGTGTGTGTTTTGGGCATTGTGTTAGGCTGGGTTGACTAGAGAAATAAATCCAGTGACACTCATATATGTGTAAGAAAGAGTTGTACATTAAGAAGTAATTGCCTATCAAGAGAACATCTCCATCCAGTCCAACTTCAGTCCATAAATCTGATATTAGGCCATAAGCCCCTCTTCAGACTCACGCAGCCACATGCAATGATGCAGAATGCAGGAAGATCACAGGCCAGTGGGTGAAAAGTCGTGTGGCTCCAATGGCGATGGCTCTGGCAGCAATTAAGGTCTGTCAGAGGGAAAATGAAGGCAGACAGAGAAGGGGAGGTTCCCAGGACACTCCTTATGAGAAGGCCACACCCCCAAGGAGGTACCATTAAGCTGTGACCTGACTGACAGGTTGAGTACCACCCCTCCACTTTTATCTAGCTTCATGTTGACATGAAATTATGTAGCCACCACAGGCAACTTGTCTAGCCCTCCCTCCAGGGATGAACCACTGGATCTTCCTTGCCTGTCTCACCTTCTATTTTACAATGGCTTGCTGTGTGGATCCCACTGTCTTCTCTCTAGGTAAAGCTGAAGGCAGAATTGTGCTCTGGAAAAGTATTCTTCTTCCGCTGGCTCTATTAAGTATGGTTTTATGAACAACATCACAGTTTAGAATTAGCTTTCTGCTCTGGAGACAAAAGTTGGAATCAAGCAAGTGTTCTTATCCTAGGAAGTCATTGGTTTAATCCAATTAAATATCTAGTGGAAAATCTCTCTCCATCCCAGGAATGTTTATGTCATTATGGTGAAGTCCAGGGCATTGCCAACATATCTTTGTAAATTTCATTATTGGTGCCTGTTTCCGCCTTCTTCCAGGTCATTAATGAGCTTGTTAAATGAGGCCAGTTCTGACATCAACCTTGGACATACCCCGGTGGACCCTTTGGTTCTAACCAGTCGTAGTTCCCATTTATCTCTGATGATGCAGTGTTTTCACCCTGCCAGCATTCTTTTTAGAGGAGAGCATTCAAAAACAGGCCAATTTAATTTGGAGCACAACTTTTATGGAAGTTGTCAAATGCATCGCTGCTGCCCACACAATCTCGCTTCACTCCTGTCACCTGCTCCTTCTTCCATTTTACCTCTTTTGCTCTTCTTCTATCACTGCCGCTCTAAAACACTTTATGGCTTTAGACATGATCTCCTTTCCTTTTAAAAGCTACCATTCTTGCATGCTTGCCGCTCTTCTTTCTTTATCCCAAATTCTGATTCTCCCAACTTTATTAATTAGGTTTAATGTTTCTGAATTAAACTTGTTGTAATTGTAATCAATTTCTATTAGATAACAAAAATTTTACAGCTTGAAATAAGAAAAATAAGAAATCAGGCTAGGTGGTTTGTAATTTTTTTTTAGACAAATTAAGAAGTGGTAAGAGTTAGTCAAGGCAAACTGTAGTAATGATAATTAACAATTATACACTACTGTGTGAGTAATTATTTCTTTTTCCAATTTCCCAATAGACAACAGATTGTTATTCCCATTTTTCAGATGAGAAAATTTAGGCAAACGGGAAATGATTTTTTAGCTTTACACAATTGGTATACCACAAAAAGCACATTTTCCCCCCTAATGTGTGCCAGATATTCAAGGAGCTATATTCAAATTCTTTTAGAAAATCAGTAGATTGTCTTACATGGTTCTTTGCCCTTCACTCCGCCCAGTGTCACTGTTGTTGTTCGGTGTTGTTGAGTTAGTTCTGACTCACAACCACCTTCTGCACAATAGAACAAAACTCTGACCAGCGCTGCCCTGCCTCACAATCGTGATGATTGAGTCCATTGTTGCAGCTATTGTGTCAACCCATCTTCTTGACATTATCCTCTTTTCTGCTGCCTCTCTACTTTACCAAGTATGTTTCCCCCAGGGATTGCTCTCTCCTAATAGCGTGTCGAAGTGCCTGAGACAACAACACTTCATCCTCACTCCTAAGGAACATTCTGGCTGTACCTCTTCCAAGGCAGGCTTGTTTGTTCTTCTGGAAGTCCATGGTACTTTTAATATTCTTCAACAGTACCCTAATTTAAAAATGCACCAAATCTTCTGTGGTCTTCCTTATGCATTGTCCAGCTTGCAGGTGCATAGGAGGTGACTGAAAATAACAACTCGAGTCAGCCACATCTCAGTCCTTGCAACAGTTTTGTGTCAACTTGGCTGGCCTAGAATCCTCAGTAGTGTCCCAGTAAGGCCTGTCCTTGAGGCAGAGGTCTCAACATGATGATGTCTCCTCGGGGGTGTTATCTTTTCATATCTATAAATACACTACAGAGAACTGCTCCTTTCTTCTCCTTCACCTCTTCCTCTTCCTTCTTTACCTCCTCCTCTACTTCCATCTTCGTTTCTTTCTTCCTCCTGGCCAGGCTTCTGCATCTGGGATTTAGACAAGTGGCCCACCATGGGGTCTGTCAGTCCTAGGACCCGTCAGCTACTTGCCACAATATCTGCCAATAATGGATCCACTCAACTCTGCCTCCATCGACTTCTGGTATTTCTACCTCCTACACCATCCTTCTGCTTTCTGGTTCCTCTTCTGGCTTCCTGGTTTCCTAGTAACAATAGCTGTTTGAATCAGGATGCATAGGACTCACGAACTTGAGCCAGTCTGGGTCTGCCAATATGTGGGACACTTTTTTTTAATATAAATGTATTTCTTGAGATAAATTTCCTTATTTTACATATATGCGGGCTACTGTTTTTATTTCTCTAGAAAACCCAGCCTAAAACAGTCCTTAAAATGACATCTGTGCTCTTCAACTCTTTAAAGAGGTCTTGTGCAGCAGATTTGCCCCTGCAATATATCACTTGATTTCTTCACTGTTCCTTACGTGAACAGTGATTGTGGATTCAAACAAAATGAAATCCTTGACAGTTACAATCTTTTCTCTGTGTATCATGCTGTTACCTGTTGGTACTGCTGTGAGGATTTGGGTTTTCTTCACATTGAGTTGCAATCCATACTGCAGGTGGCAACCCTTGATCTTCATCAGCAAATGCGTCCAGTGCTCTTCGCTTTCAGCAAGCAAAGTGGTGCATAGTCCAGGTTGTTAAAAAGCCTTCCTCCAATTCTGATGCCAAGCTCTTCATAAATGCAGCGTCATATCATTTGTTTAGCATACAGATGGAATAAGCATGGTGAGGGGATAGCCCCTCATGTATACCTTTCTTGATTTCAACCATGCAGTATTTCCTTGTTCTATTTGCACCATGGCCTCTTGATCAGTGTACATGTTCCACATGAACTCAATGAAGTGTTCTGCAATTCTCAGTCTTTCAATGTTATCCATAGTCTGTTGTGATCCACGTAACTGAGTACTTTTGTATCCAATAAAACACAAGTAAATACCTTCCTGGTACTCTGTCCTTTCAACCAAGATCTATCTGAGACAAGTAATGATAATCCTTGCACCACATCCTCTTCTGAATCCTACTTGAATTTCTGAAAGCTTCCTATCATTGTATTGCTGCAATTGTTGTTGAATTATCTTCAGGAAAAATTTACTTGCATGTGACATTACTGATATTGTTGGATAATTTCTGCACCTTTCTTTGGAGTGGACACAAATATGAAACTTTTCCAGTCTTTTGGTTAGGTAGCTGTCTTTCAAATTTCTTGATGTAGTAGAGTGAGTGCTTCTAGTATTTCATCAGCTTGTTGAAATATTTTACTTAGTCCTTGGTCAATTCCTGGAGGCTTGTTTTTAGCTAATACTTTCAGTACAGCATAGACTTTTTGTTTAGTGCTATGGGTTCTTAATCATATGCTGCACATGTATAAGAATGATAAGAGCTTACTAACCACATGAAGGCATTGTTCTATAAACTCTGCATGTTTTACTTCATTAATACATACTTGATTTTGCAAATCAATCTGAGGTTCAGACAAGTTAAAAATATTTTCCCAAGATCATACAGCTAGGAAGATATAAAGCAAGAATCTGTATCCAAGTCAGTCTATCCAAGAGTTGCCACAACTCAAGTTTGTATTTTGGAAAAGAACAGAAGTTAAATCTTTTTAGGATTAGCTAAACCTTGATTAAATTATTCTTAGTATAAAAGAATTTAAAAATCCCTTTTCTTGACCTACATATTTTGCTTATCCTTTGTAATGATTAAGGTTGTGTAACAACTTGGTTGGGTCATGATTCTAAGTGATCTGGAAATTATGATATAGTTTGGCAGTTACATAATGATGTGATTTGACACTTACATGATGATGTAGCCATTTCCCATTTTGTAATCTGATCTAGTGTAGCCACCTCTATGATGAGATATGACATAATGTAATCACCTCAATGTTAAAGTGTGCTATGAGCAGTCAATTTGTTCAAAGAGAATATCCTTGGGGGTGTGGCCTATATAAAATACATATAAATGTTCTGGGGAAGTTTTCTGGCTTTTTTGTTTTCTCTTCTCCCACCATCCCTTGAGCCCTGATTCTTGGGAGGCAAATCAGCAGCCTGTCTTCTGATCTGCGGAGTTTTTGGTTCATCAGACCCTACAACCACATGAGTCAAAAGAAAACACCAGCTTGGCCCCTGATCCATGGATTTGGAACTTGCAAGCCTCCACAATGCATGAATAATTTACTTGAAATAAATCTGTATATATTTGAAGGATCCCTGTGGCACTGTGGGTTAGGTGTTGAGCTGTCAATCGAAAGATTACTCATTCAAACCCACCAGCCATTTCTTAAGAGAAAGATGATACTGCCTCTTCCTATAAAGATTTGCTGTCTTGGAAACCCTAAGTAGCATCGGAATCAACTTGATGGCGACATATCTGTATCTGTGTCTATATGTATATCATCTTTATCTCCTTTATTATCTATGTCCATCATCACAAATATGTGCTCCACTGGTTTTGCTCCTCTAGAGAACCCAGCCTCAGGTTTCCATTAAACACTCTGCCATTTGAAGTTTGCTGCAGAACAAAGACATGATTTCAATTCTCTGCTTTGCAGCTAACTAGCTATATGACTTCAGGCGAGTCATGAACTCTTCTTAGTCTCAGTTTCCTCAGCTCGAAACTATTCACTCTATGTCTTCGCTCATCTGGTTGACTTGAGTATTAAATAAAATAATGTGCACACAAGTGCTTATCAAGTGGCTTGACACCCAGTAAACACAAGTTAGTATTACTAATTGTATAACCAAATTTAATCCCTATGGTATCTATTTTAACTGCTGCATACCCTTATTCTAGTTTCCCACAATGTACTGTTTCAAACAGAGTGCAGGGAGACCCATAGCAAAGATTTTTGCTGGGAAATAAACTATAGACATTTTCTGAATCAGTTAGGACATGATGTGACTGCATATTATAGAAAAGTAAAAATTGCAAAGCTACATGACAGAAAATAGACTAACTAAGATTAACCGGGGTTACTCTTTAACCTGAAAGAAGTTCAGAGGCAGGCAGTGTGTAAGTGACATTGTCCAGACTCAAACCTTTTTATTTTTCTTCCCTCAACATGGCTAGTGAATAACTCATCTTCAAAGCAACCCAGCAGCCCAAGATGACTGCTGGCACTCCAGCTCTCACGCCTATGTCCCTGGCAGTAGGAAAGAGGAAGAACAGAGGACAGAAAAGTCACAACTCTCCACTTTAAAGAGTCTTTCTGGGATTCCACATAACACTTCCATTTGCATTTCATTGACTAGCCTTTAGTTACAGGACTGGTTCACTTAGCTCTAAGAGAGGTTGGGAAATGTCTTTTTTGACATCCCACACCATCAGTGAATTATGTTATAGGAAGGAAAAGAATGTTGGAATTGCAATGTGCAATTTTACTTCGGAGACAAGAGTTCATGTTGACTGGTGTTTTAGATCAACTGTGGTCTGTAGGCTCCAGATCTCTGTTTATATGTTTAAAACATTAGCGTTCCCTTTAAGGCTTCATTTGCTACAAGGATTCCACTGCCCAAACTACGTCTACAAACCGCTATTTGAACTTGCTGATACAAGACTTGCCCTGGGAATAGGACTGGCTGTCTCATCCTTCCATCCTGGTCTCGAGCCTTGCCTCCTGCTACGTGAGAAATCTGAGGCCTTAACTTTTCAGCTCCTCTCCCTCAAAAGGTTTCTTCAGCCCAGTGAATGATTTCATTCTCTTATAGTCAAAACAGGACCAAAGGCAGGAACATTACAAAAAAGGAATACTTGGAAATATGAATAATAGAAGAACATGGGGGTAAGAACAAAGTTATCCATGGGAATGTCCCAATAACCAACCCTATAGGTCATCACAGTGTGTGAGGAAATTTCCATGGGAAAGGGATAGCATCTCTGAGACCCTTCCTGTTGTGCTGATGGCTATAAAGGACTCATGTTGGATGTTGCATCTGAGTTAGTGTTTGATTACACTGGTTTATTGACATGTGTATAGACCCAATTTTGATCAGCGATCATACTGACCTTTCTAGAAGCATTTCCCAAAACTTGAATAAGCACATGTCTTGGCTTTTCTGAGATAGTTTTTGATAGCAAGTTTCTGTTCCAGCAGACTTATAAGAGCATGTGTGCTTGTCAGATCATGAGTTCTGATTTCTGGTACTCGACGCTCTGCCAAAGGATTGATTCACTCTTTCCTCATGTGTTCCCAGGCCTAATAATATATCAGTGGATGTTTGATAAATGTTTGTTGACTGGAATGACTACTAATCATGCAATGCAGATGAATTTCAAAGCACACTGGTCCTCACTCTGCAGAACCTGTGTGCTAAAACATTACCTTATAATGAAACCAGGGTTTGGGGTTCCACCCCCCCACCCTGACTCTCCTGTTACCAGCCCCTGAGAAAGAAGGGAGTAAGGTTGACGGACTTCAGAGATAAATGGTTCTGGCAGCCCCAGTGAGAAAATACGTATACAATATATTCTCACAGAATCATTTTTGGAAGAAAAACAAGGCTTTGAAACACTCCCCTAGGCCTGCTGGCACCTCCAGCCACTGTTTCTCTGAGGGTCGAAGTCTAAGTTACATAGCACCACCTGGTAGCACATCTTTGAACTCCAAAGGGTTCAGAAGTATAGGACAGCATGCGTGCCTGAAACACCACTTCCCATGAGGCCAAACATTAAAATGGGTGTTTGAAAAATGTTCCTGTTCTTATGGGCACGAGCTACTCTTGTACTCAATTGTAAAGCCTCTGTGTTACAAAGCAGTGCTTCACAGCTCGACTATGTCCCAGAATCAGCTTGTTAAATGTGTGGACTCTTGGAGCTTACCCCAGACAACTCTGAATCAGAGGAACTGGGGGCAATCAGATATCTGTATCACTGACAAAATCCCCAGGGGGTTCAGAGGCAGCCACTGCCTAACAGACACAGGTACATAAATAGAGTATCTTTGCATAAGTGAAGCAGTGCACACTCATTTCATAATATCATAGGATATTGAATCTAGTTCACAGCGCTGGGTCCAGTTCTAGTGCAGTCAGTACTCATAGGATGTCCTAGGATTTGACTCATAGCATGTCAAATCAGTGGACATAATGGAAAATTGGAGAAGTGAAACTATTAG
Organism: Echinops telfairi; assembly: GCF_000313985.2. NCBI lineage: Eukaryota > Metazoa > Chordata > Mammalia > Afrosoricida > Tenrecidae > Echinops > Echinops telfairi. The sequence continues at coordinate 5,862,457 of NW_022111324.1, forward strand.
GCCAATTTTTTTTTTATACTGGGTGTGAGGCCACTCTCCAAAAGAAAATATTGGATACCAAAGAGGTGAACTAGGAGGAAGAGGAGGTAGGCATTTTGCTAGGCTGTTTGGGGAAGATAGCGATTGAGGGCATGTAAGGGGCTTGGGGAGGATTCTGGCAAGAGAGATGGGCAGAGAGGAGTTTCTGGTGTAAGTTTTGCAAAAGAACTGTCATTTTAGGCCTAATTTCCAAGACTTGGCCAAAGACCTACATAACTTCTGAGGGTTGCTGGGTCTGAATTTGTGTTTACTTTGGATGTGACACTGTGCTGACACCAGCAGCCCAATTTTATTCAGGCTATAGATGTAGATATTATACCCCTGCTAGGTTGTTGTGAAGATTTGAGCTACCCTATTTTAAGTGTCTGTCAAATAGTGGATGCTCAAAAAAAAATACAACCATTGGTGGTCCAGATATTGTGTTAGGCACAGGGATGAATAATGAGTTCACAGTTGGTGTCAGTTAACTCCCAACATAAGCATGTGCTCAGAAAGAGCTTTTGCGTGATTCAGACATTTCCAGATATCTGATTGCATAAGCTGCTAACTGACGTCTACGAGCATTCCAAAACCCAACCTAACTCACTGCCATTGAGTGGATTCCAACTCAGCAGTCCTATAGGACAGAGTAGACCTGCCTCCACAGTGTTTCCAAGGTTTTAATCTTTATGTAAGCAGATGGCTGCATCTCCCTCCTACGGAGTAGCTGGTGGGTTTGAACCACCAACATTTTGAGTAGCAGCCAAGTGGAAATAACCACTGTACCACCAGAATTCCATCTAGGAGGATTCGAAGTATGTATTTAAGAAACTGGCTAGATTCAAGTGTCTGATCTGGAAGGAACCACAAGGGCATCGGTTTCTGGGTGAAGGGATAGTATTCCATAACAGGGAGAAGAGATCTCAAAGGTGGGGGCGGGGGCTGGGGCAGGGCATGGCGGCTAGAGCAAGCTATTAGAAGGGATAAATAAATAGCTTCAATTGTTGAACACAAAATTAATGACCCGAAATGTAAACTCACACCTACTTCATAATCATAATTTTTTAAAAAAGAGCTTCAATTCCATTCCTCACATTTTATGGCTTTTTGACAAATTGCTACTATTTTATTAAGTATTTATTGATGTGATCATTATATAGAAAGCATTGCTAGAAATAATAAACTCTTCTTAATAAAGTATAAAGCATAACATGTCAATGCTGAAATTTGCCTGAGGATTATCTGGTTTAAATTGTTTATGTGACTAAGGAAGAACTTGGGAGTAGATTCTATTTCGTTTACTGCTGAGTCCTAGAGTGCAGGTGAATGACTGCATCCACGCTGGGATTCGAGGTAATGAGAGTAGCATGGCCTTGAGCTTTTTTCAGAATAGTGTTAATAAATTGATGTTCAAATATGTTTCCTTTCTTCTCTTTTTAATTTTAATTTAAAATATATTTTTACTGTGTTTAACTGAATAAAATGTCATCATTTTATTGGAGGCTCGTACAACTCTTATCACAATTCATACATCCATCCATTGTGTCAAGCAAATTTATACATTTGTTGCCATCATCATTCTCAAAACATTTTCTTTCTGCTTGAACCCTTGGTATCAGCTCCTCATTTTTCTCCTTCCCTCTCCCACCTTCCCTCACCCATGATAATTTATAAATTATTATTATCTTTTCATGTTTTACCCTGACCGATGTCTCCTTTCACCCACTTTTCTGTTGTCCGTCCCCCAGGGAGGGGGTTATATGTAGATCATTGTGATCAGTTCCCCGTTTTCCCCCTCACCTTTCCCTTACCCTCCTGGTATCACTACTCTCATTATTGGTCCTGAGGGGTTTAATCTGTCCTGGATTCCCTGTGTTTCCAGCTCTGATCTGTACCAGTGTACGTGCTCTGGTCTAGCTAGATTTATAAGGTAGAGTCGGGATCACGATAGTGGGTGCAGGAAGCATTAAAGAACTAGAGGAAAGTTGTATGTTTCATCAGTGCTACACTGCACCCTGACTGGCTCGTCTCCCCCCTGTGACCCTTCTGTAAGGGGATGTCCAGTGGCCTACAGAGGGCTTTAGGACTCCACTTAAGTGAAAGTTTATACAGCATATTAAATTTTCTTGTTTAGTGTCATTAGTCAAAGTTTTCACACTGTGTTAGAATTCTCATTATTTCCATTCTATTTCTTCTCTTTCCATTGATCTAGCTTCCCTCTTCATCCTTGACATCTCTTCCTTACTTTTGGGTAAATGTTGATCAGTTGGTCTCATATAGTTGATTGTTTAGGGAAAAAATTATGGTGTTTTAAGCCAATCTATTATTTGAATGAAAGGTGGTCTTCAGAAATAGCTTCACTTCTAAGTTCAAAGAATATTGTAGGGTGATACTCTCAGGAGTTCTTCTAGTGTCTAACCTTTTTTTATTCAATTCTATTTGGGACCTTCTACTATGTACTTATCAAGAGTTCCTATCTCTGAAATCCACAGGGAGAGTTCCACTTTATCCTATAGGGCAGTGGTTCTCAACCTTCCTAATGCTGCGACCCCTTACTACAAGTTCCTCATGGTGCAGTGACCCCCAAGCATAAAATACTTTTGCTGCGACTTCATCACTGTAATTTTGCCACTGCTATGAATCCGTGACCCCTGTGAAAGAGTCATTTGACCCCCAACAGGGTCGCAACCCACAGGTTGAGAACCGCTGCTCTAGGGTCGCTATGAGTCAGCACTGACTCGATGGCAGTGAGTTTGGTGTTCAGGTTATATACCTGGTCACGACAGTCCTTTGTAGGAGCCAGGCCCCAGCTATAGTTCTTCCAGTCTCAGGTTAAAAGAGGCGACTACTGTTCTTGTTACTTTGTGACTTTGAAGACTCAGGTGGGCCTGACCCAAGCCATGGTATTTTCCACTGCCTCACCTGGATGTGAAAGTTGGACACTGAATAAGGAAGACCAGTGCAGAATAGATGCACTTGAATTGTGGTGCTGGTGAAGAATATTGAAAGTACCCTGGACTGCTCAAAGGACAAACGTATCTGTTCTGGAAGAAGCATGGCCAGAGTGCTCCGTAGGCAAGGATGGGGGGACTTCATCTTCATACTTCGGACAGATTGTCAAGAGAAACCAGTCCCTGGACGTTGGGCTTGGTAGAGTGGAGGGGAAACGGAAAAACGGAAGGCCTCTCTGGCTCAATTGTACCTGAAAACAACAATATCATTTTTGTTGGTTATTAGTCTTGTGGACTAGTTTCTTCAGTGAGTCTTGGCTTTCCTGGTTTTATTTGCCATAAAGTTATAAATCAACAAGTTTCAAGAATGGTGAAAACTTTATAAGAGGATATACCAGGGCAGCTCAAAAAGTATTGCTAATAGGTTTCTGGTTCATAAATACATGTGTTTACTCCAAGCTAAACATGTTAAAATATATCTCAACAATCATTGGATGATCACAGGCAAGTTCTCCCAGTAATATGCTTGTTTTTTAGGGCTCCTTAATTTTTTCCCAATAAAACCGTGGCCCTCAAGGGGCTCTGCTGGGCCAGTGAAACTCAAAGTGGAGATGCCAGCTCAAATGGTTATGGTGACTACTTTTGGGGAGCCCAAAGGGGAAATGTTGATAGATTTTTTTTTTGAAGGACAAAGGAAAATCATGGGTACTTATTATGATGAAGTTTTTTAAAAACTTAAAACTGTATTGGTGAGAAAACGGACAAGAAACTTGCATGGAGGAATTTTTAAATTTCTTTTCATTATGATAATATACCTGCTCATTCTTTTAGGGCTGTTCTACAAGGATTTTGTTGGGAAATGTTACCCCATCCACACTAAAGCCCTGGCCTTTCATCTTCAGACACCTTTGTGTTCCCCAAACTCGAAGAATATTGAAAAGAAACACTATTCTGAGTCCTTCCGGCAGTCCCTCCAGCTGCCATTGTAATCTGATGGAATTTGAAGGAAGGGCACACAATTCTCCAGGGAAAGAGATGGAAAAACAATGCCTTCAGTAGTGTTGACCAAGATAGAAGATAGTTTAGGAAAACAATAATGTAATATTTTGATAATTTTGTTTAAGAAGGTGTCTATGATTTGGTGGCAATACTTTTTCACTTAAGTTTGCACTTGTATAGAGATGATTGCTATTAGATTGGCTGATTGGCCATCAGATTGGCTCTAATTCTCATGTGTGTGGTTCTTAGGCGCTTCATGTCAGCTCCCACTCAATGTGCAACAGAATAAAACACCACCCATTCCCGAGCCAGTCTCACAAGAGTTGTTGTGTTTGAACGCATTGTGCCACTACGTCTCCTGGACAGTCTTCCTCCTTTTTGTTGACTTTCTCCTTTACCAACTCTGATGTCCTTCTTCAAGGACTGGCCTCTCCCGCTTACACGTACAAAGTATAAGAAAGGAAGTCATCTTCTCTTCTAAGAAGCATTTTGGCTGGACTTCCTCAAAGATATGTATTTTTTGCTCTTTTGGCAGTCCATGGTATTTTCAATATTCTTTGTCAGGATCAGCACTCAAATGTATCACTTCTTCTGTGTTCTTCCTTGGCAATGTCTAGCTTTGACATGCTTATAAGGCAAGTGAGGATACTAGGGCATCTTATTCTTCCAAGTGATTAGTGCCTTTGCTCTTCAACACCTTAAAGAGGTCTTTTGCAACATCCTTACCCAATGCACTATGTCACTTGATTTCTTGACTGTTGCTTCCAAGAGCTTTGATTGTGGATCCAAGCAAGATGAAATCCTGGACAACTTCAATCTTTTCTCCATTTATCATGATGTTATCTATTGGTCCAGTTGTGAGGATTTTCATCTTCTTTATAATGAGTCGTAATCCATGCTTTGTCAGCAAAGAGAATGAGATCACCATACATGTCTTAGACCAATCATATTTCATCTTCCTGAGATGGTGTTTCTCAAACAACATTTGAAATTCTATATACTAAAGAAAATGCTATAAATAGCTATTTGAAGGAAGGAAAATATTATCTGCTACATTACAGGTAAGGCTCTTTGTTGTTGTTAGGTGCTGTCAAGGCGTTTCTGCCTTCCAGAGACCTTTCATTTGTGCAACAAAATGAAACACTGGTCTTGTGCCATCCTCCCAATTATGGTGATGTTTAAACCCATTGTTGCAGCCACTGTGACAATCCATCTACTTTACCAAGCATGATGTCCTTTTCTAGGGACTGGTTACTCCTGATAACGTGTCTAAACTACTTGAGAAGGAGTCTCACCATCCTTCCTTCTCAGGAACATTACGGCTGTAGTTCATCTAAGACAGATGTTTGTTCTTTAGGCAGTCCATAGGACTTCCAGTATTGTTCACCAGTATCACAATTCAAATGTATAGATTAGTCATCAGTCTTATTCAATGTGAGATACTTAGGTTTTCTATCTATCTATCTATCTATCTATCTATCTATCTATCTATCTATCTATCTATCTATCTATCTATCATCTATCTATCTCCCTCCCATTGTAAGAGTACTTTCAATTCCAAGCCAAACTCATGCATTACAACAGTCTCAGTTAGTGGTAAAGTACAGTAAAGTGGACTTTAGAGCCAGAACTCCCTAGACAACAGTAATACTAGCTGTTCTTTGGTTTTCTTGTCTGTAAAGCAGAAATAAAAATAGTCCCTACCTCACAGGGTTGGTTTTTTTTGTTTGTTGGATTTTTCAAATGCATTTTCTCCTCATGTTTTGACTCTCTCATTACTAACATTTCACATTTGTGACAATAGTAAAAAAATTCTACTACCTGACTAGCTTGTACCTTAACAATATCTATCTAGCAGTAGAATCCCTGAGGTGGGAGATGCGAATAATGCTAGGTGAGAAAGGTAAGGTTATGTATCAACTTACCAGGGCCAAGATTCTCAGTGGTTTGCAAGGCAGAAAGCGATGTCATCAAACAGTGACATAGTGATGCCAATGGGCTGTTATGTAATGATGTAGTCATCCTCCATTTTGTGATCTGATATGGTCACGTCTCATTTTCACAGCACATCAATTTTAAATAAGTGAGGAGAGGGTTCAGAGAGTCAAATGATGTTGTGTAATTGTTAAATACTCTGAACAGTTTCTAACACATAATAAGCACTCAATCAATGTTAGCTGTTATCATTTTAAAACCCATTGGAGCTGTGAATTTAAATTCTGCGTACCTTCATTCAAGTTGGAATTGTATAGAAGACTCTCCCTTATTCCCTAAGCTTATAAACATGCTTCTCTAAATGCAAAACACCTTGTCGATGGGTGCCCCCCCTTTGAAGCCTTCTCTTTTTTTAGCCCAAGATGTATGGGCAGGATTTTGCTGGTGTTTCCTTCTGACTTTCAGGCTGCTTTAGCGTCAATCCTGTTTAATCAGTTTACTCAGGTCCAAAATCCATTTATTCGATCTCAAATTGGATGTTTGCCTCCTAGGTCCAAAGGAAAGCAACAATGCAATTTACCTTATCTGCTTTACATTTCTGACTCCCAGACACTGGACTTGGCGTGCACCTCACCTCCCAGGACACCAGGGCATGCAGCCCAGAGAGCTTTCCCTCCCAGGCCCAGGGAACCAAGCTGAGCTGGAAATTTTGGAAATTTTCAAAAGACTTACAAATCCTTCCCTCAATTCAGTTTACAGAGTTGAGGGAGAATGTATTTGCCTGGAGTCCACTCATTAAATTCTGAGTACGTGCAACAGGAAGCCAGGCTGCTTGCGAGAGGAAGGGCCATCGTTGTTGTTCCTCCTCAAGGTAGGAAGTGACTGAATTTGCTGAAGGTCCTTTTGCCTACCATGCCCTTGACAAAATTTGGCACACTAGGTTGCTCAGGTTTTATAGCAACCCGTTTATTTCTTCCAAAGAGCTTCCCTGAGAGTTCTATAAACAAACACGATGGCTCCGATGGGGGATTCAGTGGCTGGAAATGATGGGCCACAGGCAGTGTTTCCTGTGCAGTGGGCTTCAGGCAAGATGTGGAAACATCTGTGAGGAAAAAGGAAAACTTGGCACTTCTCACAGGCAAAAGCAACTTTCCTGGGTCGTATTTGGTGGTATATTTCTGACCTTGGAAACTTGGGTTTGGGGTAATCACTTTAGTAATTGGGAAAGCATAGGAAACTTTTATTGGTGTTGTTGTCTAGGATATATTCCTGTGATTTCCCCTCTTGTTTATTTTCCATTTTGATATTTATTGTTGGATGGTAAAAATTGATTTTCCCCCTTTCTTCCTCCTCCTTGGTAGTGAATTCATCTTTTCCTGATCAATTTTGTTAGTTTTTTTTCCTCACATGTTTTAGAAGTCCTGTGATTCACGAGTTCAGCCTAAGTGCATGTTTTCATTTTCTCTCTCTCCTTCCCTATCTGACACCCCTTTCTGACAAGCTGTTTTTTGTTGCCTCCATTTGACCTCTTCTATCAATCCTTGACCTTTCTCTTCATCCCTACATTCTCCCCTCTCCCCAGTGTCTAGAACCAGACTTTGGGATGCTGGCCAGGCTTCCTCTTCACAGAATGCCAGCACCATCACAGGTACTGTAGTCGAGCCAGCAGATGACTGGTCCTTTGTTCTGCTGTGCCTCCGACTGACTCATCATGTCTTTCAAATCAGAAAGCTCTCTAAAAGCTATGACTCCAAGCAGCAATTCATAGTAGCTTTTCCCAGCGTCCTTTCAAGAGGGCTAGAGCTCAAGCTGTGACATAGGTTCTGGCTGCCCTTTTCACAAGAGGCTTGACCTCTTAGGAGCAGACACTGTGACTACCTCAGCCTCCTTGAGGATCCTGGGCCTGATGGCTGGGTGACCGCCCCATTAACCACCTCAGGTTTCTTTCCTACCTTGGGCACAAGGAATTGTATCTTTTATTTGTAAGTAGAGTTTTACTACATAAAATCGCTCGCTCTCCTCAGTCTCTTCTTGCTGTGTGATGGTGGCTGTGAGGGGCTGACCATGTGAACTTAAGAAATCATTCTTCATAGTAGTTCTTGATTTGTAATGGAAAAGCTACACAGCCCATCTACCTCACTGTACTACAGTGAGAAGTCTGCCAACCTGCTGGGGAGCACAGCAGGGCTAGCTTCCCACTCACCAGCCTTGCTCTTGATACCATGGTTCTACTTGAATTTCTCCAAAGTTCAGGTAGAATGGAGGGACAGTCCATAATTGAAAGCAACAACAACAAATACCATCTCAAGCTGCTGCTAATCACCGCTTTATTATTGCTATAGGGGCATGAGGATGCTGTGTGGGAATACCTAGTTTTTCAAAGGAAAGAACTTTGAACAAACAAGAGGGTGAGTTCAAAAGTATTTCTATTAGGTTCTGGTTCATCCATGCACAGGTTTGCTCTAAACAAGACATGTTTGAACATGGCTCAGATGTCAGCGGATGGCTGAAGACAGGTCCTCTCAGGAATACACTTGTCTGAATCTCCTCAGGGTGCCGTAAAAAATACCCACCATGGAGCAGTTAGTGGTTCAAACTGAAGGGAGGGAAAAAGGATTTTGAGGCCTAATAACAAAATATTTTAAAAAGCTTTAGTAGCTATCTCCCCAAATCATTGAAACTTTTCAAAAAGTTTACAGAACTGACACCCCACCCAAATCAACAGTTGTGAGTTGGATCAAGCATTTTCATGAACCTCTAGAAGACCTCAGAGATGAACAAAACAGAGAAGTCAGCACCGAAGCTTAGGACAAACTGTTGTTGTTGCTGTGTGATTAGAAAGGGATACTATTGATTGATCTTCTCAAAGGACCCAGAGTGATCACGGGGCGGTGGGGGTGGTGTTATGATGAAGAAATTCTAAGAAAATGGAAAGTTGCATGGCAAGGAAACTGCCAAGAAATTTGTAGCAAGGAAAGTTTTTCTGTCACCCTCCATCTGCTCATCATTCAAGGGTATCAAGGGCTGTGCTATAAGAATTTGATTGGGAAACTTTCCCCCCATCCCCTCTGCAGCCTGGTCTTGCCCCTTCAGACTTTGACAAACTCAAAGACGTTTAAAAGGACCCTGATTTGAGGCCCTCCAGGATGCCAAGCTGTCATTTGATTCTATGTAAATTTAAGAGTTCAGAGTTCTTCAGGAAAGGATTAGAGAGAGAGAAACTCCACCTAGATAGAGGATATATCAGAAAATAGATTTGAGAAATCATTATTTCTTTTGCTTTATGTATTAGTCTAGGTGCTTTGGAGAAACAAATCCACAGCAACTCATGTATATGAGAGAGTTTTATGTAAAGAAAATGTGCATCATGAAGACATCCCAACCCAATGCTGCCCAAGCCCACAAGTCCAACATTAACCCATTAACCCAACACCAGTCCACAAAGTC
>NW_022111324.1:5873543-5887978 GCF_000313985.2 Echinops telfairi
AGACCCGAGAGCTAGAAAGGCGAGGCTCACCACCCACTTATCCCTCCGCCTTTCAATTAGCCCCACATGTGATTATCGGCCAGGTTGGCACAATTAACTAACTCACTTTATAAGGGTTTGAATGATTTTATAGTAATTCCTTTTTACTTACCCTTGTTTAAAAAATGCTTTTAATAATCAGAGAAGTTACACTTTTCTCCACTTCCAACATGGTTAAGTTCCAGAGACCTTTCGGAGATGAACTTTCCTCTTGCAGAATGTGTGGAAAACTGTACCTCCTTCGTGTAGCAGTGTTGTGGGTTAAATTAGATAGTACATATAAAAGTAGAACGTTCAGGAAGAAAGCTCATTGTTAACACAGTTCTGTCCTTCTAAGTATTCAATTTACTGGTGGCAAAATCTATCCTGAACTTATACTAAGCTGTGAGGTCACAATTTGTTGCACTTTTATGCATGGGGGAGAAGGCTGCTTGACTATCATGTTGGCTCTTCTCCACCTCCACTTAGGGGTAGGTCTGACAATCTCTTCGCAGTTAGCTGGATGCTCTAGTAACAGCCCGGGTTCTAGGAACAAGACTAGTGCCGCTGCCGCCGCTGCTGCGCTTGTCTCTCGCACTGAGGACTATGTGTTAGAGATTGTCAACGCGACATGTGACCGGCTCCCCTCATCTTCACAGTATTCTTTTGAGATGGGCACAACAATTAGTTCTGTTGATAGGTAAAGAAACAGGAGCTTTAGAAAAGTGAAATAATTCAAGGACACATGCTGTGTAAGTGGTGGGCTAAGAATTTGGATCCAGGAAGATCTGGAGAAGCCCTGGCTCACTCTCAAATATGACAGGGGATTCCAACCACAGCTCCGCACACCTCTCCTCAAAGAACTGCGAGGCCCGGAAAAAGGGAGACATGGCCATTTGAATGAAATTAGACAGGGAATAGCAACCTAAGAGATCAATCAAGATGTCTACTTGCACCAAGCTCAACCCGAATCCGCTGCCATTGAGTTGTTCTGACTGATAAAGCCCCTATTGGACAGAGGAGAACTGCTGCCTGGGTGTATACACACACGTTCCCTGGCTTATAAATATATATAAATGTTCTCTGGGCTTCTTTGCAGGAGCAGACAGCCCCGTTTTTAAAATTTATTTAAAAATCATTTTATTGGAGGCTTGTACAGCTCTTATCACAATCCATCCATCCATCCACTGTGTCAATCACATTTGGACATGTGTTGCCATCATCATTTTCAAATTATTTTCCTTCTACTTGAGCCCTTGGTATCAGCTCCTCATTTCCCCCGCCCCTCCCTTCCCCATCCTCCGTCCCTTATGCACTCTTAATAATTTATATTTTTTTTTTCATGCCTCACACTGACCGATGTCTCCTTTCACCCACTTTTCTGTTGCCCATCCCCCTGGGAGGGGGCTGTATGTAGATCATTGTGATTGGTTCCCCATTTCTCCCCCTACCTTCCCCTTACTCTACTGGTATCCCTACTCTCATTATTGGTCCTGAGGGGTTTATCTGTCCTGGATTCCCTGTGTTTCCAGCTCTCATCTGCACCAGTGTACACGCTCTGGTCTTGTCAGATTTGTAAGGTAAAATTGGGGTCATGATAGTGTTGGGGGTGGGGGAGGAACCATTAAAGAACTAGAGGAAATTTGTATGTTTCATCAGTGCTATACTGCACCCTCACTGGCTCATCTCCTTCTTGTGACCCTTCTGTAAGGGGATGTCCAATTGTCTACAGATGGGCTTTGGGTCTCCATTCTGATCCCCCTCATTTGCATTGAAATGGTTGTTTGTTTGGTGTCTTCTGATGCTCCATAGTTGATCCCATCGACACCTCGTGATCACATGGGTTGGTGTGTTTCTTCCATGTGGGCATTGTTGCTTCCCTGCTAGATGGCTGCTTGTTTAGCTTCAAGCCTTTAAGACCCCAGATGCTATATCTTGTAATAGCTGGGCACCATCAGCTTTCTTCACCACATTAGCTTAGGCACCCAAGATGATAACTGTTTAAATCCTCTGGGGGGTCGGGGTTCTACAACGTCCTAAAAGGTCCCTGTGAGTTGGAGTTGACTCAGCAGCAATGGGTTTGGTTTGGGTTTGAACTTGGCAATCGGGGGGCAGTGGAAGTTCAGTGGTAGATTTCTCACCTCCCACGCTGGAGACCTGAATTTGATTCCTGGTCTATGTGCCTCACGTGCAGCCAGCAGAGACGGATGTGCTGCTACACAGCTTTCAGCTGGACTAAACACAGAGTAGGAAGGAGGTCGGGTGGTCTAATTCTAAAAGTCAGTCAATAAAAATCCTAGGGAGCAGAGTTCTACTCTGACACACATGGGATTGGCGGGGAGGGAGCTGCTCGCCATGAAGGGGAGTCAACTTGAGGATAACTGGTTTAATCTGACAGCAATGCTCTCATGGACTATAGGGGGAGACCCTTGGAAACCATCCAAGAGACTGTCACAAGCTCCAGAAAGTGGACAGAATTCAGAATCACCGGATCATAGGATTTCTAAGGAGGGTATGATGACAATGAGGTGCTACAGATGAGGGCGATATGATCACTTAAAGACCCTGTAGCTAAATCACTCCCAAGGATGAGCAGTGTCTTTTAACGGCACTGTTTGGTGCATACAAAAATTACGACTAATTAATTTACTTCTATTTCTCTTTTTAAGCTAATAATTTTTAAGGGCTTAAGTAAAGATGGCCTCTTTTGACTCCACAGGCCAAAAATAATTTTTATAAGAGGCCATCTACTAATTGGAATTGGCACTTATACTCTCAGAAGGCTCTCAGTGTGTGAATACACACTTGTCCTTCAGCCACGGCCTCTTCTCTTTGTGCTTGGCTCAACAATACTATGACTTGGGCTGTCATCTCTCATAAGTTTGTGGGAAATGATTTCCCTTTAATAATCTAACTACAATGTTAGGGGTCCGTACATCCTCTGAAGCTCCTTATTAGCTCAGATTAAAAATATGAAAGGGTCAAGGAATAGAGTTGACTTGAGCAGAAAAGTTTTTATTTTTAAGGAAAACAAATTATAATGTGGTGCCCAGCTAGTCCTACCAGCTGCGAGAAAGGAATCACATTAGAGGATTCTGGATATCGTGTAAGAAAAATGTGGGACAATCTAAAATCATAAAGGAGACCAGGCTCGTTGGTCAGAGAGGGATAGGTGGGAACTCTGAGACCATGGCCCTTACATTACCCTTCAGATCTGGAAATGGGGATTGATAACCACAAGGATTAATATCCAATCCACCCATTGTTTGTGGCAGACGAATGATGCTATCTGCTTCCATAAAGATTGGCAGAGACCCTGTCAAGGGTCACTCTCCATTGGAATTAACCAATGTCAGAGGGTTTGGGTGTGGATTTTTATAAGGTGAACAGTTACATGAGTGAGGAAGCACACCTTGGAGTAATCAGCTATTTTCTTGGAATGTGAAGTTGGACTCCATTTTGCATGGGGCACAAGTGTGACTTTGGCCATTCAGAAGGAAAAGGAGGTGCAGGTGCCGGAAGGAAGACTGTTCAGGGCTGAAGCCATCCTTGTGACTGAGTTCCTGTGCACTAAACTGGGTCTTGTGCCTCCTCAGGCTCTTCAGTTTGTAGGGACAGAGCTCGGAATGCTCTGACAGCTCTGAAAGGGCCCTAAAAGTTGACAACTGCTGGACAGAAACAACTTCCAGCTTCCATTGACTCCTCAGCCTTGGGACATTGAACCAGAGCTCAGTCTTCTCACAGCTGCAGATTGACTCCTGCCTTTGAGAAGATTCAAATATGCTCCTAGCATAACCCCCTCCCTTCCTTGTCCTCCCTCTGTACACTCTCCTCTGATTCTACCCACACGCCAAAGGAGCCTGTGTGGAAACCTGTGGTCATGGTTGACAGATCAAAGATCTAAGGACACCGGAGCTGGAGAGGGCTTAGAAGTGAACTAATCAAGCTCCTCATTGTGCCGCCAGTAGCGATTTGCCCACGGCCCCACAGGGGCAAACATAGGACAAGGGCGCAGGGCTTCTCCCTGACTTTCTCCCTTGTTTTTCAGAGTCGCAGGAGTTGGAGTGGACTTAGTAAACAATAATAATGGAATGGCAACTAACCAACAATAACAACAACAACAAGCAGAAAGGATGGATGATGCAACATATGTGAAAATACCTGGTAGATTATGATGTATAAATACATATCACATGGACATGGACTTGTGTGTGTGTGTATTAAGAACAGAAGACTACCTAAAAAACTTAAGCTCGCAAGACAAACTTTAACTCTCAGGCTGTATCATAGAAAGGCGACTGACATTCCCAGAGTCCAACTTTCCCCAACTGTAAAACAGAAGGAACAATGGGGTCGACTTGTAAAGTTGCTGCCTGCCACACAGAAGCCTCTCCATCAATAGTGGGAGATACATGAAGGAATGAAAATCCACTTACTTAGAATAGGCTTGGAGATAATGGGCAGCTAATGGAAAGCTTGGGCATACCCCAGGGTAGTGCTGGGCACATTCTGATTGTCAACAAAAGTTGGTTGAATCTATTTCCGCTTGAATCTTTAGGTTTTCTGACCAATTGTTATTTTTAGTAAGTGAGAGCAGCTTTGTGCTGACAGACCAGAATAGGCAGTGTGGGAGCTGGGAGGCCATAAAAGCACCCATGGAGAAAGTAACCCTGGAGGCTGACTCACTGGGAGGCAAATGCAATTTAAGCTTCAGGGTCCCTGTGGGAGCCAGGAGTTGCTGAGAACCGCAGTGTCCTAGAAGTCTCTGGGAGATACAAATGGTTAACCTTCTCAGTTGATGACCAAAGGTTGGCGGTTTCAGTCCACTCAGGAGCTCCTCAAAGTTCTGGTGATCTCCTTCAGAAAATTCAGGTACTGAAAGCCCTGTGATGCTCTTTTTGACTTTTATGAACATAGAGTCGCCATGAGCTGAAGTTCGGTAGCGTGTTCCTTATTGGTAAAGGAAACAGGATGTGGTTGGAAAGCACATCTGTGTAGTCATTTTCTGGAAAATATATTTCAAAGAATGAGTATTGAATCTTTAAATATTTAGCCATTGGTTATGATGTCTTATCCCCCCAAAATTCGTATTTTTATACCTACTTTTATATCCATAATTTCGTATTCTTTTTCTTATAGAATGTCCCTTTCAATCATACAAGCTTTAGACTCAACTAAACTTGACTTCGTTTCTACATCCTTTACACAGAAGAGCAGCCTCATTGGAGCCCATCTTCTTTAAAGAACGAATGTCCAAGGCCAGACCTCAACCTTGGCAGTAAGACACACAATGTAAGTATATTTGTGTCCTTGAAGATGAGACAAGGTCACAGAAGGCTTAGGTGTGGTTGCTGTAAAAGAAAAATGATCTCAAACCTAGACTGTGACAGAAATTTGGGAGAGAAAAAATTTGGAAGCTTCTTCGGGGATGAAATTAGCATCTCTGATAAAATGCTTAACCTATTTTATGGAAACTATAATGGGATTAAAGCTCATTCTGGGAAATTAATCATCCACCTACCCACCCAGCTGACTGTCAGTCAAGAGTCTAGCGACCTTTAACCAAGTATTCCTTTTGTTTCTAGTCTTATTATCTAATCGTCTCTTTTCCTATAAAATGTCACTACTAAGAGGAAATCTTTGGGTGGGTCTTTTGTAGCAAGATTACAATAAATTTTGACCAGTTCTCATAACCAAGTTTTCTGGAATGCCTTCTCCTCACCTTCCTTCTGTTTATCATCATTAGATCCTTTAGTAAGCCTCACTCAACCTGTGTAGTTTTTTTGGTACTTTCCCTTTATACCATGTCTTGTTAAATGTCTATATAGTGATCTTCTCTCCTTTGATGAATGGGAAGCATTATTTTAACACAGATCCTACTAATTTCTTTGATCTTTCTACCTCTGTCCTGCCTAACTTTTTGACGCTTGCATCTTCTAGTTCCTGGCCAAAGTCAGTGCCTAAACAGAACTTAGTGAGTATTGGGCAGTGAATTGGTTATTATTATTATTATTTTAACATACTGGGACAAGAACCAACATTTGATCCCTCCTACCACCATGCTGTGTTCCAGGTCACATGAACCCTGCTGAGGTCCACAAATGGAGCAGTCTGCTAGTCTGGGCTTCCTCAGCCACTCAGAGCCATTAGCCAGAGACACAAACCCAGATACACAGAGCTGGTAGCCTAGAACCAGAGACCCATATTTTGGGACATAGGAGAGAAGTACAGGGCCAGATGTTTCTATTCATGTTATTAGTTTCCTATGGGTGCAAGTTGACAGAGTAAATTAGACCTTCAGTCAACAATTTATACACATTTTGTTTAATGACATTGCAATCCTATCAATGTAACAGCATGTGGTAGTTACATAATCTGGTGTTGATTTGCGACTTGAGAGGATTAAGAGTAAAGGGGTGGAGTCTAGTCTGTCAATCAGATCATAGCCAATGAGGCCTGGCCTTCTGAGAATTCTGGGAGCTCTTGTATTTTCCTCCTTGAAAATGGGAGACACTTTCTCTCTCTCCTCACTTCCTTGAAGACTCTCTACTGACAAGACACATAGCACTATGCTGAGAGACCCCATGCCCTGGGAACTGGAGAAGCCATGTGGAGACCCCAGCCTGTGCTGAGATGCTTATAATGCCACTGGACCCACAAGACTTCCCACACACTGGCTTGTGATCTTCCTGCATTTGGCATCATTGCATGTGATTCGTGACTCTGAAGAGGACTTTATAGATTTGTATCAGACATATGGGCTAATATTGAACGTATGGACTTGATCTGGACTGGGCTGGGATGTTTTCTCAATATTCAACTGCTCTTGTACATGAAGCTCTTCCTATACACATGTGAGTGTCTGTGAATGTGTTTCTCTAGTCTACCAGACCCACACAGCACTATCCTCACTTCCTCCTTGAGGCTCCCATTTCCACCCATCCTTCTTCCCTGCCCTCCCATGCCTTCGGAACTTTGCTTTTAGGTATATGTTGCCCTTTTGGTCTCATATGATTGGTTGTCCTGAGGAGAACGTTCCTCCCTGGTGCTATCGTTTACTTTATAGGACCATTTTTTTTAAGGAAAGTTGACTGCTGGAAGGGAATTCCATTCTAGGCTTGATGGGTCACAGTCTCTATTAGACCACTAAGTCAGGCCTTTTTTTTTTTTTTACAATTTTTAATTATGTTTTACACTTTCCCCTCCTTCTCTGTCTAGTATTTTCTATTGTAATCCTGTTAAGAACAGTTAGCAGTGGTTACCAGGCCCCATGTAGTTATACGGTCTCTGGATGCTGAAGGCTATGGTAGGTTGTGGTTCACATGGTCCAATTATTCTTTGGACTAATTGTTTATTTTGTCTTAGGTTAGTTTCTTTAGCGAAGTGAAACCAGTGAGGCTTATGTGTGTGTGTGTGTGTGTGTGTGTGTGTGTATGTAAGCATGCATGTATGTATTTATCTCAAGGAAACAGTTCACACAGTTGTACAGGTTGGTAAGTTCTAACTTGTGGGTCAGATGTCAGGTTGAAGACTCTGCCTACCTCATATAGCTAGCTACAAGGGCTAACAAACTCAAGATCTGTAGATCAGATGGTAGGCTGTCGACTGCGGAAGTGAACGAATCCAAGGTCAGGAGGTAGGAAGATACACTACTGACTGCAGAGGCAGCAGTTTGCTGACTCACATCCACAAAACCAGATGTCAGATAATGAGCCAGAGGCAGGATCCAGATTCCATAGAAAGCAAAATAGCTTTGCCAGAACATCCACATATATTAGAACTGAACAGTTTCCCAGGAAACAACATTGCAACAAATTGGCTGCTATAGCAGACCTCATCAAGGAGGTGATTCCATTTTATCAAATCACATTGTCCGGGATGACCACATCATTCCCAAACAACCACTGAGAGTTATGGCCCAGTTAAGCTGACACACAATCCTAACCATCACACTTTAAATATTTGATTTTCTTCCCTGTTCTTTGCTCCAGAGAAGGACAAATGGTTGCCTCTTGGATGGCCATCCTCAGTCTTCTAAGATTCCATTTATTACTCAGCAATAGATGTATGTCCACAGTCTACCATTTCAGGAGGTGGCATATAATCAAAAACCAATGGTGTTGAAGGAAGAAGTTCAAATTGTACTGAATTCATTAGCCAAAAACAAGGCTGCATGAATTAATGGAATACCCATTGAAGTGTTTCAGAAAACTGAGGAAGCACTGGAAACACTCACTCATCTACGCCAGGAAGTTTGGAGGATAGCTCCTTGGCCAACTGACTGGAACAGATTCATATCAGTTGCTATTCCAAAGAAAAGTGACACAACAGAATGCTCAAATGATAGAACAATATCATTGATATCATACACAAGTAAAATTTTGCATCAGATAATCCAACAATGGTTGCAGCTGTGCATTGACAGGGAGTTGCCAGAAGTTCAGCCAGATTCAGAAGTGGACGTGGACCAAGGGATATCATTGCTGATGTCAAATGGCCCTTGGCTTAAAGAAAAGAATACCAGAGAGATGTTTACTTGTGTTTCATTGCAAAGGCATTCAACTGTGTGGACCATAATAAACTGTGGATCAGCTTGAGAAGAATGGGAATTCTGCAACCCTTCATTGTGCTCATTCAGAACTTGCACATGAATCAAGAGGCAGTTGTGTGAATAGAACAAGGGTTTAAAATCAGGAGAGGTGGGCATCAGAGTTGTATTCTCCCACCATAGTTGTTCAATATAGATGCTGAGCAAACGTCAGAGAAGCTGGATTATATGAAGAAGAGTGCTGCCTCAGGATTGAAGGAAGGCTTATCAGCAACCTGAGATATGCAGATGACACAGCCTTGCTTGCTGAAAGTGAGGAGGCACTGAAGCACTTCCTGATGAAGATAAAGGATTGTCGCTTCAGTATGAATTACAACTCAATGTAAGGAAGACCAAAATCCTCACAACTGCACCAATAGGTAATATCATGATAAGTTGAGAAAAAGTTGATGTTGTCAAGGACTTTGTCTTACTTAGATCCATAGTCAATGCTCACGGAAGCAGCAGTCAAGGGCGAGAGGAATTACTGAAACCCAAATGAAGGCTGAGCATGATAGTGGGACAAGAGGAAAGTAAAAGGAAATCGAGGAAAGAACTATGAGACAAAGGTCATTTATAGAGATCTAAATACAGGCGTGTACGTATGTAAATATATTTATATATGATGATGTGGAAATGGATTTATGTACATATATTCATAGGTTTAGTATTAAGGTAGCAAATGGACATTGGACCTCCACTCAAGGAGTCCCTCAATGCAAGAACACTTTGTTCTATTAAACTGGCATTCCACGATGCTCCATGATGCTCACCTTCCTGACATGATCACTGAAGACAAAGTGAGTGCATAAGCAAATGTGGTGAAGAAAGCTGATGGTACCAGGCTATCAAAAGATATAGTGTCTGAGGTCTTAAAGGCTTGAAGATAATCAAGTGGCCATCTAGCTGAGAAGCAACAAAGCCCACCTGGAAGAAGCACACCAGTCTGTGTGATCATGAGGTATCATTGGGTTCAGGTATCAGTCATCAAAGAACAAAAACTCATATCATTGTGACTGAGGGGGAGTGTGAAGTGGGGACCCAAAGCCCACCTGTAAACAACTGGACATCCCCTTACAGAAGGGTTGTGGGAAAAGATGAGCCAGTCAGGGTGTAGTATGGCATGGATGAAACATACAACTTTCCTCTACTTCTTTAATGCTTACACACACACACACACACACACACACACACACACCCCTATCATAACCCCAATTCTACCTTACAAATGAAGCTGGACCAGAGCATGTACACTGGTACAGATAGGAACTGAAAACACAGGGAATCCAGGACAGATGAACCCCTCAGGACCAGTGGTGAGAGTGGCAATACCAGGAGGTGGAGGGAAGGTGGGGTAGAAAGAGGGAACGGATCACAAGGATCTACATATAACCCCCTCCCTGGGGGACGGACAACAGAAAAGTGGGTGAAGGAAGATATCGGACAGTGTACGACATGACAAAATAATAATTTATAAATTATCAAGGGTTCATGAAGGAGGGAGGGAGGGAGGGGGGAAGTGAGCTGATACCAAGGGCTCAAGTAGAAAAAAATGTTTTGAAAATGAGGCTACCAACAAATTTACAAATGTTCTTGACACATGGATGTATGTATGGATTGTGATAAGAGTTGTAGGAGCCTCCAATGAAAAGATTTTTTGAGAAAGAGCGAGATCAGAAGGCAAGTTGCATTAGGTAAATCTGCTTCACAAGACCTCTTTAGAGCACTGAAGAGCAAGGCTATTACTTTGGTGACTAAGGTGTGCCTGACCCAAGCCACGGTATTGTCCTTTGCATCATATGCATGTGAAAGTTGGACATTTAATAAGGAAAAGACCATAGAAGAATTGATGCATTTGGACTGTGGTTTGTGGGAAGAATCTTGAAAATACCATGGACTTCTAAAAGGACAAACTGATCTACACTGGAAGACGTACGGCCAGAGTGTTCCTTAGAGGCAACAATGGCAACACTTTGACTTACATACTTTGGACATATTGTCAGGAGAGACCAGTCCCTGGAGACCGACATCATGTTTGGTAAGTGGAGGGGCAGCGAGAAAGAGGAAGACCCTTGATGAGATGGATTGATACAGTGGCTGCATCAATGGGATCGGGCATAGGAACAATAGTTGGGATGGACAGGACTGTGCAGGGATTCATTCTGTTGTGCATAAGATCTTTATAGGTCAGAGCTGACTTGATGAAACTTAAGAACAACAACAAAAGGATGTAGAATAATGTCTTTGTAGACTGTGTTATGCCAATTGACCTATACAGTCCTGAAGACTATGGTCTTACATCTTCAAGCCCAGTGGCTCATTTCCTCAAGGAGTTTGGCTATAGCTAAGAAGTTTTCATAACTTTGTCCCCCATATGCTCTGCAGCCTCTTTGGATATACTTTCAGCAATACAAATACATATGTAGAAATATTCTCTTGCCATTCCTATATGCATATACTTGTGAGTGTACGCTTGTTTGCCTTATCACATCTGTTCAGCTTCCCTGTTTACCTATGTATGTACATGTAGATGTTGTTCGTTATTACTATTATAGGATTGCGTGTGTACTAGTAGTTGCCTGTGTTGTGTGTGCCTCCCAGAGACTTCCTTGGCCATTGGCCCCACGGTGCTGCAGGGCTAGTTTCTAGATTGTCGGTGATGGCTGTGGTTTATAGCCTTACCACATGGAATATTACTCAAGTGTCTACATATTGCCACCCTAAGCCTTTTATTTGTTTTTTGATCAACATTTTAAATTTCACAAATAGAGCCTTAGTTCAAGAAGTTGTGTCCTTTCCAAATGCACATGATCCTACAAATATCTCTGAGTTATCCATGATCTCTATCTTAACAAGTGACAACCGGATCTGACTGGGTTCCTTCTGTTTTCTCTCACTCACTTTGCATGTGCCTCAGATGATTCATTTAACCTCAGTAAAATGAGCCTCCGATTACTCATTGGTAAAGTGCTCAGTATTGGGAGGGGCACTTTGGAGTCCATTTGATCAGTCTAAACTGATCTCATAACCACCCTACATTTTATACTTTAAAAAATGCTTGCGTGTGGACCGAGGTGCTTTGGGACTGCCTGTAGAGATTATTGAAATCCTTCTTGTTTCAAAACAGAGACAAAGGGGCTACCAGAAGATCCAGACCTTTCCCTTCCTTTAGCTCCCAGCAGAGAGTTGGTTCTGGAAAGAACAGCTTTGAGATTTATGTTTTCATTTAGGTGAATATAACAAGTCCGCTCCCCACCCCCTTTTTAAGCCTTGTGCTGAAGTTGTGCTAGAAAAGGACATTGAGTTTTATAAAATGGAGGGTCGGTAACAATGGAGGAAATTCTCTGTCAGATAGATGGACATGGTGGCCGGCAGCACTGGGAACCATCAAACAACAACGATTGTGAGGATAGCAAGAGACCGAGTGATGTTTCATTCTGTTTTACCTTCATACAAGGCAGTCATGAGTAGGAACTGACTGCTGGCAATGAACAGCAACGCCCAGGGACCCTCTGGTGGGTTCAGCTGCTGACTTTGTGGTGAGAAGGTCCATGCACAACACACTAGACCACCAGGGTTCCTCTAGCAAAGTACTTGTTTTAAATTAGGGTTTTATGAATTAAAAATGCTGCATGAGCTCTTAATGCCTGTTATCACTGATAATAAATGAAGGAGGGGTGTCCACTTGTCCCTGTCAATCCTGTGGGCACAAGGGTCCTGGGGTCATGTGGAAGTGGCATATAGGGAGCTAGGTGCCAGGTGGGATGAATTGTATACCTGCCTGCTCAGGACCAGCCAGCCCTGGGAGTTTTCTGGGCCCCATGCAAGGTGGCTTGTGCTACACTCTTCTGGTCACTGACTCGAGTGCTTCTTGAATTACTGCAAGTCGGACTCATAGAAACCCCACAGACTACAGGGGGAAAAAATGCTGCCCGGTCATCCTGCACTGTCTCCACAATTGTTGGTACTCTCCAGTCCATCGCTGGGGACACTGTTATTTTAGTGTCCACCCACCTATGGCGTTGTTAATGACAAGGTCAGCACATTGAAACTGCCAGCCACTCCTTTGGAGAAAGACGAAGCCGTCTCCTCCTGTAAAGATTTACACTCTCAGACACCCACAGGGGCATTCTCCTTTGTCCGATTGGGTCCAGATGAGTCTACACTGATTCAATGGCAGTAAGGCTGTGTGTGTGTGTGTGTGTGTGTGTGTGTGTGTGTGTGTGTGTGTGTTTAAAGATACACAGCTATTTAATTAATAGCACAGCTGAGATTCAAGCCAACTATAGCCTGGTTTGAAAGTATGTGCATATCCACTCATATCACATGTCTTCTTGAACTTCCCAGGTTCCCAGGCCCCTGAGTTCAAGCTTAAGGAGCCTTGATGATACTGTCAGATAAGCTAGGACTCTCAATCACAAGGTCAGTGGTTCAAACTCACCAGCTGCTCCAAGAGAAGAAGCTGAGTCAGGCCGCTCTGGTAAAGATTGACAGTCTCAGAAACTTCGTGCAGGGTGACTATGAGTCAGAATCAACTCCACAGAAATGGATAGGTGGGCTGATTCCCGCTCGGGTTGTCTGTGTATGCTCAGCTCAGTTGGCAACGGCCGTGTGGCCACTCCCATTGTTTCTCTGTGTTCAAAGCCAAATGTGAGGATAAACAGGTGCCCGGCTCATGGGTATGCTGGAAGCTGACGGGGTTTGGGGCCGTTGAGAAGCATGCAGGAGTGAATGTGACATCTGCACCCAGTAATTATCCATGGTAGTCAGAACCAGGCTTTGTCTGTGAAAACAACCTTCATGTGACCAACGCAGGTCGCAGGTGGGAAAGGCAAGGGACCTGACAGAGAGTTTAACTGGATTCCATTAGCACTCCAAACAAGCTCCCAGAACAGGCATTGTAAAAGGGACTTGTGGGGACTGATCTTTAAAGCACGCCATGCAGCCCCACTGGAAATACTGTATTTAATGTCAACTTGCTTTGACCTTTAGTTTGGTGGCATTTACTAATTCTATGAAAGCAGCCATTTCTTATTTCCCCTGAAGCTTCATAGAAAATCAGACCATTAGCTAAGCCCTGTGGAGGTGAATATCTCTAAAATGCTCCCTGCTACCCACAATCTGGGAAATGATATCCCACCCCCTCCATTATTTTGAATCATTTAAATTTGACACCAGTGGAATCAGAAGAGATGGATACTTTACTAACAATTCAAAGCACCAGTGTGATATTTTGGGCACAGCGAGTGGCCCTGACTCCTGGGTGGAAGAAGGGCTCCTGGTGACAAATGCTTCAGGGGCCCTGGTTACTTGGTGGTGGCTTTCCGCTGCAGCCATAACACATTATCACAGACTTAGTGACTTACAATGACACCCATTTCTTTTAAAAAAAATCATTTTGTTGGGGGCTCATACAACTCTTATCACAATCCATACATACATCAATTGTGTAAAGCACATTTGTACATTTGTAACCCTCATCATTCTCCAAACTTAGTCTCTACACTTAAGTCCCTGGCATCATTTCCTCATTTTTCCCACTCCTTCCCCACTCCCCCCTCACTCATGAACCCTTGATAATTTATAAATTATTATTTTGTCATATCTTACAGTGTCTGATATCTCCCCTCACCCACCTCTCTACTGTCCGTCCCCAAGGGAAGAGGTTATATGTAGATCCTTATAATCGGTTCCCCCTTTTCACCCCACCCTCCCTCATCCCTCCCGGTATCGCCACTCTCACCACTGGTCCTGAAGGGATCATCTGCCCTGGATTCCCTGTGTTTCCAGTTCCTATCTGTACCAGTGTACCTCCTCTGGTCTAGCCAGA
>NW_022111324.1:5890643-5891785 GCF_000313985.2 Echinops telfairi
ACTGCATTTGCTTATGTACCTATCTCATCTTCAGCGATCACGACACCCATTTCTTATCTGGAAGTTTACCCAGACATTCAAGTGGACTCACCTGGGTTCTCTGCTCATGGTCTTACAAATCCAAAGTCGAGGAATTGGCCAGGCCGGCCTCTGATCTGAGGCTTGGATGCAGAATCTGCTTCCAGGCTCGTCAGGTTGTTGCCAGAGTCTGGTTTCCTGTGGTAGAAGGACTGAAGTCACACTTTCCTTGCTGGCTCCCACCTGCAGCTGTTATCATGTTTAGAAGACCTCACAGGCCCTGCTACCCAGCCCCTTTCACCGTCAAAGGCAGCAACCGTGGGTTGAGCCCTTCCTCCTTCAGAGTTCCCCATCCTTGTTGTTTCATCTCTCCTGCTTCCACTTAGAAAAAGCTCTCTGCTTTTAAGTGTTCGTGTAATTAGATCATGTCCACTTTGGACGATATAGGATAGCCTTGTTTTAAGGGTTCAAACTTCAGTTACATCTGCAAAGTTTCTTTTACCAGTACATTCTGATCGGGGATAAAGGCATGGGCGTCTTTTTGAGAAGCGGGAGCACATGCTGCCCATTACCCATGCTACCCCCTGCTCCTTGTAGGGCTCAGATTCTTGGGCCATTGAGCTGTGGAAGCAACACTTAGAAGTTGCTTTGACAATCTGGAGATACCTAAAGAAAATGGAAATTGATCTACCTTATGACCCAGCCATCCCTCTACTGGGCATATACCCGGTGGATGCAACAAATAAAACATGACCAGTCATCTGTGCTCCAATGTTCATTGCGGCACAATTCACAATCGCAAAGACTTGGAAACAGCCTAAGTTTCCATCAATAGATGAGTGGATTAGTAAACTCTGGCACATACACACAATGGAGTACTATGCAGCACTGAAAAGCCCGGTAGATTGCATGAAACATCTCACCTTGTGGGAAGAGCTAGAAGGAATCATGCTAAGCGAGGTAAGCCAAAAGCAAAAGGACAGGTATAACATGAGTCCCCTGAGGTAAGTACAATCAGCATAAAGGGAGTGGAGGAGTGGGCATTTGTCTCGCAGTGGAAGGGTGAAGGCGTGGACGGATGGAGGGGGGACAGCCCACACACGGGGAGGTACATGAGAGTCGGA
>NW_022111324.1:5894291-5899230 GCF_000313985.2 Echinops telfairi
AACCCAAGAGGCAAGCGAATTTTGGGAATAATGAGGGCAATAAATGTATAGATGTGCTTTACACAATTGATCTATGTATTGTGATGAATTGTATGCGCCCCAATAAATTGATTTAAAAAAAAAAGTTGCTTTGGATGATGAAAAGTAAAAGACAGCTATGAGGTGTGAGACCTCTTTGTTGTTAGGCACCGTTGAACCCGTCCTGACTCATGGCACCCCAATGTGCACAGAGTAGAACTTGCAGGCTTTTCAGGACTGTGGCCTTTCAGAAGCACATCATTAGGCCTGTCTTCCCCAGTGACACAGAGTGGATTCAAAGTAGCAGCCTTTCTCCTACCCAGGTGAGAATAAACAGATATCGTTTTGAATTAGGGCCATCCATTTTGTGTTAAAATGGTGCTTCTAATTCTGGCATCCAGTTCACTGATGAGCCCCTGATAACACTATGGGTTAGAATTTGGGCTGCTAACCACAAGGTCAGTGGTTCAAACTCTACTTGGAATAAAATGAGGCTGTCTGCTCCCATAAATATTTATAGCCTCAAAAACTCCCCATAAATCACTATGAGTTAAAATTGACTCAATGAAAGTAGTTTTGAGGGATTTTTGCTTTGTTTTGTTACTGTTATGAGAAGTCATGTAAGGGAACTCATGTATTCGTTATTATCACAATGATTTACTAAATACTTACCAAGTACCTGTTTCCGTTTGAAGTACTTAACGTATAGCAGTACAAGACAAAGAGATATGCTCTCAAGGAGCTTGTATTCTAGGATTGGGGAGACAAAAATAAACTAAGTTGCACTGTATATTAGAAAATTAGGAAGAAAAATAAAGTAGGGGAGGTGGATAAGGACTGGCAGAATTTGGTAAGGGTAGCCTGCAGCTTTAAAGAAGCAGTCAGATAAGACTTTACTAGAATGCTGACCTTTGGAGTAGAGTTTTCCATGGGAGCAAATGCCGACACAGAACAGAGGAGCGCTGAGGAGTGAGTCGGAAGTATGCACCCCGCAGAGGCTGAGAGAGGTGAGGAAGTACCAGTAATGGAATGTAGGGAAGCAGGCGTGCAAACAGGAAGTGTTTCTAGTGAAGCTTCTAGTTGATATTCTGTTTACATATTAACGGTCTGCAATTAAACACACGGACACACCTGGCTTCAAATGATTCATAGCACTGTGAACATTATGCTGGATGATGGCATGAGCCCAGACAAAGCTTCAATTACAATGAACTAATGGAAGATTATATATTGGGGGACAAATTGTGTTCGCTGTCACACCTAGCAACACTTATCTGCCTCCCCATCTCCCCAATTCACAACGCTCAGTTCACTCTGTTCACTAATATTTGAATTCTTGAATCCCAGAAAAAGGTTATTCATTGGTTTTAAGTGGAAACAACATAGTACAGTAAGATGAGCAAGGATTTTAAAACCAAATAAACATGGATTCAAATCTAGATTTTAGTGCCCACTGAATAAATATGAGCAAGTTACTTAAGTCATTGTACTTGTCTTTGTACTTAGTTCTTAATGTTGCAGTGATACCCCCCCCCAACCATAAAATTATTTTCGTTGCTACTTCATAACTGTAATTGTGCTATTGTTATGGATTGGGTGACCCCTGTAAAATGATCATTCGACCACCAAAGGGGTCATGACCCACAGGTTGAGAACCACTGAATAAGGTGCCTTTCTCTCTCTGATGTGTGTAAGTTCTCAACAAACCAATATTCCTTCTTTCCCAGGTGACCTAGCTGATTCAGAAGCCTAATGATTCCAGAGACCCTCAATGGTGGAAATTTGCTGGTTGCTAATTAGCATGTGTGAACCCTACCAAACTGGGAGAAGAATAAGAATTCCAGAACACTTCATTGTGCTCACATGGAACCTGTACATGGATGGAACAAGAGTCAGTTGTACCAACAAAACAAAGGGACACAGCATGTTTTAAAATCAAAAAGGGTGTGTATCAGGGTTTATCCTGCCCCTATACTTGTTCAATCTGTATGCTGAGAAAATAATTAAGGAAGGTGGATTATATGACGAAGAATGTAGTATTAAGATTAGAGGGTGGCTTGTTAACAACCTTGATATGCAAATGACACAAACTTGCTTGCTGAAAGTGAGGAGGATGTGAAGCACTTGTTGATGAAGATGAACGATTTTAGCCTTCAGTATGGATTACAACTCAACACACAGAAAATCAAAATCTTCTTAACTGAACCAATAGGTAATATCATGATAAACGGAGAAAAGATTGAAGTTGCCAAGGATTTCGTCTTGCTTGGATCCATAATCAATACTCATGGAAGCAACAATCAAGATGTCAAATGACACACTGGGTACACATGGGTACAGAGTTACCCATGCACTGGGTAAATCTGTGGCACAAGTCCTCTTTAGAGCATTGAAAAGCAACGATGTTACTTCGAGGACTAAGGTGCACTTGACCTCAGACTATGGTATTTTTACTTGCTTCATCTACATGGGAAAGCTGCACATTGAGTAAGGAAGACTGCAGAAAAATCAAGGCATTTGGATTATGGTGCTGGCAAAGATCGAAAGTACTATGGGCTTCCCAAAGAACAAACAAATCTGTTTTGGAAGAAGTATAGCCAGAATGTTCCTTAGAAGCAAGGATGGTGAGACTGACTTTGGGCACGTTATCAGGAAAGACCAGTCCTTGGAAAGGACATTATACCTCATGAAGCAGAGGGTCAGGGAAAAAGAGGAAGGCCCCCAACAAGATGACAATACAGTGGCTGCCACAATGGATTCAAAATTAAAGCAATTATGAGGACGGCCCTGGATTGACGGTGTTTGGTTCTGTTGCACACAGGGTCAATATGAGTCAACGACACCTAACAACAACAACAACAATTACCACCCACTGCCTCTTTTCTCCTTTGGGAACAACATTCATATTTTCCTTGGAGTTATACTCTTCTCTCTTTCATTGTGTAGTATTTATATGGGATTTATTGATACCCTCCCTTGCTTCTCATCAAATCTGGGGGAATTCTGATTTGTGTAAGTCCCTTGAGGTCAGGGGCAATGTTACGACATTTCTCAAGTTCTTTCGTGGCAATTGAAAGTCATCGGAGACATGAATTTATTGATTAAGTGTGTGTCAGAGAACCACTGGCTTGGGGTAAGAATTTCTAGGAAAAAGAGTCAGCCAGTAGGAGGAACAGGACATCCATAACATTCATGGCCGATGATTAACAGGCCGGTGTGGTCTGATGTAACAGCTGGGTTTCCCATCCACTAGATCCACCTACTCTCTAAATTTCTATTCTCACCATCTTTGGGGGCTGCGACTGGCATCAAAAGTTGAAACACAAAGTGCTTCTTATTGGCTCTTTTTGCTGAAGTCTATTCCTGTGTGAAGACTTGTTTATTTTGCATGGGGAAGAGCTATCCCCACTAGGGTGATGCTGGCTGCTTTGCTTTTACTGGGAGATCTATGGAATTTCTGAATCCATATAGGAGGGCTTTTGACTGACCTGAATCATACTTGGCTCAGAGACTTAGTTCTAAGTTGCTGTTCTAAGGATTGCAGTTCAGCAGTGAATCTGCCTAGAAGTTGAGAGGAAGGAAGGAAGGAAGGAGAGAGGGAGGGACTAAGAAAACAAGAAGGAAATGAGCACTTATTATGCACTAGCTCCGTGTGAAGGGTTGTGTGTGGAGGTGAAGCGCCCGGGACTGAATCTCACCCGGGCATTCACTGGAACCATGGCCATTGTTAGCGCGGCATCTAACGTCTTCAAGTACGGTTTCCATCTTTGAGGTAATATAGGAAGACACACCTTTCAGAATTCCGGTGGGGAAATAAGTGAACTCTGTGTGTTACTGTGCCCCTTGCAGAGGAGGAAAGTGGGATTCACAGTGTTTGCAGAATTCACTTACATTCATGCCACTTGGTTATGACTAAACTTTGACTGTTATTAAGAGGTGTTCAAATCAACAGTTGCAAATTTAACATAGCACAAACAGTAACATAACTTCTTAACCAAGTCTGGTTCTTTGCAAGGAAAACAAACAATAAGAATGAAATTATTAAAACCTTCACCATAATGTTTGGCTTAAAGTAAACTTTCTTTAAGTGTTGCCTATTAGTTTTTCCTGAAATTCTCATCATAAACCTGTGACGTTGGTATTGATAGCTCAGTTTTTGCTTTTTTTAAAACTATTGTGAGTTAGGTAGAGGTTTGCAGATCAGATCATCGGTTTTATATTCAACAGTTCATACACATTTCATTTCAGCTCATCCATTGCAATCACTGTAATAAACCATCACATATCCTGCTTTCCTCCTGTGTTTCCTGTTCCATTTCTTTCCTAACCCTCTGAACTTTGCCCATGGGTAAATGTTGCCCTTTTTTGAGTTGGGTTTATTGTGCCATCTGGGCCTCCATAGGAACATGTGGGTAGAGCTTAATCAGGTTTCAGCTTGATTGGAGGACAACCGAGATAAATACTTTCTGGGCTGATATCCCATCTCTCTTCCTCCCTGGTGATTGGAGAAATTCTTTGTTCAACTATGTGCTACACTACCTGTGGGATGAGCCAACTCGTGGATAGTGTCACTACAGCTTGAGACTCCTTTGAGACCTGCTTCGCCTGCACTGTTCATATGTACATCACTACGTAGCTGGAGGCTGGTGTATTGTTTCATCATGCTGTACATCACTTGAGTTCGAGATCCCATCAGGACCACTTTGCTTCACTAAGCTCCCAGCAACTAAATGTTGCTGCCCCACCCTGCTGCCTGCTGTCTACAGGCAGACTCTGCTGGTCTTGCCTGAGGGCAGACTCAGATTTCTGCTACCTTGAACTTGGACCAGCAGCCAGAGTGAGTTGAAGGACCTTCAGTGTATTAACTATTCCATGAAAGTCAGTTGAACTGAGCCCTCTGTACTGCTGTGTGGACTCATTA
>NW_022111324.1:5899419-5908458 GCF_000313985.2 Echinops telfairi
GTTTCTCTAGAGGACCTGCCTAACACAATTGGTACAAGGAGTGGTGATCTTATATTGTGGATTATTCTACCACTGGGGTAAGTTCAGTTCTAGGGCTGACGGTTGACTAAAGGGCCACAGTATTGGTGTCCCACCAATCTCTGTCCAACAAATAAGCCTGGTGTCTTTTTATGATTTTGAGTTCTGTTCCTCAGTTTTATCTCTCCTCATGAGTTAGAACCTTCTAATGCAATTCTTTTCTGAGCAGTGGTAGTGGTAACTGGGTACCATCTATGTATTCCGATCCCAAGGTTGTGGAGACTGATGTGTGTGTGATCCATTAGTTCAGTGAAATATTTATTCTCCTAATTTGAACTAGAGTGCCTGGGTGGTGCAAACTGTTCAGCTCCTGACCACTAGTCAAAAGGGTTGTGGTTTAAACCCATCCAGAGGCACTTCTAAGGAGAGGCCTAGTGATCTGTTTCCCAAAGATCACAGCCTTGAAAACCCCAGGGAACAGTTGTATTTTGTTCACATGAGCTCTGACTGGACAGTAACTAAGGATGTTAATGACAACAACAACAACAACAACACATTTTCTCTGGGGCTTCACAGAGTTAAGTACTCAGTTGTTAACAAAATGTTGGAGATTTTGAGTTCCTCCAAGAAAACGCTTCTGGAAAACCAGCGTTTTGCAAATCCCTATGGAGCAAGGTTCTACTCTGATACCCATGGGCTGCCATACGTTGGAATTGATTCCATTACACCTTTTAAAATTTTTTATGTTTGTGTGGTAGTTACTTAATCTGGTGTTAATTTGGGACTTGAGAGGATTAAGAGTGAAGAGGTGGAGTCTAGTCTGTCAATCAAGATATAACCAATGAGGCCTTTGTGTGGGCATGGCCTCTTGAGAATTCTGGGAACCCCAATAGTTTCCTCTTTGGAGGTGGGAGATACTTTTCTGTCTCTGTTCACTCCCTTGGAGACTCTCTACTGACAAGGCTGACTCCCTGCAAGACATCTCTGAGGAGAAGCCAGATGAACCTACCCTGATGCAGCCCTGGCTGCTGGAGAAGCCACGTGGAGACCCCTGCCAGTGCTGAGATGCTTCACAAGCCTTCCCACCCACTGGCCCGTGAGCTTCCTGTCATTGCATGTGTTTAGTGAGTCTGAAGAGGACTTTATAGATTGGTATTGGACATATGGGATAATACCGGACTTATGGACTAGATCTGGCCTGGGCTGGGATGTTTTCTCAACATCCAATTATTCTTGCATATAAACCTCTTTCACATATACATATGAGTGTCCATGAATTTGTTTCTTTAGTCTACTCAGACTAACACAGTTTTTATCAAGGTTTCATGAAAATGTATTCATCAATAGTTACTGAAGATCCTCATGTTCAACCTTGTATCAATTAAGAGTGTGAGATAGAGATGGGCAAAGGGAAATGAGGTGACAATTCTGGAAAGCAGAGATATAGTAGAGAAAACCAGCCAATAGCAGAAGACCCACCGGTGAGCCAGCCCATGATGGAAGGTCCACTCTTAGCAGAATAAAAGATCCAGCTCAACATTCTACCAAACCTTTTAGATTAATTAAAGGAACCCTGGAAGCGTTGTAGGTTAAGTGTTGGGCTGCTAAGCTTGAGATGAACAGTTTGAAACCACTAGCCACTCCATGAGGGTAACATGAGATTTTCTATTCCCGTAAAGAGTTAAAGTCTTGGAAAGCCAAGGGGCAGTTCTAACCTGTCCTGTAGGGTCACTGTGTGTCAGAATTGACTAGAGAGTAACGAGGTTGGCTTTTGGTAAGGGCCCTTTGGAGTTCTTTTCCAAAAGTATCCCCTTCAGTTAATTCGTTCTTTCTGTTCAACCCTTTTCTCTGACTCTGGTCTGAATTTCGTACCTCTCCTGGAATCCCTCTTGTAATAGGGGCAAGAGCGGGGACATGGAGAGGCATGAAGCCACAAGCTTCTTTCCAGTAACAAGAGGAAGAGTAGAATATCAGAAAAATATGAGGTGTCTTCAAAAAATTCCATTACTTTTTAATTGCATATAATGGTGACTGTCCACTGGGTGCTTGTGGAGAAGGAAGAATTGTGTTTCTGGAGGTCAACTACAAACTGTGAGACCTGGTATTGGAGTCACTTTTGATCTGAAAAACAGCTGAGGCATTCCACTCTCTGCTTTGGCTTCTTATTTCTGAGAACTATACACAATTGTCTAATGCATTTGGCTACTGCTCAGCTGACAGCAGCATTCTGATGGTCCAGACTATCTAATTCCATTTGATTGAGAAACTCTAGTCTCATTGAGCGCAGCTGTTTTCTGCAGAGCTCACCGTTTTCCCACCTGCAGGCCCAACCTGACTAAATGCTCAGGAGCCGCTTCCTCCTCTACTTTCAGAACTGGCCTCATTTGAACCCATTTCATTGTAAAGAAAGCAATGCCAGAAGAATGCCTTTTCCATGCCCCAGTCTTCAGCCATATCAAATAGGTAATGATGATAGTTGAGCACTCTTACTGAGGGTCTGCCTGCCCCTGTAATGGGCACAGGTAAGTCTGCCTGAATTGTGTAGGGCAGATGTACTTGCACCTGTCATTGTGACTCCCATTCTGGTCTGGTTCATCCAGGAGCAGGACATCACTGGAATCTTCAGTGAGTTGCCCCAAGTATGGGGCAGGTGAGGTCTGCTTTCAAGAGAGAAGCCAGGCAGACACAGAGAGTAGAGGCACTTGGCCAAGCCAGCGAAACTAACCTGAGGAGTGCTGTGTCAATGTGTTGGTACTGCAGGTAATCCAATTGAAGGTAAGTCTTCAGGCCTGGCTTTCACTGTGGGAAAATTTGTATTCCATTGACAGAAGGTAGGTTTAGCCAAGGAGGCTGGATGAACTCCCCAGAACTATAACCCTTGGGTAATCTTTACACCTTCAGTAAAAATATTCCCCAAAGTCTTCCTAAAACCAAACAAAAGTTCAGGTTAAATAGTAAGAAGATGTGTGCATTGAGTATTAGGCTTTTTAAAGAAGTATCTCTATGGGATCAGATTGATAACAGCAACAGGATAGATTCGATGAGAACCGAAGAGGGCAGTGAGTCTGTGTTAATGGGGGAGAGGAAACTCGGTAAAGCAGTGTGACTCTTTCTACAACCCAAAGAAGGAAATCCAGGTCACTGAAGTGAACATGTAGAAATTTGAATTGGTGGATGCTTTGTGATGTACAGTCTCAACAGCAACAGTAAAAAGAAATCCTAAAATAAAGAGAGAGAAGGTAGAGTTCGACAGGATGGTTATTCCGCAGTGAACATGGGAAGTGGGCTGTCTGATTCCACGAGAACTGAAGGGCCAAATACTGAGCAACTGCATGGTTATGGGTGCTCAGAGTGGGCTCTGGTGTTCAGATTTCCCTAAAGTCTGGAGGAAATATCCTTCAAGGCCTTCCAAACAGCTTTCAAGGCATCCTTCAACTAAGGTGATTTTTCTCCCACCCCTCACTCCCTGGGAGGTATTAAGTTATTAGCTCTACTATCCAGTTTCCTCCATAGAAAATGATGAGGCAGTCTGCTCTTACAAAGATTACAACCTCAGAAACCCTTTGGGGGAGTTCTACTCTGTCCTAAAGGATAAGTGTGTGTTAAGATCAGTTCAGTGTCAGTAGGGGTGTAGGCATATGCCATTTCCCTGAAGAGTACATATTGATCAAAGAAAAACTTGGCTGTTTCCTCTTTACCCCTCTCCCCTCAAGTCCTGTGACCCTGGTTTGGGGGTGCAGGCTAGTCAAATAACCATGGGTCAGAAAAAGCTCTCCAGCTTTATAGAAAGAGTGGGCCCAAGGCTGAGCGCATGCAAGCATGAGAGCAAGGTACCAACTGAAACCTTTTTTTTTTCCTCTTACTGTGACTCATTAGTTCCATCCCTTTCTTTCCTCAAATACTTTCTGAGGGTGTACTATGTTCTCTGGTGACATAGTGGGTTACAAGTTAGGCTGTAAACAATGACGTCAGCAGTTCAAAACCACCAACAGCTCTGAGGGAAAAAGATGAGGCTTTTTAAACTCATAAAGATTTCCGGTCTCAGAGACCCACAGGGGGTGAGTCTACTCTGTCTGATAGGGCTGCCATGAGTCAGAATGCCTTTGATGGCAGTGTGTTTGGTGTCTCTGAACTATGTGCCAAGCATTGTGCTGGGAACTGAGCAAACCAAATGGAACGGCCCTTTCTCCGTACTTGAGACATGCACATTCTAGTGGGAATGACAGGCTCAGCCTTAGGATTTGTGGTTAGCATTTCCCAGGAAGTGGAAGCTGTGAGCCTGCCAAGGTGCGGAGAGAGTTAGTATTGCTTTCCTATTGCTGCTGTACCAAATGACAACCTTTGTGGTTTAGACAACCCAAGCCTATTCCCTTACAGTTCTGAAGGCCGGGAGTCTGCAATCAGTTCCCTGGACTAAAGTCAAGGTGTCAGCAAGGATATCGCCTTTGGAAACTCCATGTTCTGACCTCTTTTAGCTTCCGGGGGCAACCTAGGTTCTTTAACTCATGATCTTGTTTTCCTAACATTCTAAGAAGGACAGTTCCTAGCTCTATAGTCAAACATCTCTCTGCCTCCTTCTTATAAGAACTCTTGGGCTTATATTTAAGTAACAAAACTTTAACTCATTGCCATCAAGTTGATTCCAATTCATAGTGACCCTATAGGACAGGCTAGAATAGCCCCTATGGATTTCTGAGACTAAATCTTTACCTGAGTAGAAAGCCTCATCTCGCTCCCTCAGAGCCGCTGGTGGATTCAAATGACTCCTTGACCCTCCACCTTCTGCTGGAGCTGGATCTTGTTTCTGGTTCCTCGATCTCCTGGAGCCGCCATCAGACTACTGACAGAAAACTCATTGAGCCAACTTTGGATTCATTCACCTCTGCATTCACCAGCCTGTGCCCCCTGCCATCTCTGTCTCACCGTCCTGCTTCCTGTTCATCAGCTTCCATGAGCGAGAAGCCTGACTTGAATGGGACTAGACTTCCCCACCTCTACAACGGCGTATGCCATTTCTTGATATAAATATCTTGCTATATATAAACACATACAAGCGTCACTGGCTTTGTTTCTCTAGAGAATTCAACCTAACACACAGGGGTAAGGAAAGGAGTCACAAGCAAATCCTATGTCTTTTTAAAGCTTAAACAGAGCTGGTCGAAAAGAGTCCTCTAAAAAATAAAAGGAAAAAGGAGAGGGTGAAGACTGGTGGACAGTGAACAGTCTGTCACAAATGTTCTTGTTCTGGTCACATGGGATAAGAAATAAAGGAGTACACTTATCACTGACTTCCCTTCTGACCAGCTCGCCTCTTGAAATGTGCTACACAGTCTGGAAATACTGGCACGCAGCAGGAAAGACCTCTGCCTCCCACCATCTCTTGAGAAAGGGAGAAGATGCTAGCAGCAGTTGTTTCGTTGCTGGTTTGGTAAGGAATTTTTATGATCTCCTGAGAATTCCCCATGAAAAGATGGGAGAACGCAAGATAAACTCCCCCTTTTACCAGATAGCAAAATAATAAGCTGAACACTAGAGGGCTTTAACAGAGCTAATAACAAGGAGGTTGTTTTCCTCTTCGTGGAACTTGGGTGCATGAATCATTGAAATTGCAAGAGGGATTCTTGGAAGTGGCAAACATAAACTCTTTTAATCATCCGAGCTTTCTGAGACAATAGGAACTGCATAATAATGCATGATACAGCAGCAATTAAAGTTGGTGTGCACAGATGAAAAAGTAACGCGTGTCTTGGAATATGAACTAGTAATAGATAATCCAGAGCTGCCCGGGCTGCCCAGAAAGGGTCTTTAAACTGCCCACCTCTTGGTTGAGCGCATTAATACAAATTACTTTCTCTTTCATACTAATGTGGTATAAAGGGTGCAGGCACTCCTGTTCTTGGGTCCCCACGGAGTGACAGCAGTTGAGGGTTTTGATGGAGACAAACACAGGTGCGAGATTCACTCAGGAAGGCTGAGCACAGCTGTTAACGCAGGGGCCACAGACAGCCCACATGGGCTCTTCAGATTTATGAATTGTCCTTTTTCCCTCCATATGCCAAGGTCCTACTCACTGCAAATAATACTTCCAAGGTCCCAGAAAGAGTATTAAAGAGGGACAAGGCCAGAGAATGGCCTCTCTTTAATGAGGGTGGATTTGTCCCTCAGTGGACCTGGAAAGAAACAGCAAATCACAGGGCTCAACCAAGGGAAGTCAGCTTTCTGCTCCTCCCTCAGAGACTTATGTTCCTCAGTATTCAATGAGCTGCAGCTTGTGGCAGGGTTTGAGCTACTATGCAGAGCTCAAATCCCAAGGTCACCTGGCACAAAGCATCATAGATGGTTTGACCTTCTAGTCACTGGGCTTTGTGAGAGATTAAGGATTTCAAATGAACAGTGGGGTGGGTTTGAACCTTGTTCATGTCCTGCATCCTTTGTTTTTTAGAGGGTTGTGCATAGAAAGAGATACTACCTATAATTTATGTAGTTATCCATTATTTGTCTATGTCAATGGTCCCAAGTTTATTGTGCATCAGCATTACCCAGAAGTCTTACTAATGCACAGTGTGTCATCCCTACACTGAATTTCTGATTTCAGGATGGGGGCCGAGAATTTCCATATTAGCATGTATTTCCAGATGGTGAAGGCTAATGCACTTGTCTACAGAGAAGACTTTGAAGACCACTGTGTTAGGTTGGGTTCTCCAGATAAGCAAAGCCAGTGATGTTGGTATGTGTTTGTATATAGAAAGAGATTTCTATGGAGAAATTGCCTACACAGTTGTAGAAGTAGGTAAGTCCAGTGTAGTTCAAGTCAGGCTTCTCCTGACTTGTGGAAACCGATGGGCAGGAAGCAGGATAACAAAGCAGTGGGAGCAGTAAGCATAGGCTGGCGGATGCAGAGGTAAATGAATACAAAGTCAGTCCAATAAGCTCACCATTGGTAGTCAACTGATAGGATTGGCAGGTGACACAACAAGAGTTTGAGTAAACAAATACAAGATCAAACTCCAGCAAAAAGGGCGGGGCCAAAGAAGATTTGACACTGTCTTATGAAAAGATTCATTCTCTTTCTTATAAAAAAGGTCCCACCCCCAAAGGCTGCAATCCAATAGACCCCTACCCTTACCCAGGAGTGTCTAGTTGACATAATCCCAACTCCTTTATGACCACTGGTATCCATTTCCCCTAACAGAGTAAAATGACCCCTGAGGGTTTCTAAGGCTGTAACCTTTAAAGAAACAAATCAAAAGGTTTTATTTCCATGAAGCAGCCAAGGCCTTAACCATTGTGCCACCATGGAAACTACAGAATACAGTTCCATCACCACAGGGATACCTCCTGTCGCCCTTCAATAACTACACCCACCTCCTACCTGTTTCCAGCTCCCCTGATACCAGTCCCTGGCCACCACTAATCTAATCTGTTCTTCATTTCCTTAATTTTGTCATTTCAAGAATATTCTAAAATCATGTAACCTTTGGTGTTTGACTTTTTGTTTTGTTTTACTAAAAATAATTCCTCTGCAATTCACCCAAATTGTTGCATGTATCAGTAGATCATTATTTTAAGAGTAGTACCCTCTGGTACCTGTATCAGCAGTTCATTTTTTAAAGAGTAGTACCCTATTGTATAGACGGGCCAGTTTGATTAATCACTCCATCATTGGAGACTAACTGGCTGGTTCTAATGTTGGGCTAGTTTTTATAAGACTCCAATAAATGTTCACGTATGTTCTTTTGTGAAACATAAGTATTTATTTCTCTGGAATCAATGGCCCAGAGTGTAAATACCGGATCATATGGTAATTGCATATTTAGCTTTATAAGAAGAAATGAGCAAATTATTTTTCAAAGTGGTTATACCATTTTATATCCCACGAACAGTGTTAGGGGGATGCACTTCTCCCTGTCTTCACCAGCATTTGCATCGTTGCTATTTATCGCCATTATGATAGGCCTTTAGTCATATCACCTTGTGCGTTCATGGTATTTTCAAGTGGCTAATGATGTGGAAAAACTGTAGCTCATATACTTTAGATATGCCATTCAACAGGACGAGTCCCTGGAAAAAGACATCATGCTTGATCAAGCAGAACATCATCAAAAAAGAGGAAGACTCTCAACGAGATGGATTCATCCAATGGCTACAATAGCGGGCAGCAATTGTGAGGATGGTGCAGTGTTTCCTTTTGTTGGACGTGGGGTCAGAGCCGACTCGGCAGCAACAATAATGACAGCCACAAGAAAGAAAGAAGTGTGGTGGCACAATGATGAAACATTCAGCTGCTAATGGAAAGGTCGGTGTTGTGATCCACCCCCTGGTCCGTGGGAGAAAAATATGGTAGTGTGCTTCTGTGAAGACTTAAATCCTTGGTGTAACTATATCGATGGATGTGGTAGAGCATCCAGAGGGGGGTGGGATTTTGAAAACTTCTTGGGCATCACTAAGCATGTTGGGGGAATATGTTACTGGGCCTGAGGGCTTACTTTAAAAAGTCAGTTAGCCAGTATACCTCAGGAAGCCTTCAGGTGCCTCTCCTCCACCTGGTATAGTCCCCAAAGCCTATATCCTACTTTGATGAGTAGTGACTATGATCGTCAAAGCTCCTAAGCAGCCATAAAAGGCACAGCTATTGGTCTTTCCCTGTCAAGAGGAAAAAAGAATGGTGAAAATCAAAGACATATAGAAACCATCAGTACACTGAATTAATGAACCACAAGATTAGACTCCACCACCCTAAGACTTCATGATACCTGGTTACCATTGCCAATTGTTTTGAAGGAAACCTTTTTAGAAGGTAGATGAGTTAGTTAATTGTGCCAACCTGGCCAATAATCACATGTGGGGCTAATTGAAAGGCGGAGGGATAAATGGGTGGTGAGCCTCGCCTTTCTAGCTCTCGGGTCTCTTGCTTTGTGATGGTCGGAACAGGGTTCAGCTGCCTTAGCAGTTCCCTGCTTCAGCTTGCAAGATTGACTTCCTACAAGACATCCCCAAGGAGAAGCCACATGGACCTATCCC
>NW_022111324.1:5909207-5943160 GCF_000313985.2 Echinops telfairi
GAAGCACACCAGCCTGTGTGATCACGAGGTGCCGAAGGGATCAGGTATCAGGCATCATCAGAAGAAAAAAGTCATATAATTATGAATGAGGAGGAGTGCGGAGTAGGGACCCAAAGCCAATCTGTAGGCAACTGGACAACAGAAGTGTCACAGGGAGAAGATGAGCCAGTTAGGGTGCAGTGTAGCAACGATGAAATATACAACTTTCCTCTAGTTCTTGAATGCTTCCTCCTCCTCACTATCATGATCCGAATTCTACCTTACAAATCCGGCTAGACCAGAGGATGCACACTGGTACAGATAGGAACTGGAAACACAGGGAATCCAGGACAGATGATCCCCTCAGGACCAGTGGTGAGAGTGGCGATGCCTGGAGGGTGGAGGGAAGGTGGGGTAGAATACAAGAATCTACATATAACCCACTCCCTGGGGGACAAACAACAGAAAAGTGGGTGAAACGAGATGTCGGACTGTGTAAGACATGACAAAATAATAATAATTTATAAATTATCAAGGGTTCATGAGGGAGCAGGGAGTGGGGAGGGAGGGGGAAAACGAGGACCTGATACCAAGGGCTCCAGTAGAAAGCAAGTGTTTTGAGAATGATGATGGCAACAAATGTACAAATATGCTTGACACAATGAGTGGATGTATGGATTGTGATAAGAGTTGTACGAGCCCCCAATAAAATGAGTTTTAAAAAGTATCAAACACATAGCTTTGAAAAAATGAGAACAAAAGGGAGACCATGTGAGATCAAGGGGGCAGCGTTTACCCAAGGAGAAGCATCATGAGGGGAGGAAAAGTGGAGCAAAGGAGACAGGAAACACATTGAGGGGCTGCAATGAATGACATGAGAGAGAATACTAGGTATGAATTGTTTCAGGTAAAACTGATGATCCGCTCTGTAAACCATCACCCAATTCACAATACAACATTTTAAAGAAACAGCTAATAAGCATACTAACACACACACACACACACACACACACACACAGGTTTGCACTTTCAAAGTTGTGAAACAATTCTACTCTGTCCTCCAGGGTCCCGAAGAGTCATGAGTCAGAATAAACTAGATAGAAAAGTTTGGGTGTGATTTGATCGTGAGGCACGATATTTTTCATACATTTATTCTCCAGCAGTATATCTTCTTCACTGAAACATCTTTTCTTGTCTTTTGCCTGTTTTCTAATTGGAATATGTGTTTTTAAGATGATCTAAAATGATTCATTGCGTGTATATTTTGGGTAGCGATCCGTTGTTAGACGGGCACATTACAGGTTGTCCTTCCATTATTAACTGAATTCTTTGAGTTTAAGTCTGACACCTACCTCTCCAGGCACAGATGACTTTTCCCAACATCCGACGAAGCTCGGGTCAATGGAATGAGAGCAGAATAGGTGATGCAGCTTTCAAAAGAAAAAATTTAGGTATTTGATACATTCTGTCAACTAGTATTCTTTATTTTCTCTCTAACTTCTAATAAATATCATCTAAAATAATTTGATGACTACACAGAACTCACAGACAAAATTCAGGTTTAAAGGGCTTGTTAGGGAAGCCAACTGGCTGTAATGCAAGTGAGAAGAGCTTAGGACAGAGTTGCCCATCAGAATATTCTATAGGGCTTCTAATAGATGCCCAAAGGGCATGCTACTCTGTTTGAAGCCCCAATCTGAAAGCATTCAGCTCAGGTTCTGTGGGTCAGCAAGCCCAGCTCCCCCAATTAAGTACTCAGAGGCACCCCACTCCACAGTTCAGCCCCTTGCCCCCAAACACTCATCTTAACTTGCTCTGTGAGTTGGGAAGTCCTTCACTCTGTTTTATTCTCTGGTTTCTGGTGCTGCTGCTGCGTCTCTGATGTCATAGGGGTATCAGGTCCAGAGGACACACTCCACTCCTGGCTCTTTCGGATAGTGAAATCCCAGCTCCTATTTCTGATAAGACTCATTTTATAAACAGCATGATGGCATTCCAGTGAATCCTGTTTACAGGTATTAACAGGTGAGTCCTATCAGTGTCTTTCCCCAGTTTCTGACCAAACCCATGCTGGGAAAGGTCATTTGGCAGGAGTTAAAGACATTGGCTAGAAGAACCACATTAAATAATTCACTGTCCCTGCACTTGGCAGAAGGAGAGGCCACTGTCCAAGCCACAGACTGGACTCCATTTTTGTCATTCACTGATCATTCTGAGCTGACTTTCAAAAGTCAGCTAGCCAGTATGCCTCAGGGAACCCCTCACCCCTTCCTCAGAATGCTCCCAGGAATTATATCCATTCAGGCTGCCCTCCAAAATAGCCTGAGATTAATAAGACTTTAATTGATTCAAACTTTACCATGAACAAAACAATGCTTATGGGATCTGGGAATTGTCTGATGTGTGTCAAAGCATGGATTTATATATTTCAACTAATCTTTTTTTTTAGTTCCTAGATTTCCTGTACTTCAATGCTGAAAATTTCCTCTTGTGGGAGTGTTTTAGTGAATTCCCACTAACTGCTGCCTCATCGAGAGAAAGATCAGGCTTTCTACTCCTGTAAAGAGTTTGTCTCAGAAACGCGCAGAGGAAGTTCTACCCTGTCCTATAGGATTGCTATCAGTTGGAATTGACTGGGTGGCAATGAGTTTGGTTTTATATTTTAGTGCTTTATCCAGATAATTGTAATGCTTCAGTAAATCTCATATCTTTAATTTTAACAGATTCTAGGTGCTTTTTGGCAAATGATACATGATATGTTCAATTCTTCTCTAATGAAAACAAGTTTCTGAACATCTATCTCCTTCTTCCTGAAACACAGACTTTGCAAAAACCCAGCTTCAACCATGCAGATGAGCACAATGATGTAGGGCAGTGGTTCATGGTCATTTTGTTAAAAGAGCAAATGCTTTAGGCCCGTGCGTAATATGATTTCTTGCAACTATTCAGCTCTAACACTTTAACATAAAAGCAGCCATTGGTGTCTGGACATCTTCCCAAACTTCACAAGACATAGGTAAGCTAACTGAAATGGGTGATAAAAGGTTTGGCTCAGAAAGTGACTCATGAAGAGCGGTGGGTGAACAAAGGAAGGGTAGTTTACCCTTGGGAAAAACAGTTCACTTATTCTAAACAGACGTCCAACAGAAGGGGTTGACCCTGTATTATCTTGCAAATCGTGTATTCTGAACTGAATGTTGGGTTTTTGGTTTTTTCCTGCTGTTTTTGGTGATCCAGGTCTTTGGTGATGCATTTGCCCACCTGGATTTTAGATCGTCTCACAGACTATCAAAGCATTTCTCATAGGTGAAAGAGGCTTGATCTCCAGGGCTGCCTGATTTCACCCCAAAATATGAATTTGGAGCTATCAATAAAGGTTCCAATTGGAATCCCTCCAGAGGAGACTGAACATCGCTCTCCTTGCCAACTCCTATGCAGCTTTATTGAGAGGTATTAAGCTTCAGATACATTTGT
This sequence comes from Echinops telfairi, assembly GCF_000313985.2. Lineage (NCBI taxonomy): Eukaryota > Metazoa > Chordata > Mammalia > Afrosoricida > Tenrecidae > Echinops > Echinops telfairi. The sequence goes on from NW_022111324.1 coordinate 5,912,661, forward strand.
CCCAGCACAAAGGAACTGGAGTAGCAGTTTTGTTATTGGGATCAAGTTATTGTCTTTTATTGAGAAAAGGAATTACAGGGGCCAGACACAGAGTAGTACCAGAGATTTATTAGGGGCTTCCAAGGAAAGCCACAACCCAAAACCTTGTGTGGTCAGAAAGATGGTTTCCCTGAACATATATGGGTAGGGGCATTAAGGGTTTCCATGTGGCTGAAGGATTACGGGAGTTTTTGTCTAGGTATGCTCTGTCTCATTGGATGCAAGGGATTAAATTATTCCCACTCACAATTAATCATATAAGAGAATTACTTTTATCTCCAGCTCCGGTAAAGCAACCTCCATTTGTGTTTCCTGGGATCCCTGCCCAGGTGGTGCAGTGGTTATGTACTGGGGTGCTGTCCACATGGTGAGCAGTTCAAAACCACCAGGACCTCCTTGGGAGAAAGACTGGGCTTTCTATGCCCGCAAACAGGTATGATGTCGGAAGCCCACAGGCAGTAGTGAGTTTGGTTTTGGGTGGTGTGCAACGTCAGTATTCAAACACTACCAGCCACTCTGCCGGAGAAAGATTAGGCTTTCTTTTCCTATGAAGATTTACTATAAAGTTATTGTAAAGATTTGCAGTAAAGACTGTAAAATTACAGTCTCAGAAAATTGCAGGGGCAGTTCTACCTGTCCTGTAGGGTCCCTCTGAGTCAGAATGTACTCAATGCCAGTGAGTGAGAGCCTATCTCAGTTTAGACTTGAAGTCAAAATCCTCTTAGTGGGCAAAAGCAGAGAAGGGTTTTCTTAAAGTAGCGAACGTTTGAGGTTATTGGACTTTGTTCAAATTTCTATTGCTTTTGAGGTTGCCTTACATTATCAACTGAGGTTTATTGACTGGTAAAAATTTTCCAGCAAGACAAGTGATATATTTGCTATTTCTTTTCATATTTAGAATGCTTTTGACTTATATGCCTTTAGGATCTGTAGCCTAAAAGTTTTGCCTAAGTGACTGAATATTTTTGAAATTATTGTTTCGTATTTAAGCTTCATTTTTTAAATAGTTTTGTTCTCTCACTTGTTTTACTAATTTCTGTAAGTTAAATTTTCCATGTGTTGTACCTAAAATGTTTCCTTTATATATATTTTTTCCTCAGTGTTTTCAATCTGCACTGTGTTAGTCTGGGTTCTCTAAAGAAACAAAAACAGTAACACACACACACACACACACACACACACAGAACTTTACATTAAAAAGAAGACCCCAACAAATGTAGAAGCAAGTAAGTCCAGGCTAGTTTAAGTCCATGGGTCTGATAATAGGCTGGAGGCTTCTTCTGACTTATGTAGCTGCAAGAGCTGAAGAACTGTGTTAGGCCGGGTTGACTAGAGAAAAAAAATCCAGATAGGGTCATATATGTGTAAGCGAGAGCTTTCTATCAAAGAGCACTTGTTTATTGAGAAAACAGCCCAGCCCAGTCCAGAACAAGTCCATAAGTCCTATATTAGCCCATAAGTCCAATACTAGTCCATAAATCCTCTGCAGACACACACAGCACATACAATGATGCAGAATGCTGGAAGACCACAAGCTGGTGGGTGCAAAATCCTGTGGATTCAGTGGCAGTGGAAGCCTTTCATTGCTGGAGCATGTCTCCACGTGGCTCCTCCAGTTCTCCAAGTGTGGCTTTCCAACAAGAAAGTGAAAGAGTGACAGAGAGGAAGAAGGCCATGCCCCCAAGGAGGCAGCATCAGGCCGTGACCTGACTGACAAGCTAGACTCCACCCTGTCACTCTTAATACCCTCAAGTTGACATGAAATTATGTAACTACCACAAGAACCAAATCAGGAAGCTGAAAGATAAGTCAGGAAAATAACAGGCTGGTGGACGCAGAGATAGATGAACCCAAGGTCAGCATGTCAGATGACGGGCTGTTGGTGGTTCTCCTGGTCCACTGGCAATATGGCAGACAAATCCAAAGAACTGGAGGCTGATGAGTCAAATGCAGGATCCAGACCCAGCGAAAAGCAAACAAGCTTGCCACAGAGTTAACTTAAATAGAAAGTAGGCCACACCCGGAAAAAACTCCATCAGGACTGTGACCTGAATACGGGCCACCTTCCATCCTAATCTTCCTTACAGATGAGTGGCTGCTCACGGCAGATTACTTCATGGAGTTCATTACAATGTCGTAGGTCACATCATAGGAGATTACTAAACCTTAACTGTCAAATCACTGAAACTCCTGGCTGAGGCAAGTTGATACAAACGTGTCAATCACACGTACTGTTGCTTGATTCATGATATTCTTATAATTAGTAGTATCAAATGTTGTATGGGGGTTATTTAGACTGTGATCTCTTGGGAAACTAATAAACTGCCCATGAAGTGAACCATATGCAAGGGGGAGTCCAAGTTTATGGGAAAAAATCGATTTTCTTTTAATTCCATTTTCCCATGAACTTTTAAAACTCCCTTGAATATATCCCTCAAAAAACCAAGCCCCCTGCCATTGTCCCATCAGCAAATGAAGATCCTGAAGGCTCCACCCACGGGCTTCACCCTGTTTGTGTCACCCGGTCACTCTACTCTGAGAAAGCAGCTCCTCCTCAGTCACATTGCCAGTGCCTTTTGACCCGAGGGTCCCATCCTCTGGGACTTTTTCCAACAATGTTCGGCTTCCCTTCACTCGGCCTTCAGTATCTGACAATGTTTTCATGCTACGCATAAGGCTGACAGTGGCTCCTTTCTCTGAGGTGGGCAACCAATTCCTGCTTTGTTGTCTGTTCTTAGTCTGGAAGCTCTACTGAAACCGTTCACTTTGGAAATACCAGTGAGATAGCTTCCAACATCCCAGCATCACACAAGGCACCACAGGATGACAGACTCACAGACAAGTGGAAAGAATATTGAAAGTCCCAGGAACTGCAAAAAAAAAAAGATGACCATTCTATATTAGAAGAAGTACAACCAGAGAGCTCCCGACAGGCAGGGATGATAAGACCTGCATCTTACATACTTTGGGCTTGTTGGCAGGAGAGAACCATGTCTGCAGAAGGACACCATGCTTGGTACAACAGAGGGCAGCAAACAAAGAGGAAGGTCCTCGAAGAGATGGATTGACACAGTGGCTGCAGCAATCGGCTCAAGCAAGGGAACAATTCCAGGGATGGCACAGAATGGCAGTGGTTTATTGCGCTGTGCATGGGTCGCAACTGACTGGGTGGAACCTAACAACAGCAACAACAACTGCTACTGAGTCTATCCTGACTCAGCAATCTTTCATGGGGTTTCTGACTCTATTTATGGAAGCAAGCCGCCTAATCTTTCACCGGTGGAGTGCCTGATGGGTTTGAACTGCTGACCTTGTGGTTAGCAGCCCAATTCCTAATACAAAGCTCTCTTCAGGGTTAAAACCAAAGCTTCACCATCACTGAATCAACTCTGACTCGTCGCAACAGTATGGGTCAGGGCAGAACTGCTACTTAGGGTTTGCAAGACTAAATCTTTCCAGGAGATGACAGCTGCATCTTTCACCCTCAGAGATGCTAACGGATTCAAACTTCGGACCTTGTGAGTAGCAACCCAACTCATAACTTACTGCCGCTAGGGTTCTCTTTATATACGCAGACAAGGTATATGCTATGGAAGGACTTGAGCACCTACTTTGAGGTGTATCATCTAAGCAAAGGTTAAAGTAGGTGCTCATGTCCATCCGTAACACACACACACACACACACACACACACACACACACACACCCCTAATCATAGATTATTGACCTACCTACCTCTGCCTCTTGGGTGGCACAAATAGTTAAAGAGTTTGGCAATGACCTGTAAGGTTAGAGCTTCCAGTCTACTCAGAGGAACATCAAAAAAAGAGAAAAAAAAATAGACCTGGTGACCTACTTCAGCGTCATCTGCCAAAATAGCAAAGACTCTGTTTTAAAAGAACAACACTCTATAGCTTTAGTTGACTTTAGTATATCCTTGATTTATTTAAGAAAAGAAAGACTTCTCACTTAGGAAAGAGCTAAAAGGTCTTTATAATTGTGCTACTTTCTGTTTATTTTTAAATCTTTTATTGTCACTTTGAAAATACTAGTAGCATGCATGGTTTCTCAGGCACCCTTGACCCAGTTTCTTTCTTAGGTTCTCAAATCTAACAGCTTTTGATTGCTGGCTTCCCCAAATAAACTCCTAGGTGATAGATTTTTATCTAAACCTGTCTGTGAGTTTTACGAGAGGGTCCTTGGAAACTGACAACGTATTTATTTTTTACATGCTGTAAAAAGAGAGGTGCTAAAAATAATTAGATTTATTTGATATGTTACAATTGATAAACTGCACAGAAAGAGTTGTCAAAGCAGAAAACAGGCTTAGCTTTCCTTTGGTTAAGTTTGTATGGACGCCATGTTGTTAAAACAAATATTTCGGAATTGTATGTTCTGTGGAAAGTTCCTAGAGATTTGTCGGTGCCTCACTATCTAGATGTATTCTTATTTATCAGAGTCCTATTGCTGCTTTGCATGACTTAGACAACAATAGTTTAGCACAATTAGTCATCATTTTAGTTACTTTCCAAAATGTTAGTTTGGTGCAATTTTATTTCTTTAATTAAAATCTAGTGTTTTTAGACCAAGTGGAGATTCACCTCACTTATAGACGGAGTATTATAATATATGAATGACTGCAACCTACTTAAATCTTACAGAATCTCTTTATTTGATATTCTTGGTATAGTCTAACTATATACTTGATTGATTCGTGATATAATGTCCCAGGACAATTGCATGTTATAATTGAAGATTTTTGGTAAAGATAATGTTCATTTATTTTAAAAAAATCAAACTGTAGTACCCATTCTCCCTTGAAAGTAGAATTAATCATCATGTTAATAGGTATTTTATCTAAAACTTTTGTTAAATTAACTTTTATCTTATTTTGCAATAGCTGCATTATTCTTTTAATGAACCTCCCAGATTTTTTCCCTTTTGAAGATTATCACTAATAAGTTCGCCACAGCCATTATAAGGCTTTTGTCATTTACAATAGGGTTTTTTTTTTTTAACTCTGATGTTGCCCAGAATTCACTTGTGATCAGCTACAGGATGCAGTCCTTCATCTTCAGCAAAGAAGGACTGTGTCAGAGCTCTGGGGAAAGGGACTAGGTCAGGGTGCATTTGAAGGGAGTAACAGTTTTTTCTGAACAACTTTGAGACCACACCAGTGGATGGAGCCAGAGGTTTAGACAATAAGCAGATCGGTTCTTGTGAGTGTTAACCTAAGATTAAGTGGAATCAGAATTATGACACAGGAATAATAAAGGATGTTTCTGGATTTTGCTTGGAATATTGTTCATGTTTGAATGCTCTAGTTCTGGGGTACATAAGTGCATTTCCCCCTTAGGGCCACCATAACAAAATATCGCAGACTGGACAACTTATAAGAGCAGGGCTTCATTGTCTCACAGTACTGAAGGCTAGTAGTCTGAATTCAGGGTACCAGCAGGCTCATGTTCTCTCAGAAAGCTCTGGAGGAAGATGCTTTATTAACTCTTACAGCTTCTGTAGACCCTAGCATTCCTTGGTTGGCAGCTGCAGCATAACTCTGTCCTCACATAGCCATTTCCTCTCTGTCTGTTTGTGTCTCTTCTCCTTTTACATGAGGGTAGTCCTCAGATTGGATGTGGATGGACGCTACTCCAGTATGAGCCTATGTTAATTTAACTATACCATCCCCAAAGGCTATTTCCAAACAAGGTCAGGTCCACATGTACCAGGGGTTAGAACTTTAACAGATCTTTTTTAGGGGTGGACACAACTCAATCTATAGCAATAAGAAACTTCAAATCTCTTTTCTCTTAAGCTATCTATACCTCATAAAAATTTAGTAGATTATGCTTTTATAAATGAAAATGAAATATTTATAAATGACAGCTTTCCTTTTTTTCCTGAATGAGGCCCTGGTGATGCTGTTGGGTAAGCATTGGACTGATAACGGCAAGGTTAGTGCAGTTAGTGGTTCAAACCTACCCGTCACTCTTCTGGAGAAGGATGAAGCTACTTGCTCCCAGGAAGATTCACATGGGGGCCGTTAGCAACCCTATCTGTACAGAAGGTTGTTATGAGTTGGACTTGACTCAATGGCAGTGGATTTGGTTTAGGGTTGATCTGACCTTTTCAGAATTCAGAAAATCTTCTTAAGTGTTCTTATTTATTATGGTCATATAATTATTTGCACAGGTTCATAAGAATCTGTCACCCCTACTGTTACCAGAACATACTGGAAGACATTACCTGGAATATCATCATCATGAGACTGATCCTTATTTAATCAGCTGTGACTAGACACCTTAGCAAGAGTAAGGTTGAAGTTATAGAATCAATGCTTACAAATCACGTTTGAAAAAACTGGTCTGGTATCTGACTTACAGTAGGGTTTCCAACTTTAGAATTAAATACGGAAACTCACTTTCTGGTGGGCTGAAGAACCTTAGAATAGTTGGGGGACTTGGGAAGAAGAGAAGGGCTTGCCCATGTTTGTAGCTACTACAGGTGAAATCTGATGGTGAGATTTTGGCTCGGTCAAGATTCCTTACGAAAGTTCCAGCCAAGCAAACTTCCAACCTAAAATCAAGCCCCTGCCATCACATTGATTCCGCTTTATTGTGCTCTTATAGAGCATCTCTAAGGTGGTTATGCTTTATGGGAGCAGGCAGTCTCATCAGGGCAGCTGGTAGGTTTGAAATGATGACCTTGCAGTTCGCTGTTCAATGCTTACCCAAGGGTGTCACCATGGTTCCTTAAAGCAAACTTTAAGAGGTCTAAGTGGAAAATGAACATTTTTGCTGCCCCTATGTACAAATGCAGGTTATATTTAATAAAACTAGCCTTAATTTATGATCAAGATTCTTTGAGATGACTTTCATCAAAAGAATGGTGACTGTAGGGAGAAATAATGTGTTTTAATGGGAACCTATAACACGCCTTTCTAGACTAGCATATTGTAGCCCTGTTCATTGACTTTCAGCTATTTGTACACCTTGCCTAAATTAGAGGCAACAGATGGATATACATACTCTATCTGGATTGGTAACGATTTAACTGACTCTTAAAGATCTAACTGATACCTGACTGTCTAGATTGTATCTGTATTCTAGGTTGTCTTGCAACTGCACATTTCCCCCAGGACCAGAAGGAGTCCTGTGAGCTGAAGCTAGACAAATGGATAAAAACCGATGAACTCACCAGCATAGCTTACCATGCATGGACCAGAATTGTCCTTAAATAGGCAATGCCTACTTGCCTTTCTACAAGAGGTATTCTGGACAGCATCATCAAGAGCGTCTGCATCTTAGCTCAACAGTTTCCAGAACCCAACGAGCGAAGCAGAATAACTGAAAGAATTTTCTCTATTGATCTCTTGGAACCCACTGGACTGGTTGCCTTTAATTCGTGGATTTAATTTAAATATTGTTTTAAATATTAAATATTAATATTTCCCTTTTTATTTTCACCATCAACTGATCTTTGCCTCTGCCTCTCAAATGATGGTTTGGCTGGTTTCACAGGAACAACTCTAACAAGAGTTCTCAGGAGATGATTTCTTAGACCTTGTCTCATGTCTCTCAGGAGTAGTATGTTGACCTCCAAAGGTTTAGTCATGAATGATGTTCCCCTTGAAAAATAAGGGGGTGGTGTGAGTTGGCAATGTTAAACTTTACTGAGCCCTCTGGTTAATAAATCCCTCATTATTTTGTACTCTGGAACCAACTGCACATAAAGGGCCACCCCCCCTTGTATGTTCCCATGGACCATCTCCAGCTTTCCTCTGCTGTTGTTGTTAGGGGCTATGGAGTTGGCTGTGACCGCTAGTGATCCGAGGACAGGAGAATAAAACCTTGCCTGGTCCTGTGTCACCCGCACAATTGCTCCCAAGCTTGAGTTCACTGAGGCAGCACATCAGTGGAGCTTCAGAATGCTAGTGGCATGGCTTTCAGCATCACAGCCGTATAAAAGCCACCACAGAACAGCAAATTGACATACATATTTTCAATAAGTATTATTCTTAAATGTCTCTTGTCTGTCAGTTTGTCATACCGTGGTGGCTTCTGTGTTGCTGTGATGCTGGAAACTTTGTCACTGGTATTTCAAATGCCAGCAGGGTCACCCAAAGTCCACCGGTTTCAGCGGAGCTTCCAGACTAGGATCGTTCCTCTAGACTCCGGCAAACCGCTTTGTCTCCTTGCCGCGATGAGACCTCAGGCGCCCTCCCTTTCCTGTGGGATGCACCTTAGTAGTAATAGACGCTCCTTCCACTACACTAGCCTGCAGAACACCATCTCCTGAGTTGTCGGGTGCCTTTTGTCACTCACTGTCTTTCCTCTCAGTTCTATGCCTGGAATCTCCTCATTTCTTTTTTTTAAAAATAGTTTTATTAGGGGCTCATACAACTCTTATCACAATCCATGCATACATCAATTGTGTAAAGCACATTTCAGCTCCTCATTTTTCCCATCCTTCCCCACGGCCCCCTCCCTCATGAACCCTTGATAATTTATAAATTATTATTTTGTCATATCTTGCCCTGTCTGACGTCTCCCTTCACCCACTTTTTTGTTGTCCATCCCCCAGGGAGGAGGTCACATGTAGATCCTTGTAATAGGATCCCCCTTTCCAACCCACCCTCCCTCTACCCTCCCAGTATCGCCACTCACACCACTGGTCCTGAAGGGATCATCCGCCCTGGATTCCCTGTGTTTCCAGTTCCTATCTGTACCAGTGTACATCCTCTGGTCTAGCCAGACTTGCAAGGTAGAATTGGGATCATGATAGTGGGGGGGAGGGGGGCGAGGAAGCATTTAGGAACTAGAGAAAAGTTGTATTTTCTCATCGTTGCTACATTGCACCCTGACTGGCTTGTCTCCTCCCCGAGACCCTTCTGTAAGGGGTTGTCCAGTGGCCTACAAATGGGCTTTGGGTCTCCATTCTGCACTCCTTTTCCTCATCCAAAACTGGACATTTCGTCTGCTTCTGAGTTAATTTGTGCAGAAGAAGCAGGCGAGGACAACACTGTGGTTGTTGCTGCTAGATGCTGTTGGGATGGTTTGAGTCACAGTGACCCTATGTACAGTCATCGCCCAGGCCTGCACCATCCTCCCAACTGCTACTGTGTTTGAGCACACTAGTTCATTGCAGCTGTGAGGGGCTCAGCTCCTAGATCAGACCGTGTGCACTGTTACTCATAATGCTTTCACTAGCCGACTGAAAAAATGCTGCCAGGTCATCCTTCCTAAATTGTCTTTGTCTGAAAGCTTTGCTGAAACCTGTCCATCATGGGTGATCCCATTGGTATTGAACACACTGATGGCATAGCTTTTAGGATCACAGCAACAGGAAAGCCGCTACAGAAGAACAAACAGGCAGAAATTTCTCAATAAGTATGTATTCTGACCTTTGAACCCAATAGTAAACTACTTCCATCCAATTGAAGCTGATTCATAGTGACTCTGTATATGGTTTAGAGGCTGTAAATCTTTACAGAACCAGTCTCATCTTTCTCCCAAGGAAGAACTTGTCAGTTTGAACCGACAACCTTGCAGTTAATATTTCAATGCTTACTGGACTACCACCAGAGGAAAAGAATCCCCCCACAATGGTGGGAGGCAGTGAAAATGAACTCAAGGGAGGGAAGAAGTCTGGGTAACAAATTGTTGTAGTTGTCTCTAAAAATAGGGAAGGAGTTCAGACTACCCATCCTGACTTTAAAGTAAATTGCACACCATTCTTATGGGGAAGAGCCTATACCCCCACTGTTTGCTGTAAATGCCTCTTCCTTTCATCTAAGAAGCAGCAGATACCCTGTCTCGTTTCAGTTCACCTGTAGACAGAAGCATGTTGCAGATTAGCACTGAGATTGTTAGGAAAATCATTTACCTTTCACCACATAATGACAAGGGAGCTCCCAAATAGTAGCCCCACTTCCAAGCTTGGAGCTGACTGGGTGGATAGATTTAAGCTCAGATTGTAGGTTTTCTGAATGGTTGCAGGGAGAGCTTGCTGACTCCATATGGCAGGAGAGAGTACCAGGTGTGTGAGTTGTTGTGTTCAGACCTTGGACCAGAAGAGCACAGGTCTGACCTTGCCATAAGAAGTTTATCATAATTCCTCAAGCTCTGTGTGGAGCCTCGGCTCTGTTGGCAGTGACTTCCAGATTCTAAACATACTTCAAGGTGACTGGAAAAGAGAAAAGTAGGTGGGGGGAGAACTTCAGAATGTTAGACGAACGTTTACAAATGAGAGAACAAAGGCCCTGCTTGACGATGCCATTGGAAACTCCGGCCACAGTGGTCAGCATTCTGAGAAGACCAGCCTCAGGGCCCGAAAGCAAAGCTACCAGGGTGCCAGGGAACCACTTGTTCCTGAAAAGTGATCACTGAGTGCTAATCAGCCTGAATGGAAAATGAGCACATTCTCAAAACCTAGAGATTGTAGCCTTGGGGCCATTGATACAATTCAGCCCGTTCATTTGTTGCTTTCTCTAACTCACCGCTCTGGGGTGCGGGGCAACACATTTCCCCTTATTGTTCCCAGCCATAGTTTTTTTTATTTCATTCTGACCTCCAGCGAGGCTGAATTATTATCCATCAAACACAGTAGATTAGTGCCTAGAATCTATGATACTCTGAGGAGCCCACAAGGCTGCTTTCATTTTTGTTTTTCAGAAGGAAAAAACCCCCCACAACTTTTAAATTGAAGAAATAGGTCAATATAAAATCAACCGGTTGCTGTTGCCCTGACTCTCGGCCAACCCCTGGGTGTTGGCTCAGCACTCCACTGAGTTTCCGATGCCGGACCTTGTTTCTGTGTGTTGCTGGGTGGCTGGAACCACCTCCCTTTCTGTTGGCAGTCAAGTGTGTTCCTGGTTTGCACAGCTCGAGGACCCTTGTTTCAATATTGTGTTAGTCTGGGTGGACCAGAGAAACAAATCCAGGGAGATTCCTATGTGTATAAGAAAGAGCTTTATATAAAGAGTAATTGTATCTTAAGAAAACAACTCAGCTCATTCCAGATCAAGTCCATAAGTCCGATATTAGCCCATATGTCCAATACCGATCTATAAAGTCCTCTTCAGACTCACAAAACACATACAATGACACTGAAGCAGGAGGATCACAGGCCAGTGGGTGGGAAGTCGTGTGGATCCAGTGGCGTTGTAAGCATCTCAGCACTGGCGAGGGTCTCCCCATAACTCGTCTAGTTCAGGGCACCAGCATAACTCCATGTGCCTTGTCAGCTGCAATGTCTCCCAGGGAGTCAGCCTGTGTCTTGCCTCCATCGAGCTATATATCTCCTTAGCACCTCCAAATGTAGTCATCAAGCTATGACCTGCTTGACAGGCTAGATGCCACCTCTTCACTCTTAATCCTCTCAGACTGATAAATGATTATATAACCACCACAAATATGTACTATAATTATATGCATATTTATACTAATTCAGAATATATCATTTAATTTGTTTTTAATTTAGGAGGGAAAGGTACCATGAAAGCAAATGTGCCAAAGGCTCGTGAAAGTCCCAGTGCAGCTCCGACCTTTGGCTCTGGCCCAGGCAACCCTACCAGAGCACACGAACCCGCAGGAGATTCATATTTTGCAGGAGGTAAGCGTGGTCTCTGAACTGACTACAGGAACGATTGCTTCTCCTTCCCATATCACTTCCTGGAGGTGTCATACCCTAACCAGGTGGTTTGACCCTTTAGGGTCTTCTTCGTTGTACCCCTGAGTTCACTGCTGTCAGGGCGACCTCTTTGACGCTTTATGTCATGTACTGTGTGCCAACAAAATACCCGTAAGCGCTCAAAAAACAAAAGCAAACAAAACCCAGAGGATGTTGCAGGGCTATGAATGAGCTGTAGTCAATTAATATGACCACTCTAGCTATAATTCCTTAAGTGATGTATTATAATTCTGGACTCTACCTCCATAGCTATAATTCCATTTGGAGGGCGTTTGCTACTGTACTAATGGACAGGGTTCGAGTGGCATTGAGAGCTGACTTTAGTAGAGAGTGAGAACCGAGTCACACCCTTCATTTCCTCCTTCGCATCTTTGAGACTACTAGAGGGTGTGACTTAAGACACCATCTTTTGTTTTCCTTGGAGAATGGGGGTTGGGCGGGGACACTAAAAGACAAAATCATAGTTCCGTCAAAAGTATACCTCTATTTCCTGATCCAGCTTTGATAGAACCATGAAGTCCTGCTGTGACTTTTCTTTGGCTTCTGACTCTGTAGCCTGCATTTGGCTCATTCTCTGTCTGACCTTCGGGTTTGGGACTGATGAGCATCCACAATCATGTTAGACATTTCCTTAAAGTGCCATGAGATTCTGTGGACCATATCAGCAAATCTCAATACCCGTAGATGTGAGGGAAAATACTGAAGGGAGGGGGAGTTGGGGACAGTGGAGAAGAATAGCACCTTGGAAGAGTCGGACATTTGGGACTTACTTCATCTCCAGCTCCTTGGGAGTAGTCTGGTGTTCATTGCCACAGTACCTGTGAGTTGGTTATAAGTGCTCTTAGACTCATAGGACCGAACAAGCTAAAGGGCTCCACTTATTTTGTCTTCCAGCAAAGTCAGTTCCACTCAAGGCTAACATCCCCTACTGCAAGCTGTGGGTTGTGCCCTTTGCTATTTCCAGACGGCATCCCACACCTGCTGCCTTCGGCTTGGCTTCCCTCCTGGATCCAAGTGCTTGTTCTTGGCTTCAGCAGTGTCATGCTAAAGCTTTGGGAAGCTGGCAACTGTCTGGAGGCAGGGACCATTAGAAACCCTGGTGTGGATGCTCAGGGCAGACCTGAGACAACAATAAATTGACTGTATTTTTCAAAGCAAAAATCAAAGGCATCTAGTCTGACATGGAATCCTCACCCCACCCCGGTTCCTAAATTATAATTAAAACCTTAATGTTTGCATAATATAAGCCCCCAAAGATATTTTGTTATATAATAAACTAGTGGCCTTTATTGGCTAATAAAATTATATGAAAACAAATACCTACCCAAAGTGGCAAGAAGTACTTATCCCCCAAATAAGAAAACCAAGCTCACTGCCACTCAGTCGATTATAACTCCTAGTAGGTTACACACTGGGCTGCTAGCTGCAAGGTCAGCAATTGCAAACCACCAGCCTCTTCATGGGAGAAAAATGAGACCTTCTACTGCTGTAAAGATGTATAGCTTCAGAAACCCACAGGGGTAGTTCCATTCTGTCAAAGGGGGTTCCGATGCAATGAACTGCTTATATAGTCATCCAATGCTTGGATATTGATTGCCTATATGCATTTCCCTTCTGGAAGCAGTACTGATGGCATATAGAGAACCTTGTTTCTCTCCCTATGCAAAAAATTATTACAGTAAAACTTTACATAGCTTTTGCATCTCTTTTTGAGGAAGCCACTTAATCCATTGCAGTCACAGTAAGTATCATTCTGATCATCAATCCCCTGGTTGGTAAAAACAGTTAGTAGGCTCTGCTGCTAACCAAAAGGCTCGAGGTTCGAGCCCCTCCAGAGGCACGTCAGAAAAAAAGGCCTGTTGATCTACTTCTGAAAAATCAACCATTGTCACTTCATGGAGCACAGTTCTACCCTGACACACATGGAGCTGGACTCAATGAGAGGAACTGGAAAACAAAACACCAAAATAAAAATCATATCAGACTCTTTCCATATATTACTTCTGAACATTACAAAATCCCCACAAAGTAGATTTTATAATTCTCATTGTGGTCAGGTGCCATGAGTGGGTTACGACCCAAAGTGACCCTGTACACAATGGAATGAATACTTGCCCAGTCCTGTGCCATCCTCACAATTGTTCCAATGCCTGAGCCCACTGTGGCACCTACTGCATCACTCCATCCCTTGAAGCCATCCACTTTTTTGCTGCCCCTTCACTTTATGCAGCATCAGGTCCTTCCCGAAGAATGGTGTCTCCTGACAAACTGTCCAAAGTAAGATATAAGATGAAGCCGTGGGATCCTTGTCTCTAAGGAGCACTCTGACTGTACTTCTGCTAACGCAGATCTGTTTTCCCCTTTTAGCAGTCCATGGTAGTTTCAATATTCTTCACTAACACTACAATTCCACGGCATCAATTCTTCTCCAGTCTCCCTTATTTCAATGTCCAACTTTCACATGCATATAAGGTGATGGAAAAGTCCACAGTGTGATTCAGGCACACCTTAGTCCTCTAAGACCAAGGCAGTGACTCCGAGGACTTGGATAGCTTGTCGATGCCACATCGCTAAAATGTGTTGCAGCCAATTGTAATTTCTGCTCAAGTCTGAATGGAAAGGCTTTGGGTTTCACTAGGAACTCAGATGTTTCTCGGTTATAAATCACGAGGACACTCGGAAGGTAGAATGGGAATGAGATTTCTGAGTAGAGGAGACATCTGGTGATTGGAACAGTGGGTCTGGCGGTTCCCATGTTGGCCCCTCCTTGAGAAGATCACTTACAGCTCCAGTGAATGTCACAAAAGCCCTCTCACGAATGCTCCCCTCGGGTTAGTTCGGCATGCCACTCAGGCCAAGCCCACCCAGCTTCCACGGGTTGGTTCGTGCTGCTCAATTGCCTCATAAACCTTTCCCTGACCTTTCAGCCACTTAATAAAATACTTAGCTAGTCATGGTATTTGTCAGCATTCTCCTGAAAAACAGAACCAGTAAATAGATAGACAGCTGTAGAAATAGAGAGAGATGGACAGAAACTTTGATTCACAGGCTGTCAGATGACAGGCTGGAGACCCTGCCAAACATTAGGCCAGACCGTGGTTGGGCACTCTCTTACATTATAGTCTTGTATAGTCCTCCCCCCCTGGGAAAACTCAGTTGTTGCTCTAAAGACCTTCAACTGATTGGATGAGGCCCATCCACATTATGGAGGGTAGTCTAGTTCATTAAAGTCAACTGATTTAAAGGGCAATCATTTGTACATAGTTTCTTTCATAGCAACTCCAAGACTGGCGTTTGACCAAGCAAGTGGGCACCATAGCATAGCCAAGTTGACACATAGAATTAACCATCATATGCATATGCACTGGTGAGTAAATGTAAGGCATCACGTGACCCACGAAGAAGCCACTTATCTCACACTTCATGGCTTGAGGTACAGGCAGTCGGGTGGAGGTTGGATGAAACACAAGGAGGTACATATTGTTCCAACACAAAGAAGGGGAAAGGAGGGAAGCAAGAAGGAGAAAAGGGGTGGAGAAGGAGATGATGGTATGGGGGGTCAGGGGAAGCAGAGTAGTAACCCACCCCGGGGGAGAGTATTGTTTGTGTCTCCACAGAACTGGGATTGTGCCTGAAGAACCCATCATGGTGCATGAAACCTTGAGGGCAATGTAACCACATGCGTGGAGAAATACATGAAAAGATTGGGCTACACAGCCAACCCCAATCACAGCCAAACTGACCCCCTCTTTAGATGTATGTGCTACAGAGGACAACACTAAACTTACAGGTTGGGGAGAGGGCCTGGCATGCCAAGCCCACACAGAAGCAAACCAAGGAGGAAAAAGGAAAAGGGAGGGTCTAGACCCCATATTGGCACACCAAGCCTGGAGGACAGCATCCCTGCATGGAGATGCTAAGGCACAGAGAGAATTGTAGGCCCACAGCAGCTCAAGACATGTTGCCCCGCACTGGAGCATATCGAGACAGAGAACAATACTGGGGACACATGGCAGGGAGTCGGTCCAGTCTGAACGCCCACAGCGGAGCAAACCAAGAAGGGAACATACCAGAAGAGCAATGGGAGCAAAGAAAAGACACAAATCCCCTGAAGAGCCCTAAAAATAGACTCCAGGCTAGGAAGGGCAGCTCCCAGAATTCCCTCAGGACCAGTGGGGAGACAGTCATGAAGATCAGTGGACAGACCTGGAATTATGTGTGTGTGTGTGTGTTTTCTTTTTTCAATCTTTTGTTTTCTTTTTGTTTGGTCTCTGCTATTGTTGGGTTGCCTACTTATATAAGATAGGCACGGGAAGCAAGCTCCAGAAGAAAGACCGAGGGACTGAGGGGAGAAGGAGTTGGGGGAAAGGAGTGGTGAGTAAACAACGCCATAGACAGGGAACAACTAGGGAACTGAAATCAGCAACAACAAGGATGTAGAGATCCTGAGGGTGTCAGAGTAACAGCAATCTAGCTGAGATAAATTACTAAGAGGCAGAGAAGTAGGTGAGCATGATGGTGGGGCAAGAGGGAGATGAAAGAAAACATGAACGATATAGGAAGCAGAGATATGGATAGAGGTATAAGCATAGGTGTGTACCTATGGTAATACATTACTTCATAAAAATAGAGGTATTGACCTATGTACATATATTTATATGACAATACGCTGAAGTTGTGGATGAACTTAGGGCCTCTCCTGATGCCCTCCCTCAATGCAAGAACAGTTTATTCTAACAACCTGGCATTCTGTGAGGCTCACTCTCCCAGCCCAGTCGCTGAAGACAAAATGGGTACATAAGCAAATGTGGTAAAGAAAGTGGATGGTGCCCACCTATCAAAAGATATGGTGTCTGGAGTCTTACAGGCTTGAAATTAAACAAGCAGCCATCTAACAGAGAAGCAACAAGCCCACATGGGAAAAGCACACCAGCCTATGTGATCATGAGGTGTTACCGGGACCAGATACCAGGCATCAGAAGACCACAATCAAACAAACAAACAATCAAACAAACAAACAAACAAACAAAACAGACCATATTGTTGAGAATGAGGGGGCTCAGAGCAGAGACACAAAGCCCATCTATAGACAATGGGACATCCCCTCACAGGGAAGGTATGAGTCAATCAGAGTGCAGTAAATCACCGATGAAACACACAATACTCCTCTGGTTCCTTGAGGCTTCCTCACCCCCCCCCCACTACCATGACCTTAGTACTGCCTTTCACTGTGGGCTAGACCGAAGCATGTGCACAGGTACAGATGAGACATAAGAGCTCATGACAACCAGAATTCAGGAACGGGAATGGGAGTAGCGACATCAGGAGGGCAGGGGGAAGGTGGGGAGAACATAACCACTCCCCGCACCCCAGGGGGATAAACAACAGAAACTATGGGGGAAGGGAGACAGTGGTCAGTGTAATATATGGAAATAATAATAATTCATAATTTATTAAGGGGCCACGAGAATGGGGTGGGGGAGGAAGGGGGGGTAGGAACTGACACCAAGGGCTCAATAGAAAATAAATGTCTAGAAAAGAATGATGGTAACATGTGTACCAATGTGCTTGATACAACTGATGTATGGATTGTTACAAGAGCTGTAAGATCCCTTAATAAGATGTTTAAAACAAAACAACAACAAAAGAATTCACAGCCTAGTTGGTAAGCTATAAATGGGTGTGGTCAGACGCCTGAGGTTCCTACTCATGTTGACTCCCGTCCAACAGCGGGAGGCACAATCAAATCCTGAGTCCTCCTCCTCCCGGCTGTATGTTTGAGCCCAGTGCTACAGACTTGGTGTCCATTGTCTCATTGAGAACCTGCCTCATTTTTGCTGAACCTCTGCTTCACCAGGCAAGGTGTCTTTCTCCAGGGACTGGTCCTCCCTGATTCCATGTCTAAAATATTTCAGATGAAGTCTTGCCACCCTTGCTTCTAAGGAGCACTATGACTACTTCTTCCAATATGTCCAAAAGTGAACAGATGTGTTTATTTTTCTGGCAGTCAGATACATGGAATAGCTATAAATAGCATACATAAAAATAATAAGCTAATGATTGACTGTTAATTGACTTAACTCTAAACTTCCTGCACTAAAATCTCAGGAATATACCTCTCTTAGGTCTAAGGAACAGACAGATAGAAAGCAGTCTATCTAGGGAGATCTCTTCCTGGGTGGTCTAGCTGATCTAATCCAGAAATCCCAGGAGTCCCTTGAAACCCTCTCCCACAGTGTCCACCGTTCTCTCTGCTGTGCGGTGATTGTGTTTTCTCTATTGGAACTGATGGCAGCTTTGAAAAAATTCAAAAAGTAAACAGTTCTGAAAATTAATTTCATCTCAAAAAGTATTTGGGAGCTAATAACAATATTTTTTTAAAGCCTACGACATTTTAAGAAATGTTTTTGCCCATTCCGAAGCAGGCTGTCCGGGTTCACACATGTCCAGCCACCATCTTCTGACCATGAATGAGGTTATTAAGACTGCCGGGCTCCTCCTGTTCGCAGCTGCTTGGAAACTCGGTTACCTTGCAATCATTTCTGTTCCAGGGAGCCGAAACCAGCTTAGGTCACAAGGCAAATGAGATTTCAGGGGACAATGATTTGGGCACCAACAAAACCCAAATAAAGGATGTTTACCGCCCTAGAGAAAGGACATTGCATTAGTCCTGGGCATGGAAAAGACTTACTTCCATCAATTTCATTTGAGGTGGGGGGTGGGGGTGGGTTAGATCAGGAAGAAAGAGGTCTGTGGTAAAGTGGGTTACATGTGGAGCTGCTCACCACAAGTGCAGCGGTTCAACTCCATTAGCCGCTGCACTGGAGAAAGTTTGAAGCGGTTTTCTCCTATAAAGGTTTACAGCTTTGGAAGCCCTAGGGAGCAATTCTACTCTGCGCTATAGAGTCCCCATAAGTCAGAATGGACTTAATGGCAGTTTTGATATATTATATAGCAAATAAAAATGATATAATTTGATATAATATATTATGATATAATAGATATATATTTTTATCCAGGGAAGTGATAAGAAATGGAGTGAGGTGTGCTTCTTCTATAATGATGGATATAGCTCGCTGAGTTGAAAATTGGTCTGTAGCCTGACTTCAGACTTCCCATTTATTTTTGCAATGTCTCCAGACCCGTAAGCTATGTCTCTATTTTCATAGAACCTTGATATCAACAGAGTCAATGCTCAACTAGAGTCAGAACTGATAAGGCTAAAGTAACAAAACCCTTTTTTTTTTTTAAAGCATTTTGGAATGTATTGTTTCTTTTGCACCAAATAAATGATCAATTTCTGTAAATGAATCTTGAAAAAAGTATAGTCTCTACTTCTATCCACTCTCATGCACACACAGAGACACATGACAATACATATATTTACATTAATGTGCATTGGTTGTCCCAACATTCATTCATTCTTAATAACCTCTCTCCTTGTTGCTAGTTACCATTAACTTAATTATGACTTACGGTGATCCAACGTATGCAGAGTAGAACTTCTCCATTGAGTTTTCAAGACTGTAAGCATTTGCAAGCAGATTACCAGACATGTCTTCGGAAGTGCCTTTGGGTGAGTTTGAACTGCCAACCTTTGAACTGCCAACCCTTTAAGTAGTTTACTGCTTATCTGACTGGACTATCCACTGTCACCCCCAGCCACTGAGTCCATTTCAATGGATAGCTGTAGTGTCGAGAAATCTTTCTGGGGCAGATGGCCTCATCCTTCTCCAACTTCGTGGCTGGTGGGTTTTGAACACCAACCTTGCGGTTAGCCAGCCAATGCCTACTTGGCTGTGCTCCAAGAGTTCGCACCTCTTGCAATTTCTCCCTTTATGTTCAAGCTCACAGCCAGAACCAAACATTTCTCACCTTCCTGTGCAGTTGGATGTGGTGTGGCAATCTGGCTAAGTTCGAAAGAATGAAATCTAAGCAAAATTCATTTTTATCACTTGAGCGCATGTCCTTCCCATCCCCTTTTCTCTATTCTTTTTGGTTAGAACATGAGTGACACACAGACTTGGGTCTTGAATGAGAAAGAATTAACTTCTGTTTTGTTTAAATCAGGGTTACTTTCAGAGCCTGTTAGCACGGTTGAATCTAGAATGCACCCAGTGCTTTGTCTTTTTCCTATTAGACCTTTCATAGCGACAGCTGATGAGCTTCCTTGACTCTAATTAGTTGTCCTCTATTTTCCTTTGGGTTTCCTGTGGGTTCAGTTCAGGTTTTTATTTTTGCTTTATGAATCTTTGTTACATGAGTACTATTGGCTGTATAAATATTAAGAACTGATACATTTTTACTGTAGATTGAAATCCTTAGATAGTCATCCCTCCACAGACTCCACATTTGTATTTTCAACCAACCACCAATAAAAATATCCAATAATTAATTAATTAATTAAGTGGTCAAAGCAATCCTTCTAAGAGGGAGTGTAAAGTGTTATTTGCATAGCATATAGGTATTATATGTAACCTAGAAATGATTTAAAGGATATGGGAAGTATGTATAGGTTGTATGCAAATAATGCAGCATTTTATTTAAGGAACTTCAACATCCACAGATTGAGTGTCCTGGAGTCAATTCCACAGGTAGGAGGGATTGTATGCTAAGACTGGAATCATATGCTTGGTAAAGTGGAGGGGCGGCTAAAGGGAAGGAAGCTTTCAACGAGATGGATTGACACAGTGGCTGCAATAATGGGCTCAAGGAGAAGAACAACTGTGAAGATGGTGCAGAACTGGGGGTGCTTTGTTCTTTTGTACATAAGGTTGCTATGAGTTCGAACCCACTCAATGGTAGCTAACAGCAGCAACACTTTTAAAGCAAAATTAATAGATTGCTTGTTATTGAAAAGGAAACAAATGCAACGCTTTGTGTGTATTAGTGCAGTGAGTTGTTTTAATATTCCTAGTATGCCTTAACCCTTCCTTTTATTTTATATATTTATGAGTCACTTAGTTGTGGTGTATCCCTTACATATGGCATAGTATAGTTTTGCATTATGTACAATCTGACTCTTTTAATTTATATTTTAGTTCATTTACACTTATTGTTATGCCAGTATGTTTGTTCTTAGTTCAATCAACATGCTTTATGCATTTTTCTATTTATTGCATTATTTTTAACATTTTATGCTGTAGTCAGTATTTCCTTTTTAAATGCTGAATACTTTGATAATTTGAGAAGCTCAATTTTGAGAAGTTGTTTTACCATCTTAAGCATTAACTAGTTTAGAGTGTGTTTTAAAGTTACAATGTCAAGTCACAACAATTTGTCTTTCACTGTGGTCTCACTATTTATATCTTAATTGAATGAAGTTTTAGCCTCTTACATTTTCTTCAAGAATGACTCATGATAAGTATTCTTAGAGTTCTACCATGCTTATAAAAGATGTTACTATTGTTCTTTTGCTTAAACTAATTTTTGGAAAATTCTTAGGATACATCTTTCATCAAGGATGTTGGAAGGATTATCATTTTAAAAAGCCTTCAGTCTACTTACCATGTAGTCTTTTACCATGCTGCCTGTTCTTTCTCTCTCTGCCATTTGGCTTTGTCATTTTGCCCAACTTCTCAATAGACTCTTTATATTTAAAGTCAATGCACTTTATCAGCTATGTCTTATTGATCACAGGATAGAGTTTGACTTTTCAAGAGGTAAGATAAATTTTCCTAAATTACTATAAGACTGCATTTAATTATATCTTTGTCTTGCTCAAGAGAAATAGAATCAGTGACACGTAAATGTGTGTGTGTACACAAGGATTTCATAAAGTTCTTGGAAAATTCATGACTTTTAAATTCTATTTTCTACAGCATTTTAATGCCCCCTCTCTTTATTATATGTCTTTTTAAAGTCAGCTTCAAAAATTTTGCAGAAAGATTCTACTATATTTTAATTGTATTTTGCCTTCATGCAAAAGGAACACTGGTCGTTACTAGATTAAATGTTGGGCTGCTAACTGCAAAGCAAACCCACCCACTACTGCTTGGGAGAAAGGTGAGTCCACAAAGTTTTATTTATAGCCTTGAAAACGCTAAGAAGCAGTTCTCGTATGTCCTATAGGATCACTAAGAATTTGAATCAACTCAGTGCCGGTGGGTTTGATATCCATAGAGAGAGAGCCTGAGACACATAGACAGAGCCAAAATGAAATTTAGGTATTTCATTCAAGCAATGTGCTTACACGATTATGGGAGACTAGTAAATCCAAAATCCAGAGTTAGGTGGCAGACTGGAGATTTCTAAAGGTTTGAGTCACAAGATCCATACATAAGTCAGGCGATGGAAAGAGTGAAAAGTGAAGTTCAAGGGGTGGGTTCTGCTAAAATTTCTATTTATAGGTAGACACCCGAAGAAAACTCTCTTTGCAATGAATTGATTGTGTTACACTAGATTCCAAAAAATTTTCCAAAACCAAAGTCACTGCTGACTCATAGCAACCCAATTGGGCAGGCTAAATCCGCTCCTGTGAGTTTCTGAGGCTGTAACTCTTAAGAGAGTAGAAAGCCCCATCTTTCTCCCTCCAGTGGCTGGTGGTTTCAAACTGCTGAGCTTGTGTTTAGCAGCCCAATGTGTAACCACTAAGCCTTTATGGAAATCAATGGCGTTACATTATGAAATGTCAAATAAACCTTTGGTGCATGACCAAATGACTGGCATAGCATAGGCAAGTTGACATATAAAACTAGTGACTACAATCTTTATATCATGTTTTTGTCTCTTCATTTGAATTATCTGCCGTGGGGTCTTATGTGTATGTCTTTAATACCGAATCTTTTTCTTCATAACACTTCTTAAGTATTTATTCACTTTGATTTCAGTTTTAAATCATCTCTTTCTTTTCTCTCTCTCTTGCCTTTCTCAATTATAGCCTTCAATCCTTTACTATGATTTTAGCAGTCTCCTCTCATTTGCACTGCTTTTAAATTGCCTTTCATTTTTGTGATAACTTAAAAAAATTTTGTTTACCTTATATTTCCACCTTGCATGTCTTCCCTGATCCCTTGCATCTCTGTTCCAAAGACTCATTCTTAAGAACGTGGTTGCTCCATTCTAATGAATATATTTACATTGTGGTGCATTTGCTGGTATTTTGCATCTATTCTGTAGCCATGGTCTTGCGCATGCGTTTTCAAGTGATTCTGCTTTTCCTATTTCGTTTGTTCCTCTCTCTTATAACATCTTCATTGATGTTGTATGTTTCTTTAAATTAACACTCAGCTTTAAATTAGGTGAGTCTTTCCTGGATCAGCAATTTGCAGGCGGCCTGTGACCCAGTATAAGGCTAACAGGGCTTTTTCTTAGGATAAAATTGTGTGTGAGTTAATTCACCCAGTGTTCATGTTTCTCCAGCCATACTAGATTAGCATAACAGGGTATTCCCAATGTAGCGTCTCTCTCTTTTCTGCTGCCATCCTGACAGACTGCTTCTTGCAAATATGGCTTGTCCGTGTGATTCCTCACTTAGTTCCACCGTACCAATCTCAAGAACGATGCTGCCACCAGACTGTGTTTTCACTCCTGAGGGCTGAATGCCCATGTTTTGAGAACTCTTTTCTGTTAGCTCTGTGTAAATTTTAAAACCTTAGGAATCTGTCGTGCCTACTTTACATAGACCTATATGCTGGGTTGGGTTCTCTACCGAAACAAAACCAGTGATGCGTGAATGAGTTTGTATACAGAAAGAGGTTTATATCAAGAAATGGCTTGCACAATTGTAGAAGTAGGGAAGTCCAGTTCAAGTGAGGCTTCCCCTGACTCATGGAAGCTGACAAACAGGAAGAAGGATGGTGAAGCCAAGATGACAGGGGGCACAGACCAGCAAACACAAAGGTAAATAAGTCTGAAGTCAGTTGACTGAAACTACCGTCGATAGGAAGAGTCAGATGCAATATCTAGCTCCAGCTCCAGCAGAAGGTGAAGGCCAAAGAATTGGCTCTGCTCAGTCTCTTTCTTATTCAAAAGGCCACATCCCCAAGGAGGCATCATCAAGTTGCAGCCTGACTGATAGGTTTGGTTCCACCCCTACCTTTACCCAGGAGTGTCAAGTTGACATAATTCCTAACCATCACAGACCACCCCTTATCAACATGACACCTGTACACAAATCTTTAGCTATACATAATCACCAAAGACAATAATAAAGTAATATTTGTTCCTAACATAATACAGCTAACCCACATACAACCAAAACACACTAACTCCATTTTCATCTTATATTTCATAAGTGAAAAAAACAAAAATATTTAGTGCATATATAAAAATATTTACTCGTAACACTTACAGTCCTCATTTAAGCAGCTAATCATGTGGTCATAGATGATATTTAGAACTACCTTCTTTCACTACCCATTTCTCATTTCTTTTGCTCTCAGTGAGTACCTTTGTGGTCATGGTTCTTTTCCTGATAGGGGTGATCTGAATTTTCATTCCTGAAGAGTCTGGGATAACAGTGACCATATCGGAATTGAGTACTGGAGTTTACCATTGATTTGTATCACAGGACATGGTAACACTAAGAAACGACCTAAGGTATCCCCTGGATTCAGATTTCTTTACCACCAGTATGCAATACTAATCCAATTTCTCTTGGTAATCAGGATCAATCACACCACTCAATACAGTAACACCCTTCTGTGCCTGTTGATACAGCTGCATGGGGAGTCCAAAATATCTAGGAGGCATTCTTAACTTCCAGTTCAATGCAATCAGTGCTGTGTCTCCAAATGGGAGCACTCTCTCTTTTAGAACTAAGTCCTCCAGACCTGAAGAGCAGAGGACAGGAAGCAAAAATGTGGCGAGCGGGTCATTAGGGTAACAGTGAATGGTTCCAATCCCATTTCCATCCCTTGGTTCCTGCACCTATGAATCCTGGCTATTGGAGAAACAGCACCATATATTGGACAGGGGAGCCTCCTGGAGAAATTGTCCCAATCTTTCAAGGTGTTTCCACCAAACAGGCACCATAATTGTGTCTTCTGAAGTCAATTCCATTGTTCTATCAAGTAATTGCTTCTGGATGATGAGGAACATGGTAAGAAGAGGGGATTCCGTGAGCATGGGCCCATGGCTACACTTCATTTGCTGTGAAATAAGTCCTTTGATCTCAGGCAATGCTGTGTGGATGAGACATCCTGTAAGTCTATGAATGGTCTGGTAGTTTTGACAGAAGCAATGCATGCACAGAAAACAAATCTGCATCCAGAGAACTTGTCTATTTCAGTAAGAACAAAATGAACTTTCCTTTCAGGAAGTGGTCCTATGTAGTCAAACTGCAACAGATTGCTGGGTGATCCCCCTGAGAAATGGTCCAATATCTTGTTGGTCTCAGCTGCTGGCTGATTGGATACTCACCAGTAGCAGTAGCCAAGTCAGCCCTGGTGGGTGGAAGTTCTTGTTGCCACCATGACCACTTGGTTCATGCATTGGGCAAGGACAGGAGTATCTGGGGAAAAGAATGACTGATTTCCACAGAACATGTCATCCTATCCATTTTATTGTTAAAGTCCTCCTCTGCAAGGTAACCCTTTGGTGAGCATTCATGAGACACAAATATCTTTACTTTTTTGACCCATTCAGAGAGTTCACCCCCATATTTCTTCTCTACATGTCCTTGTCACTGATTTTCCAATCATGCTCCTTCCAAGTCCCTGACTATCAGGCAGCTCATGAATCAATAAACAGGTGCACACCTGGTCTTTTCTCCTACCATCTAATGGTGGAATGTTACTGTGCACATCCAACTTTATGACTCTGTGGGTCAGAAAACACTCAGTTCATGAGGGTCAGCTCAGGCCCCAGGGTTGCCCATGGTGAGCCATTCAGTCTCCACTAAGGCCCCAAATGGGCCAAAAGCTGTTTTTCAAAAAGAGAATGGTTGTTGCAGAGAATGCCAGAGGTTTGCGCCAAAATCCTAAGAGACTGTGCTGTGATTCACCAAAAAGGACCTGTCAAAGACTTCATGCAGCATCTATTTCTGCCACTGACACCTGAAGCACCATTGGATCAGCTGGATCATATGACCCAAGTGACAAATCGGGTTGCCCAGCAGCCTGTTTAACTTTCTTCTTTTCTCTGGGCTCCACCCCAAACTGGCAGCTTTTTTAGTCACTTGATAGTGCTTCAGTCACACCCTCAGATGAGAGATATGTTGCTCCACAATACAGAGAAGTCCCCCAGGTGTTCTGCCTCTTTTGTAGTTGTGAGAGGGTCCAGATGGGATAATTTATCTTTTACTTTCATAGAGATATCTTGACATGCCCCAGACCACTGGACGCCTAGAAATTTCACTGAAGTAAAAGGCACCTGAAATTTTGTTGGGTTGATTTCCCATCCTCCAGCAAATAGATTTTGTATCTTTAAGTCTAAAGTCATTGATACATCTTCCTCACGAGGCGCAATCAGTTCCAACAATGTAATGGGCTAATGTGACACTGTGGAAGGAAAAGGCGATCAAAGTCTCTGTGGACTAAATTGTGGTGTAGTCCCAGAGAATTAACATAACCCTGAGGAAGACTTGCAAAAGTGTATTGTTGTGGTTGCCAGCTGAAGGCAAACTGCTCCTGGTGGTCCTTTGACCACCAGAATTGAGAAAAAAATGTTGGCCAAATCAATAGGTACCAGGAGCAGTATTAATTTGTTCCAGTGTTGAAATTATATCTGGATCGTTAACTGCCACTGGAATCACCCCATAGTTTAAAATTATACATTATCATTTTCCAAGATCCATCTGATTTTTGCACAAACCCAAAAAGCAAGGTCATGTGGTGGCATCACCACTGCTGCATCCTGTAAGTCCTTGACAGTGTTTCAATCTCTGCAATCTCTCCACAAATCCAGTACTAGTTTTTGGTTAACTATTTTCCTGCCCAGAAGTGTCTTGTTGACATGATCCTTAACCATCACATCCTATGAGACCTTTATAATATTTTGGGGAACTTTTCTCTATACTATGGTTTAGGATTATAAACACCTTCCAATTTCATCAGAAAGTTTTTTTGAAATTCCCTTTAATTTATTTCTCATGGTTTCTTAGGAAAAACAGGACAAGCCAATCTTTGCTTCTCCTTCAAACCATAAGTGAGTTCTCCAGAATGGATTGGTGCCAGCCAGTTTCTAAGATGAGCTCTAATTATTTTTGTCTCATGGTATTCATGCCTATATGATCCTTTTTTCTTTTTCCCTCCCTCCTTTTCTTCCTCCCTCCCTTCCTCCATTTCAAGGATGGGGGAAATCTATGACTTGCTTCATACTAATAGAATATGGCAAAAGTGATGAGACGTAACTTCTAAGATTATATTATTTAAAATTTTTAACTATCTAGCTAGGGGACCTTCTCCCTTGATGTTTCGGAGGAATGAAGCATCATGTTGTGGAGACCTGTGGAATGCTGAGAGTGGTGGAAGCATTGTCAGAGCCTGCCTAACTTCAGGGGCAATAATGACAATCAAGATCTGCCCAAGGTTGATCCCTATGAGGTGGAGATCAGACATCCAAACTTTTTTTTTAACCAATTTTTATGCCAGCAATATCTCCCATGGCATTCTTTATTTCTCTTCTGGGTTCAATAATCCATTGCAATGGCCACACAGAACTCACAGAATACATGTACTGATAGGTGGATTAAGAATTAGGGGACAATTCAGGATCAACACCAACAGGCTATTGCTCTGGATGAGGATCTGGATCAGGAAGCATGTGGGCAAAGTCTCCCTTCTGTAGTGCAGACCAGCTCTCTCAGTTCCCCTCAACTGTGCAGGCCACTTCTCACTCCCCCAGGATGGAGTCCTCTTGGACCCCTCAGAGCAGGCTCCTCTTGGCCATCTGTCACCTTTTGGGCCTGTTGCCACTGGCTCTCTAATGGCTTTCCTCCAGGTCTCTCACTGTCCTCAGAGTTACAGTCTTTGAGCAATGCTACAGCTCTTTACAGAGGACTCTTGTCTCCTCTCTCTCTTTTCTTCTTTCTCCTGCTTTTTCCTAGTGCTTCTCTTCCTGCTTCTTTCTGTCTGGAAAACCTCTGCGGTGTCGGCTGCTTAGAGAGACAGCGTCTTGGCAATTGTAAGGTGTGACCCACTAGAGGAGCACCTTCTTGTAGGACACAGATATTTCGTTTGCATATTAGGCAATAGTCACTTCGTTTGTATAATCTATTGGTACACTTGCAACGTGCATACAAATCACGGGGGAAACTGTAATCTAGGGCCCGACAAAACATGAAAACCAACTTGTTTAAAGTGTACCCAGGAGCTGTCAATCAACTTGGAAAAGAATATTATACCTTCTGGAAAAATAGACCAAATATAGCTCTCTCAGGGATTATAGGGGAAATCTCTCAAGCCGTTTTTCCAAAGAACCAAAGCAAAAGGTCATAGGAAAGCACTTATTTCACCACAGACCCATGGGTCAAGAAATTGAGGCTGTCAGTCTGACAGTTTGCAAGGATCTGAACCTTGCCAACAGTCACATGAACTAGGAAGTGAATCTTTCCCCAACCAAACCTTGAGATGACACTTCGACCCTAGTGGACACCTTAACTGAAGCCTTGCAGAGAATCTGACTATGTTGTATCCACACTTCTGGCCCACCGACTCTGTGAGATGATCAGTATATGCGGGGTGAGCCCCTGAGTTTGTAGTATCACTGCCATTCATCAGTGGATAACAATACAGCATGCCAGGGCTGTTCCTAGAGACAGCCCATGGTCAGCAGTTCTTGGCTCTGGAAGGCCACCTTTGTGTCTGCCCTCACCAAGCTTATAGCTTAGTGTTTGAGAGCATTGGCTTTGTAATCTAAAAGATACATGCTTATGTAATAGGCCCAACTCAAGCTACATGAATCTCGGGCCGATGAAGAGCTGTGTAGTCTGGGGTAGGTTACTTCATTTCTCACTTTAAAAATGAAAATGTTAACACATGTACAAATGTGCTTGACACCATGTATGGATGTATGGATTGTGATGAGTTGAACCAATAAAATGATTAACAAAATAAAATGCAAATGTTAATGCATCTCACTTCTTTCTATGAAAAGGAGGCTTACATGAGATTAGTATAATAGCATCAAATAAATTGTGAAAAAACATTACCGCAGGGTTCTAATTCATACATGTACAGGTTTAGTGTAACAAAATGTGCTTAAACATGTCTCTGTGATCAGTGGATAGCTGAAGGAAAGTTCTTCCAGTAATACACACTTTTCTCAGCATCATTAGGGTGCCTACAAAAAAAAAAAAAGACCAATTAGAATCATGGATTCTGAGGAGGTCTATAGGACTAGAAGGCAACTAGTTCAGCTCAGAAGATTATGGTATCTGCTTGTTTGGGATTTTTTTGGGGGGGGGGTTTCCCCCAAAAGAGTAATCTTCATAGAATTTCATAAGGATACAAGATGATCATAGGGCTTATTATGAAAGTTTAAGAAAAATGAAGATGGCATCGGTGAGAAAAAGACCGGGAGATTTTCACTAAGGGATATATCTTTTTTCCATCTCAACCATGTCCCTGTCCCTTCTTTGAGGGAACCAGCCTGTCCTACAGACACTTCACTGGGAAATCTGACCCTGTCCACCCTACAGCCCTAATCTTGCCCCTTCAGACTTGGTTTTCCAAATTCAAAGAACACTTAACAGGAACAAGATCTGAATCCCTTGGGATGTCCAAACCGCCTTTTGACCTGGTATGAATGCAGCGTGAAGAACTCTTCTGGGAAGAGTTCAGAAGAATATAACTCTAGATGGAGGATATGTCAAGAAATCACAGTTTGGGGGGAAACTATGGAGACCTGGAAGAGCACATTCAGGATCGGGGTCTGAAGTGGAGCCCCGAGACCAGAGGCGACTCGGAGGAGAAGCTCCATGACAGTGGGGTGCCTGCTCCCTATCTGGCCTGTGGGACACCGCGACAAGCGGGCTGGTTTCCCGGTCCATAGAGCCAAAGACCAACGGATCAAGTGCTCAGAGACAGGGAACTGGGGAGACACTTGGCTATCTCGTGGCTGAGAGGCTGAGAATGGAAGAGAGACTTGGCTGCCGGTTGAGGAGACCAATGACTATACCCTTCCTGTTTGCTGATCCTGACTTGTGGTAACCTAGTAACTTCCCTAATCAAACCCCTTAACCCTGGGGGCAAAAAAAAAAGAAAAGGAAATAACAGCTTCACATTTTGATACTTTATAAAGATTTCTATAATTTTTTACTTATGTGCGCATGCACACAAAATGCTGTGTTTAGAAGCAACAGCATCAAGAGCTTGAATTGCAATCTTGGCAGGGGTCTTTAAAATGAGTTTCCATGGCATCTGTAGCCAGGCCAGGCTAGGAGTTAGTGCTGGCCATTCCGAGGGTGGGGGTAAGGAGGGGGCACATGATGGCAGCCTTGGGCTCCACCCCAGGACTTCTCGCAGGCCTTGGGAACGTTTGCCCTTTCTGTGATTCAGTGTCCTTGCTGTAACATTAGGATAGTCATCACTGCTCACCCTATAGGGCTGCTATCAGTGCCATGTGTGATGATGTTCTTGTTCACTGTCATAATGTCCTAGGGATGCTGTAACAGAAATTATCTTGAAGACAGAAAATTATATTGTTTGTTTGGGATCAAACAGTTGCCCCCCTCTATCTATCTATCTATCTATCTATCTATCTATCTATCTATCTATCTATCTATCTATCATCTATCTATCATCTATCATCTATCTATCTATCTATCTATCTATCTATCTATCTATCTATCTATCTATCTATCTATCTATCATCTATCTATCTATCATC
>NW_022111324.1:5943397-5981718 GCF_000313985.2 Echinops telfairi
TATCTATCTATCTATCTATCATCTATCTATCTATCTATCTATCTATCATCTATCTATCTATCTATCTATCTATCATCTATCTATCTATATGTTGGGATTTTCACCCCTACAACTGTGGATGTAATCCCTTTGGGGGAAAGAGTGCTCTTTGTTCTCTTAATAAGGCCATTTTGTTGTTGTTAGCTGCCATTGGGTCAGTTCTGATTCACAGTGACGCTATATACCACAAAGTGAAACAGCGCCTGGTCCGAGAGCATCCTCACAGCTTTGTTATGTTTGAGCCCATTGTCGCAGCCACTGTGTGAATCCACCTCAGGGAGGGTTTTCCTTTTTCACAGTGACCTACTCCTTTAGGTGTGTCCTTTTCCAGGGTCTGGTCTCACAATGTAGGAGGTGAGAAATAGAATTCAGGGCATTGATTCTAGACTCGAGGAAGGCTCTCTAGCTGCCAGCTCTGGGGAGGACCCTTGACTCTGCCAGTGTGCCTCAGGCCCTGGGTGAGCTTCCCATGGCGTCTCTGCTGCCCTGTGTGCTTGCTGCTGTGTCTGCTCTGCTTTTTATAACTCCAAAGTTATTAGGTTCATGACACACCTCACACGGATCCCAAACCAAATTCACTGCTATCGAGTCATTACCAGCACATATGACAGGGTAGAACTGCTCCTGTGTCTTTCCAAGACTGGACATTTTTACTGAAGTAGAAGACCTCATCTTTTATCCTCAGAGGGACTGGTGGTTTTGAATTACCTGCCTACCAGTTAGCAGCCCAATGCATAAGCCACTGTACCACTGTTCTCCTTCTCACACTGATAGGGCCTTAGTAACAAAGAAAAATCTATTTTCCAGTGGGATTACATCCCTAAGCACATGAAGTAGGATTCCAAAATACATACTTGGGAGCTGGGGCAAATGCAATCAAAGCAGCGGTATGAATTTTAAATTTGCGAAAAGCTTGCACATAGTAAGTGCTCAGTAAATGTCAGCTAAAACCATTATTCTCTCAGACTACTTTATCCTTAGGCAGCGGAAGATGCTAGTTTCGGAAGATGTGCAATTTCCTTCAATTCCATGTTTTTCGTGGCTTAGATTTCTGTTCCCATCAGCCATCTGGCACTTCCTGTTTGGCGGCCTGTGAGGACGCCACACTCACTTATTAGGAGAAGGACTGCTTTTGACCCAATAAATTACAATAAAGGATAACAAGGAGCTACTTAAATTCAATTAGCGATTGAGTCTGCTCTTTGAAGTAAATGATGACGAATGAAGGATTTAAAGTTGGGATGTGGAAGAAGTTACAAAGATAAATGCTCACTTGAAGCTGAAAAAGAAAAGTTCATTGTCTTAGAACAATATGGGCATGCATTACGCGAAATATTTCTATTATAGGAACATGCTCCCTTTATTGGGAATAATTGAGTACCAGGCACTATTGCCCTTCATTGCAAACACGAACCCTTTAGGAGACAATTTGGCTTTATTCTCGGAGACTCTAGAATCTACTATTCAGTTCAGAATTAAATTTTGAATGACTTGGGGGTATAAAAATCTTCATAGCTTTTCTCTCTGAATTATGGAAGATCATAGCCTGGATGTCCCCTTTAAAATAGTTCGTTATTATAGCGCCTACAACGATGTGACACATTTAGAATCTAATACATTTTCAGTAAATTTAACTTACAACATGAAGTTGAAAGAATTTTTGTCATGGATTACCATGACATCTTTTGCTTTTCCTGTAATTACCAGCAGATCTATTCACAAAAGAAGTGCTATCATAGGATAGTAAAGGTGCATGCCATCTACTGAGATTGCTCCTTGAATTATACAATAGCCCCCAAGAGTGAGGTAGGATATTCCTCATTAGCATATGAAGAAACTGACCCAGTGCTCTCAAAGGTAGCTCAGTGAGAAGGTGCTGTTGTTGAGTACCACTGAGTCAATTCCACCTCCCATGAACCCCAGTGTGACAGGGTTGAACTGCACTGTAGGGCATTCTTGGTTTGCAAATTGCCAAGTCTTTCTCAGAGACACTGGTTGGGTTCCAACTGCCAGCTTCTAATTTAGCAGCTGAGCACTTAACCATCACCCCAGGAGGCTCTGTTTTGGTGCTGGATAGGTCTAAATTTGGCTCTGTTTTTTTGGGTGGTTTTTTTTTTTTTTGCCCTACCGTAGAATTGGCCCAAATACAGCTAGAGACCCCTAGTGACCCTGTCTAACACCCCCCACCCCCCACTCCCCCACGAATTTCAGGAAGGAGAACTTCCACGTCCCAACTTTAGATCCTTCAGTAGTCATCATTTACTATTTGGGATTAGACAATGGTAGGTGGCAGGACTGAGGCTTGTTCGGGCCGACAATCTGGGTGCCAGCCCTCCTCCGCCATTGACGATGGATACATGCTGTTGCTGTGCGTGCAGAGTAGAATTGTGCTCGATGGAGCCTTCAGTGGCTTTTAAAAAAAATCATTTTATTGGGGGCTCATACAACTCTTACCACAATCCATACATTCATCAACTGCATAAATCATATTTGTCCACTTCTTGCCCTCATCATTCTCAAAACACTCGCTCTCCACTTAAGCCTCTGGCATCAGCTCCTCATTTTCACCCCCTCCCTCCTCGCTCCCCCCTCCCTCATGAACCCTTGATAATAAATTATTATTTTGTCATATCTTACACTGTCTGATGTCTCCCTTCACCCACTTTTCTGTTGTCCGTCCCTGTAATTGGTTCCCCCTTTCCACCCCACCCTCCCTCCACCCTCCTGGTATCGCCACTCTCAACACTGGTCCTGAAGGGATCATCTGTCCTGGAGTCCCTGTGTTTCCAGTTCCTATCTGTACCAGTGTACATCCTCTGGTCTAGCCATATTTGTAAGGTAGAATTGGGATCATGCTAATAGGGGGGTGGGGGTAGGGGCAGGGAGGAAGTATTTAGGAACTAGAGGAAAGTTGTATATTTCACCATTGCTACATTGCACCCTGACTGGTTTGTCTCCTCCCTGCATCCTTCTGTAAGTGGTTGTCCAGTTGCCTACATATGGGCTTTGGGTCTCCACTCTGCACTCCCCCTCATTCACAATGATATGATTTTTTTGTTCTTTGGTGCCTGATACCTGATCCCTTCAACATCTTGTGATCACACAGGCTGGTGTGCTTATTCCATGTGGGCTTTGTTGCTTTTCAGCTAGATGGCCACTTGTTTACCTGCAAGCCTTTCAGACCCAGACACTATATCTTTTGATAGCTGGGCACCATCAGCTTTCTTCACCACATTTGCTTATGCATCCAGTGGCCCTTTTTTGGAAGTAGATGGACAGGACTTTCTTCCAAGGTACCTTTGCTTAGACTTGACCCACAGGCTTTTGACCAGCAACCTAGCACATAAACCATTTGCACTATCCAGGGGCTCCTGGAAGTTAGGTCAATAATTTAATCTTTCTGGATCTCAGTTGTCTCCCCTCTACTAGAAAAATAAATGTACCTCATAAGGTGGATCTGAGAGTTAAATAAGGTTGTATGTAGATTACTTAGCACCAGTGCCTGCCATTGTTGTTGTTAGGTGCCTACTTTCTGGCTCAGAGCACAAGAGACAGAAGTGTTATCGAGCCCTGTGCACGCCTCACATTTGTGCCTATGCCTGAGTCCATGGTTGCAGCCTCTGTGTCAATCCATCTGGTGGAGGGCCTTCCTACTTTACCGAGCATGACCTCCTTCTCCAGGGACTGGCCTCTCCTGACAACATGTTCAAAGTATGTAAGACAAAGTGTCACCATCTTTGCCTCTAAGGAGCACACTGGTTGTACTTTTTCAAGACAGATTGGATTGCCCTCTTAGCAGTCCATGATACTTTCAATATTCTTCCTCAGAATCACAATGCAAACACATCCTTCTTCCATCTCCTTTGCTCGGCCATGGTAAGTGGTAAAGTAAAGGTAACTGTTTTCAACCAGTCATCACAGTAGAAAACAGGAAGCAGGCCCCGAGAATGCTTGAGATGCACTCGTTCTGACCTGGCAGTGCTGTAGACCAATTATAACCCTAGCGGTTTAATATGAAGCACTTGGTTGCTAGCCAAAAGGTTGGCAGTTGGAACCTGCCCAGTGGCTTCTTGTCTCTGGAGACCCACTTCCACACAAATGACAGCCTGGACAAGACTGTGGGTCAGTTCTATTCTGTCACATGGGATCACTCTGAGTAGAAATTCATTCAATGGCAGACAATGAACTTGATGGCTGCCAGGCTTTGTCCAATCTATTTATTTCCTTTATTTTTTTACTCATGTATTCCAAGAGATCAGGCTTGCGATAACCTGCAGATTATACGCATTTCCACCCCTGCCATGCAGCATGCATGCACTCACACAGATACCCAGTGCCCCAGCTGATGGTGAATCACAATGACCCTATGGTGTAGGACTGCTCCATAGGGTTTGCAAGGCTGTAATCTTTACCGAAGCTGACTGCCCTGTCTTTCTCCCTTGGAGCAGCTAAGTGAGTTCCAGATGACTTCCTGGTTGGCAGCCAGCTGCTTTCACCTCTGTGCTCTCAGGCCTCTTTCATACAGACACAGTTCGATGCTCCTATTTCTTGGCACAGACCACTAATGTCCAGGACTGTTAAGAAATTTGGAGCAGCGTGCTTGCTATTTTTAGCCCCCTGGGATCCCACCTTGCTTTGACAAGTCAGCTGTGGCAGGCCCCAGTTCATTACTGACTCCTTGGGCTCTTGGGAAATCTGGGCCAGCTAATTTTCCTGCATCGCAGCTGCACGAATCCCCCAT
Organism: Echinops telfairi; assembly: GCF_000313985.2. Lineage (NCBI taxonomy): Eukaryota > Metazoa > Chordata > Mammalia > Afrosoricida > Tenrecidae > Echinops > Echinops telfairi. Next base: position 5,948,178 of record NW_022111324.1, read on the forward strand.
TTCTGGCAGTGGCTCCCCCCCACCCCCCATTGCTTTCTGATCCTACAGCAAGAACTCCTAATTGTCCATGGCTTCTTGAATTCCTGTTTTTCTGTCAGTGAAGCTCAGCGTTTGGATGGATAATTTTGTCATAATGGTTTATTTAACATCCTTCCATTTGTCAGTGAGCTTACATCTGCACCACTCTTTCCTTCTAGGCTGGGCGGTTAAACAAAAAACCCTTGTTAATCCCTCCTGGTTTATTTGTTTGCTTGTTTGTTTCTTACCTGCTCTCTCTCGCTCTCTCTCTCTCTCTCTCTCTCTCTCTCCCTCCTTTCACTGACACAGCAGATTCTTATCTTACTCCCTTCCATTCTCATAAGTACAACTGGTGTTTAACTCCTTGATATCAGATGCTTTACTTATAAATCCAGGCCCACCTTTTCTGTTTCTTCTTAGGCTCCTGTTTCCTCTCATTTGACATTAATTAAACAAACAAACAATAAACAACAAAATCTCTTTTGCTTGCCCCAGAGCGAATGTCTGAAAGAACTGAGTTGGGAGAGTAAGGAGTGTTTGGAAGCTGTTTCTGTTGCTATTCAGTGCTTAATAGCTACACTTAGTCTACAGCTAAAGGAGTCCTATGGCCCCGTGGGTTAGGCAGTGGGCTCTGTGATGGTTAGGGATTCAGTCAACTCGATACTCCCGGGTAAGGATTAGGGCAGAGCCTAGTTTTCCAATTGAGTGGCAGCCTGATGACACCTCCTTGATGTCATAAGCATTTTTATATAAGAAAGAGACCAAGCAGAGTTAGATCCTCTTTGACTCTTCATCTTCTGCCAAAGCTGCATCTTGCGTCTGCTTCCTGGATCTCCTGTTGTGTCGCCTGTCAATCCCAGGAGCCATCAGGGGACTACTGACAGTGGATTATCCTCTACATCCACCAGCCTACTCCCCTGCTGTGTGGGTTGTCATCCTGCTTCCTGTTCGTCAGCTTCCACAAGTCAGGAGAAGCTTGGCTTAAATTGGGCTGGACTTACCTATTTCTATGACCATGAAAACCATTTGTTGATATCAATTTCTTTCTACATAAAAAAACATGTGTCACTGGCTTTGCTTCTCTAGAGAACTCAACCTAGCACAGGTTGCTAACTGAAAGGTCAGTGGTTCAAATCCATCAAGTGCTTTACAGATAAAGATGCAGTTGTTTGCTCCTGTAAAGATTTACAGTCTCAGAAAGCCAACATAAGAGTACTAGAAATGGAGTCCTTGTGCCATAATGAATTATGCATTGAACTGCTAACCCCAAGGTTATCAGTTTGAACCCACTAGCTGCTCCAAGGGGATAAGATTAGGCTTCTTGTTCCTGTAAAGATTTACAACCTTTGAAACCTACAAGGGCAGTTCTACTCTGTCCTGTAGGGTCTTATGAATCAGAACTGACTCAATGGTAGTAGGTGGGGGATTTGAGTTGAGATGTACTCTGTGGGGATGGTTTAAGGATCTATGTCTATGCCTATTCTATTATTGTTAGTGGCCCTTAAGTCAACCTGCAACACTTGGCCACCACTTGGACAAAGACATGTTGCCAAGTTCTGTGCCATCTCCATGACTGGTTGTATATCAAACCATTATAACCCACCGAGTTCTCATTGGCTGGTTTGGGGAAGGAGCTTGGCAGGAGTTCCTTCCTAGCCCGCCTTATGGCCTTATCCTGGAAATTCCACTGGAATCTGTTCAGCAGCACAGTAACATTCAGGTTTCCACTGATAGACACGAGGCCTGTTGGCTGGGAACTGATCTGTGTTTCCAATATAGAAGGTGAAAATTCTACTCCTGATCCACCACGGCCCCAACTTACACCTGCACTTAGCCTATGTCTACACCTACATCTATAATTATATTTCTCGACAGCTATACAAAGTATTGATAAGGAATATCAATATGGGAAATAAATGTGCTCAGAAATTCAGGAGGTGGGGTCTAAATCTATAGTCACTTGGCAGAGACCATAGCTTCCCAGGTGGTGACAGGAAGATAAGATTGCCATCCCTAGTTTTGTCTTCACCAGGTTATAATATCGCTCGTGGGCCCCCGAGGATTTCAAGACAGAGTAGAAAAAAGGTCCTGAAATTCCCCTCCCCCTCTGTCAAGAAAGCCCCCCTCTTCTTTAATGACCCATTTCCATCTCCAGCCCTGGCTCTCCAAGAAGTTCTCCCCATGGCCTCTGAGAACCCAGGGCCGTGTACCACACAGATTTCAGATTTTGCCATTGGATCAAAGTAAGCTTCCTATTTTACTGTGAATGCTTCTCTACTGTGTTACTTTTTACTCCTAATTGTGTAATATGTGTAGCTTTTGCCGCCAAATAAGTGCTGTAGATTACTGAAGGTGGAGCCGCTAATGTTCAGGTGTCCTGAGCCCTCGGATTTTAATTTCCTTCTCTGTTCCTTAGTGTGCAGTAGCATGCCGTGGGGATCTGGATTGAAAAGGTTCCTGGTCTCCCAGCCCTGCTGCCTCAGAAGCTCTGGGTGTGGGGAGCTGGACTCCTGAGTTCAGACAAATCTTGGGGACTTGATTCTCAGGATGCCATTCAAGCTTGATTAAATGACTTTTGGAGATGTTTCTAAACGGCTTTCTGATTTCTCTGCCTTTCTAGTCTCATGATTATCTCGCTAAACCAGCTTTATATCATTCAGAACACACCTTCATACACACATACACAACTATTTTTTTAAAAACCAATCTTTTAACACTTAACATACATTATTGAATGCTTGATATGCGCCAAACACTGTGGTAGAGGTAGAGATCAGTAAGCGGTGACTCCTCTCCTTAAGGTGTTTACCATGCAGACTGGCAGGCACATGCCCATTCACATCACAGGCCACAATACATGACGGTGAACAGAAATGTCGCTGCCCAAAGCTGTGCTGAGTACACAGCTATTAACTAAAGTGCTCGTTAGCCATCCAGGCCCAGGAATGGCAGGCAGGAAGTTCATTTCCCTTCTGTTTCAGAGGGGAACAAATGAGGGGAGCTGAAAGCGTGGCTTTTTCCCGTGGGCCGGCACTTCCCGTGCCTCAGCTGTCCCCATGATGGAAGGTGGCACGGAGCAGGCAGTGCTGAGCGGTCGCTGATGGACGGCGGAGCTTGGTGCTTGGCCAGAAGAGAAGGCTATCCACACGCTCACTCAAGGACCCGGGCTTGGGGGTGGGGGTGGGGGATTGTCAAAACACACGGCCTCGGATTTCACAAGTAAATTCCTGGTATGGTGACCCTACTGATTCGTGACAACACGCTGATACACGGTAGGGTGGCAGTTTCTACTGACCCCTCCAGCATTGTCGTTTCTTGAAACAGAGCCTGTCATTTCAGCATCTCTCACACTTCAAAACTGCTTATTGTGGTGGTGCCATGGCAACCAAGAAAGGCTCTCCCCCATTTGCACCAAACAAGAGCCAGAGGTGATGGAAGAGCAGATAGAAACGGTCTGCGGCGTGGTGCGGAAAAACACGGCAAGGGATTTGCAGGCGTGGGTTCTACGCCTGCAAACCGACGGAGCAGTTGATCCCCCTGCCCGGCCCCCCCACACCCCCCATCTTGTCTTTTGTGATGGTCAGCCTTGACAAGTGCCGGCTAGCTTTCCTGAGTCATCGTTTCTCCATTTGTTCATCACGTGAGCATTCCTTTCTGGAGGTGTTGGGAATGTTTATGCTAAGGCCCTAGCTACGGGTAATATGTGGTCAGACAACTGGGGCTCATTTTCTGTGTCACTACATGGAAGTCCCACCCAGTCCTCCTGTAGACTGCCGTCTCCTTTCTAGCTTGAGAGTTGAGGTTAGGACCTGGCTTAGGTTTCCTTGAGGTTGAGGTTTCCAAACCTGGAGTTTCAGGTCCAGACTCACTGCCATCGAGTCAACTCAGATGCCCAGCCGCCCTCTAGGACAGAGCAGAACTGCTCCTGCGGGTTTTCTGAGGCTGGAAAGCGTACGGGAGCCCCAACGTCATCTTTCCCCCACAGAGTGCCTGGTGCTTTTGAGTTACTGACCTTGCAGTTAGCAGCCCGATGAGTAACTCATTATGCAACCAGGGCTCTTTGACTATTAATCAAAGGCATGTTGTTGTTGTTTTTAAGATGGCTATCAGAATCTACCCCGAGGCAGCTTGGAAGAAAGGCCTGGAGATGTGCTTTGTTTGTTGTTCTAAACCTAGTTGTACATTAGGATAACTTGGGGAGTGTTAGAAAATTTCAAATTACAACTGGACTCTTCCCACACCCAGAATCCTTTGGGTAGGGCCCAGAAAGCTGTCTTTTTGACCTGATGCCAGCAGGTCTCTCTCTGGAGCTGAGGGATATTGGTCTAGGTGTGATCCAATGGGCATCTACCTTTGCAATTTCATTGGTTAAAGATCCACGGTGAGGCTGCCTTCAGCTACCTCCTCCTCCATTTTTACTTTCCCTTTCGCCAACAAAAAACTTGTCAGCCTCTTTTCTCCGTGATTTCCTCAGCACTGGAGAGGCCTAAGAGTTTTGTCAGCATGAAGTGAATGAGCCCTTTGCTCCAGTGTAGGCAAGCCACTCATCAGCGCTGCTGTCAGATGCTGAGTGAGGGCGACTCCTCCCAGACAGATACCCTGCCTTCGTATCACGCTGGGTCTTTCTCTTCAGGCACCTGCACACGTATCCATCCAGGAACAGCATTGTGTAGCATTTCTGTCTTGCTAATGGTGTGTGCTGGAAGCTACATAGCAGACAAAGACCAGAATAGGGTTGACCTGGGGAACTATACGAGGAAAACTAGACAGGGCTAGGAAGCATCTTTGTGTCTATGAATTATCCAGTCCAGTGTTTCATGCTGAGTACCGCAATCCCCCAGCCATGCGGGAGAAGAAGATTTATGCCAGTTGAGAAATACCAGTCTGCTAATTTCCTGTCTGTGGCCTCCTTGGAGGGGCGAAGGGTTATGAAAACAAAACAAAAACCCAAAAGGTACCTTGGGATTGGTAAATTTTGGGGTCATTGCTCCCAACTGAGCTAACCCTATTGAAAAGCTAACATTGTTAACAGAAATAGTGAAATGTCATCAAAATCAATTAAAAGTCCTAGAGCTTGCCTTGGCAAAAGAAGCTCCCTAAGCTATGGCTTATGATTGTGCTACTGATAGAGACTCAGTAAATACCCAAGTTCAACCCAGGTGATCAGAGTATTCATAAGCCTAAAAGTGCACAGAGAGATAGGAATTAATCAACGGTGTGATAACTTGTTGTAATCTCTCTGCAGGGCACATGAAAGAGGTAGTTTGGTGGAAGGACTTAGCAGGGTTTGTCTACTGTAGGGTAAACCTTGAGGGAATAACCTTGAGAAGAATGGGATTCCCAGGACACAACACCGTGCTCCTGAGGAACCTGTGCATGGATCAGGACAGCTGAATGAATCGAACAAGGACATACTGCATGCTTTAAAATCAAGACAGGTGTGCGTGAGGATTGCATCTTCATACCATACTTATTCAATCTGCACGAGGAGCAAAGGATTACATGAAGAAGCATGCAGCATCAGATTGAGGAAGGCTGATTAGCAATCTGAAATATGCAGATGAAACTGCCTCCCTGCCACAAAGTGAGAGGACCTGACGCGGTTTCTGATGAAGATCGAGGATGACAGCTCCCTGTAGGGATTACAACTTGATGTAAAGGAAACCAAAATCCTCACAACGGACCGACCAGTGAATCATATCATGATAATGAAAAGCTTAAACGTGTCAAGGATTTCACATTGCCTGGATCCACAATCAATGCTCATGGAAGCCGCTGTCCTGATATCAATGCCTACATTGCAGTGGGTCAACCTGCTGCACAATGCTTCTTTAACGTGTTGAAGAACAAGGATGGTACTTTGAGGCTAACATGCGCCTTCCCCAAGCCATGGTATTTTCAATTGCCTTAAGTGTATGTGAAATTTGGACCTTGAATGAAGATGACCAAAGAATTGATGCATTTGCATTATGGTGCTGCCATAAAAGATGTAAAATGCCATGGACTGCCGAGAGAACAAACCAATCTGTCTTTGAAGACGTACAGCCAGAGGGTCCCTTATGGACAAGGATGGCAAGACTTCCCATCATGTACTTTGGATATGTTGTCCGGAGAGAACAGTCTCGAGAAGGACATCCTGATGGGTAAAACAGAAGGGCAGTGAAAAAGAGGAAGACCCCTTGGCAAGATAAATGGACACAATAGCTGCAGCGATGGGCTCAAACATAACAACAATTACGAGGCTGGTGAAGGGCCAGGATGGTTTCAGTCTGTTGTACCCTGGACAGCTATGACGTGGAACTGACTCAATGGCACCTAACAATAGCACCAACTGAGCATCCACTCCAGGGGCCTGTGCTGGGTACATGTCAGACTGCTAACTGCAAGGTTGACAACCCACCAGCCACTCAGTGGGAGAAAGATGACGATGATGACTGTGAAGATGTACAGCCTTGGCAGCCCTACATAAGGTTGCTCAGAGTCAGCAGAATTGACTCTTAGGCGGTGGGATCCAGTTCAAGAGAGGAGCACGGGTGGCACCATGGAGTCAGTGTTGGGTTGCTAACAGAAAGGTCAGGGGTTCAAATGCACCAGCTGCTCCGTGGAAGAAAGATGAGATAGTCTGCTTCCATAACGTTTGCAGCCCCGGAAACCTACGGTGCAGTTCCACCCTGTCCTCATAGGGTCACCAGGAGTCAGAATCAACTCAATGGTGGTGGGTTTGATTTTTAGTTCCGTTGGACAAACACACGGGGGTGATGCGCACTCTAAAGGGAAGACTGGCAGACGTCAAAGCTATACCAAACTATAATTCACATTTCATTATCATTTATATCATACCACATTATAGACTTCATGAGTAGTGCAAATGGTTAACATGCTCAGCTTCTAACCAGAACGTCGGATGTTGGAGTCTACCCAGAGGCATCTCAAAAGAATGGCCTGGGTATCTACTCCCACAATACCAGCCATTGAAAAACGCTATGGAGCACAGTTCTACTTTGAGATACATAGGTTGCTATCAGTCAGAATTGGCTTGATGGTAACTGGTGTTTCTGGTTTATATTATATATAAATGATTAGCTAGCCCTACGTTTTCCAGGCCCCTAGATGCTAAAGAATCTCAACAGATTTAGTCCTGAAAGTTTCCCCACGACACGGCACTATTAGTATCCACATTTACTGCTGAGAAGAAGACCAGACTTAGGGCCCTGGGCTTAGCCATTCTGGTCTCCTGCCTCCTCAGACTCCTCACTCTATTTTTCTTGGTGGTTGTTGCTAGGTGCTATCAAGTAAGTTCTGACTCTTCAGGACCATTCAAACCACAAAAGGTAGCACTATCCAGCCTTATGCCATCCTCACAATCATTGCTGTTCGGCCCATTGTTACAGCCACAGGGTCCATTCAACTCTTTGAAGGTCTTCCTCTTTTGTGATCATGCTCTATCTTGCCCAACATGATGCATTTCTCAAGGTGCTGGTCCCTCCTGATAACATGTCCAAAGTACTTGAAATGAATTCGCACCATTCTTGCGTGTAAGGAATATTTTTGCTGCACTTTTTCAAAGACAAATTTGTTTGTTCTTCTGGTGGTCAATGGGATATTGACTATTCTTTTCCAACATCTTAATCCAATGGCATCGGTTCGTCTTTGGTCTTCCTTATTCATTGTTCAGCTCTCACATGCATAGGAGGTGAATATGGGTCGTGTAACTTCGTCCTCAAAGTGACATCTTTGCTTTTATGCACTTTAAAAATGTCTCTTGCAGCAGATTTTCCCAGTGAAATACGCTGTTTAATTTCTTGGTTGCTACTGTTGTGGGTTTGTTCTTTCATAGCCAACTGTGCACACCAATGTCCTTAAAATTTGGAAGGGTCTGAATGGTGGACATGATGTTTCATAATTATTTCATTTGTGTTTGGTTTATATATCCCTTCAATAATCTGGTTAAGTCACAGGTGCTGCAAATGATTGAGTGGCTGACTACTAGCTGAAAGGTTGGAGTTTTGAACCCACTCAAAGGAATCTCCAAAAACAGCCCTGGAAATCTTCTTCCCCCAAATCATATAGATGGAGCAGCCTTAGCCTGCACACACAAAGTTGTCATGAACCAGAATCAACTGGGCAACAACTAATAGCAGTAATAACAATAATTTGATTATACAATAATCCTTATGACTTTGGCCAAGAGTGGGTGAACTGAAAGTACATTTTTTTAAATCATTTTATTAGGGGCTCATACAACTCTTATCACAATCCATACATCAATTGTGTGAAGCACATTTGTACATTCATTGCCCTCATCATTCTCAAAACATTTGCTCTCCACTTAAGCCCCTGGCATCAGCTCCTAATTTCCCCCCTCCCTTTCCACTCCCCACATCCCTCATGAACCCTTGATAATTTATAAATTATTATTTTATCATATCTTACACTATCTGATGTCTCCCTTCACCCATTTTTCTGTTGTCCGTCCCCCAGGGAGGAGGTCACATGTAGATACTTGTAATCGGTTCCCCCTTTCCACCCCACCCTCCCTCCACCCTCATGGTATCACAACTCTCACCACTGGTCCTGAAGGGATCATCCACCCTGGACTCCCTGTATTTCCAGTTCTTATTTGTAACAGTGTACATCCTCTGGTCTACCCAGATTTGTAAGGTAGAATTGGGATCATGATAGTGGACCGGGAGGAAGCATTTAGGAACTAGAGGAAAGTTGTATGTTTCATCATTGCTACACTGTACCCTGACTGGCTTGTCTCCTCCCTGTGACCCTTCTGTAAGGGGATGTCTAATTGCCTACAGATGGGCTTTGGGTCTCCACTCCGCACTCCCCCACATTTACAATGATATGATTTTTTGTTCTGATGATGCCTGATACCTGATCCCATCGACACAGGCTGGTGTGCTTCTTCCATGTGGGCTTCGTTGCTTCTGAGTTAGATGGCTGCTTGTTGACCTTCAAGCCTTTAAGATCCTAGATGCTATATCTTTTGATAGCTGGGTGCCATCAACTTTCTTCACCACATTTTCTTATGCACCCGCTTTATCTTTAGCGACTGTGTTGGGAAGGTGAGCATAATGGAATTCCAGTTTAATAGAACAAAGTATTCTTGCATTGAGGGAGTACTTGAGTGGAGACCCAATGTTCATCTGCTACCTTAATACTACATCTATACATATATGCACATAAATCTATTTCCACATCCTCATATATAAATATATTTACATATGTACATTCCTTTATTTAGATCTTTATAAATGCCCTTTATCTCCTAGCTCTTTCCTCTATTTCCTTTTACTTTCCTCTTGTCCCACTATCATGTTCAGCCTTCATTAGGGTTTCAGTAATTCCTCTCAGTTACATTACCCTTGGTCATGCCCTACCAGGCCTCCTACACCCTCCTCACCACTGATTTGGATCACTTGTTGTTCCCTTGTCCCTGGGTTTGTTAACACCACTTCCTTTCCCCCCACCTCACCTTCTCCCATGTCCTCCAGGAACTGTTTTCTCCTTCCAGATTGTTCATCCAGCCTATCTTATTTAGAGAGACCTGCAGAGATAATAACATGCACAAAAACAAGACAGAGCAAAACCAAGCAAAAAAATAAAACAAAACAACAACAACAAGCCAATGACAAAAAACAAAACACAACAACAAGAAAGAAAAGCTTGTAGTTAGGACTGTTTGTTGGCCTTTAGGAGTGTTTTCCAATCTAGTCTGTTGGGGCGTCAAGCTCTGGCCCCAAAGTCTATTTTTGGTATTCCCTGGGAACTTTGTTGCTCTGCTCCCCTTGCTGTTCTGTTCCACACCCTTAGTGTTTTGCTTTGGTGTGGTGGGATCAGATCGGGCGGGATTCCTACACTGTGTCTCCAGTATTGTCCCCTGTAGGGCTATGGGTCAGTGAGGGGTGTCATATATCATAGTGGGGCCGTGAAAGCACAAATTATGGAGGATTTTCAGTCCAATGGTTGGGAATTTGAGGTCACAATTTTTAAAAAAAATCATTTTATTGGGAGCTTGAGTAACTCTTATCACAATCCATCCATCCATCCACTGTGTCAAGCACATTTGTACATTTGTTGCCTCATCATTTTCAAAATATTTTCTTTCTATTTGAGCCCTTGGTATCCACTCCACATTTTCCCCCTCCCTACTCCACCCTCCCTCCCTTCTGAACCCTTGATAATTTACAAATAATTATTTCATGTCTTACATTACAAATAATTATTTCATGTCTCCCTTCACCCACTTTTCTGTTGTCCATGCCCCTGGGAGGGGGTTATATGTAGATCATTGTGATCGGCTCCCCCTTTCTCACCCACCTTCCCCTTCCTCTTCTGGTATCGCTACTCTCAATATGGGTCCTGAGGGGTTTATATGTCCTGGATTTCCAGCTCTTCCGTACCTGTGTACATCCTCTGGTCCAGCCGGATTTGTAAGGTAGAAATGGGGGTCATGGCAGTGGAGTGGGTGGTGGAGGAAGCATTCAGGTACTAGAGGAAAGTTTGTATGTTTCAGCAGTACTACACTGCACCCTAGCTGGCTCATCTCTTCCTTGGGGGGTCACCATTTTGAATGTGCAGGATTTCTCCTTGGTTGCTTTGCTTACTAGCTGTATGTCCCTAAGCAAATTCACACCTGAGCCTTGATTTCCTCATCTGTGAAATAAACAAAACTTTAGTATACATTAAAGGAGATGATGGTCATATGTGCATACATTATTCTGGGCATGTGGTGGGCTCTCAAAGCATGTGTGTCAGGCTGGGTTGACTGGAGAGAAACAATCTAGTAGCACTCAAGTGTGTGTAAGAAGGAGCTTTATATCAAGAGTAATTACATATCAAGAAAACATCCCAGCCCAGTCCAACTCAAGTCCATAAGTCTGGTACGTGTCTATAAGTCCCTCTTCAGACTCACGCAATCACATGCAATGGTGCAGAAAGCAGGAAGATCACTGGCCAGTGGGTGCAAAGTCACGTGGATCCAAGGTCAGCAGAAACATGGCAGGGCCCCCACAGCTCTCAAGGTCAGTGGTAAGAAAGGAAAGGCAAACAGCGAGAAGGAGGATCCCAGTGTTTCACACTCACACCATCAAGGAATCATCAGGCGGAGACTTGATTGATGGGTTTAACTCCACCCAAATCTTCTTACAGGTGCATGTGGCACAAAACACCTAACTATCACAACATGCTAGTGATTTCTGTTGCCGGCCCTGTGAAGCAGATGGGCAGATCTTGGTCTGTGGTTACTCTTGAAGAAGCTGTCATTCGTTGAGGACTTGCCTTTGCTGTAAGCCAGGAACTTCGGTGAAAGCTTTCTGCCTTTCACATCACACCGTGACATTTGGTCTTTGGGGTATGCTTACTTCCAAAAGGCTATGGTGTCCACGTTTCCTCAGATGCCCTTTGTCAAAACTTTATATTTACCTTTATAATTGCATATTTTGAAATAAGACACATTTTTATAAAAAACCAAAGAATACAGAAGTATATGAAGCTAAAAATTAATGACCTCCCTCCCATACTACCATTTTTTTCTATAATGGTTTAATTTTTTCTTTATGAATATAGTTGTTTGCTGTTATGTGACATTAAGTCCATTCAAACTTATAACAACTGTCTATGCCTTATAGAGCTTCTAGCCTATAATCTTTGTTTTTTAATCATTGTAGTGGGGGCTCGTATAGCTCATCACAACCCATCCATCTAGACTACCCTTCTTATGGAAGTAACTCACCAGGTCTTTCCTTCCTCAGAGTTGCTTCTGGATTTGAACTACCAACCTTTCCAAAAGCTGCCACGCACTTAACCACTATACCACGAGGACTCCAGTATGAACATACACATTTATGTATGCATAGACATTTTTTTCCTCTCCTGTCTTTATTTTTTTCATGGACCTCCATTACACACAGTGTTCTACAGCTTGTTATTGTTCTCTCAACAGAAACCATGTATGTTCTTCCATGTTTGGGGAGAATATGGAGACCCAGCCACACAGGGTTGCTATGAGTCAGAACCGACTCAACATCATGCCAAAAGACGTAGTATCTTCAAGTGCATCAGACCTGAACTTTTCTGTTTCAACTATTCTCACAGGGAACGTTCTTGGCCACGGACTCCTAAGCACTTAGGAATTTTGTAGGAAGAGCATTTTTGAAAGACTTGTTTTCTAGAAGCAGGATTTCTGAGCCAAGGGAGTCAGTATTATAGTTAACCATGCTTTTATTTATGAACAGCTAAGTTTCAAAACTTTCTCCCTTTCACTGAAATGATATAATGATCGCTTTGGGACTAAAATGTTGTTTTGAATTATTTTCCTAGAACTAATTCAGTACTAAATAATGATGGCTCCGCTGTTAACTGAAAGATAGGTGGTTTGAACCCACCTTCCACTCTGTGGGAGAAAGATGGGCAGTCCTAGTCTGTCAAGATTTACAGCCTTGGAAACTCTAAGGGGCAGTTCTACTCCGTCTAACAGGGCTGCTCTGGGTTAGAATCAGTGTGACACCGTGACGGACTGTCTTGGCTTATAAGCTAGGAACCCCTTCCTGTGGCTACTTGATCACCTCGTAGATAAGAAACCGACAGTTGATGAGACTGAGGGTTGAAAGATGAGCCCAGCGCTGGAGGCAGTTATTGGCAGATCGAGGATTTGACTCGGCTCTGTCTGAGATCAAAACAGATGCTTTTTAAGTGCTTCTAGAGGCAGGCAGCACTCTGTCTCGAAGCGTAAAATGACGAGCTTACTCTGGACTTCTAGGGAGGAAGGAGCACCGCCATTATACCAAGGAAGGCAATATAGCAGGGTAAGAGCTGTGGCAGAAATTCGGCATTTCAAATAGCTCCAGCCATCAAATGCAGCACAGGCTGTGGACACTCCCTTCTAAAGCTGTAAAATAGCACTCATACGTCCCATGGATGGACTGAGTGTAGGTCACAGTCACCCCGTTTTTTAGACGCGAAACATGAGTCAGGGTCAGTTTCTAATCACTTGACACCTCTCTAGTTTGGATGAAGACCTGTTTTTCCGTTCAAGTACATTGTTCTTTCACTTGTGCAGTGATAAGCTCAGGCAATACTCTGCCACAATCTGTGCGGTCTGTCAGCACCAAGCAGAGCCCAAACAGTCCCCAGGAGGCAAAGCTTTCTGGAAAACAGAGTATTTTGCAAGTTAGGCTTCCTTCAAGAAAAAGAGGGTGTCATTACTTCAGGGGTCCCTGAAATGGGGGAAGAGGAGACTGGGGAATAGGCAGATACAGGTGGAAAAGTCCCAGGGCCTTGTCTCGGGGACCTCCATCCACCCCCACATCAGTTCACCTCACCAATGTTTCATGTCCTCATGCCGTCATGGTCATGCCTGGGGCTGCAATCCAGAAGGTTTGCAGTTCAAAACCACCAGTAACTTCGTGGGCGAAAGATGGGGCCATCTTCCCCTGTAAACAGTTACAGCCTCGGGAGCCGCAGGTAGACACAATGAGTCAGAAATGACTGGATGGTAGTGGGTTGAATCCATTGGGTGCTGTGTCCAGTCCTGGAAAATATGGAGGTGACCCTCAGGGCGCTCATGGATCATTGAGGCCAGGAGGCTGGTAAGCCCCTTATGACAAGACAGTGAGCCATATGTCTGGTCACAGGGCTTGCACTAAATACTTCTGAAGAAGTAGCCCCTGAGCAGGCAAGCTGGGGTCAGTTTGCAGTGTATATGCCCCACTGCCTAGGCAGTGAGGACAGGAGGCAAGTGAACTAACCACAGGTCAGCATCTTGCAACCTGGTAAAGCGTGAAGCGGGACAACTCTGAGGTTCATGTTCACAAAGTGAAGGCCCAGAAGATGCAGCCATGGAGGAAGGTGCCTCTGTGGTGGGCAAGCATCTTTGCTCCACCTAAAGAGTCACCGAAAGTCAGGGGATCCCCTCACAGCTCTGCTTTAGTGCCCCCCAAGGCTGAAGTGAGGGTCAGCATAAAACAGCACTGTGATATATGAGAGGGTGCTTCAAAAACTCAATTAAAATGGAATTAAAAGATAATGGAACTTTGAAATATGTATACAGATACTTGAGAATATATATACTGCTTGTCCTTTGGATTTAGATTGCCTGTGTTTTATCTTATTATTGTTATTGGGATTTGGGGGAGTATGATTTCCTTTGTATGGAATCCAGGATACGTAAATATATAGAGGCAGTAACTAGATTAGAAGAGCCTCAGGGTTATGCCAGGGGAAGTTGAGGGGAAATGGGGAACTAATAACAATGGATTAATCAGTGAATAAAATGATCCAAAATTGATGGTGGTAATGATTGCACAACTCTTTTTAGTATATTTAAATCATCGAATTGTATCATACACAAAAAATATGTCAATAGTGCAGTTAAAAAAGCAATGTGTACAGCAACAAAAAAGGAATCCTATCATTTACAAATTTATTTTGTAAGGCAAGCTTGCACATTGGCTTTCTGGAAAGAAACGTTGGAGGCAGAGCTGAGTGTTCAAGACGGTTATCAGTCATCAGCTCCTAAAAAGGGGAGAGAAAAGAGAGGCTGTAGGAAAGGGGAAACTGAGGTAGGGGACCCCTGGGAGCTTCAGCCAACCCCAGTTGGAAATCTGGAGATGAAAGATGAGGTCAGAATCATGCCATTTTTAATCTGTCTTGACTCTTATACCTGTGTCTATGTCACCATTGTAGATGGCCTTCCTCCAAACTTGTAGCTTGACGGAACAATCCCCAGAGGAACTGGCTGCTAAGTGCTATCGTGTGTCTACAACCCCAGCCAGGAGTGGCATCGCTGTCCTTCTATGAGCAGAGATCTTTATGGCCCTTCTCCCTGTCTACCACTAGCCATTTCTTGTTTCACTTTTCTCCTTTGATTCTTTTTGCACAGAGAAATAACAGCATACTTAATGAAGACTGGCAGTGTTAACTAACGTAGAGGTAGAATTCTTGCCTTCTATGCAGAAGGCATGAGTCTAGTTTCAGGCTAAGGCACCTCAAGGACAGGCACTACCCTTCTGTCAGTGGGGGCTTCAGTGTTGCTATGACACCGGAAAGGTTTCAGCATGTCTTCTAACTGAAGACCAGGAAGAAGGACTTGGTGATCTACTTCCAAAGATCCAGCCACTAAAAATCCTGTGGATTACAATAGTTTGACCCATCCTTGGGGGTCAACTCAGTGGCAGCGAACAATATCAGCAACCATAATCCAGGTATTCTAATAAATATTCTAAATGCATCATCTCATCTAGTACTTACAAAAACTCTGATTGTCCACACATTTTCAGCTCAATTTTACAAATAAGGGAACACAGGTATAACATTGAAATCCCCAAAGGTCATACGAATTATTTAAACTCTGAGACTCTAGCTGAAAGCACAGAACTTTTTAACCATTCAGCACAGCTACCTTCCAAGAAAAATGCAAAACAGTACATAAGGCAATAAATCATATTGGATGTTAAAAATTAAAACAAGCAAACTCACTGCCAGCAAGTTGATTCCGATTCACATATACACGCATATACACACCCATACACACGCACACCTATCCTCACTTATCAGCTGCTTTGTTATCTGACATTCTCATCTATGGCAATAATTTAAAAAATTCTACTGACTATTCTATGCCTTAACTACATATGTCTGACAGTAATGAATGCCGAAGTGTGAGAGAATCACAGCGATGACCGTGATGGGTAAGATTAATTGTCAACTTGGCCGGGCCATGATTCTTAGTGGTTTGGCCATTATGCAATGACGCAACTTGGCAATGACGTAATCATCTTCCATTCTGTGGTTCATTTTCTCATAACGACAGTCTTTCTATAATAATCTGTCTTTGGAACCTGACCATTTGATAAGTGGGGAGAGGGTTATTTATATACATGTGTATAAACCTAAACCAACCCCACTATCTTTGACCTTATAGGACAAAGTAGAAATGCCCCATAGGTATGTATGTATATATACTAACACTATAGCATGCATATATGCATACATACATGTGTGTATAGTACATGTGTGTATATAGATGCACATATATAAACACACCCATATATATTTATGACCTATGCAAAGTAATCCCAATTTCAACTTGTTTATTGATTTGATGTAGGTCAAAATTCTATCCATGCTTTAGTTTATTCTTGTGTATAATTAGTGTGTAAGAGTAGACAGAGTAGAGTTGTTGATAAATAATAAAAGTAGGATAAAATAAAAACTAGGTGTGAAATGGAAGTGGGATCTTTTCTTATTGTTCTTTATAATCACAGAGCCTGTAGAGGCATATAGCAGGCTCTTGAAGCCTGCGGCCCTAATTGCGCAACATACATTCCAACAATGATTCGACACAACATTCATTCCAACCATGATTAGACAGAGGAATCTTTCCTGTGACGGGAAGACGGAGGGATATATACTAAAAATACGGTGGACAGAGAAGAAGGGAGTAAGCCTTGGGGGAATTCCAGGATGCTGCCCTTTGGACGGTCTGTGCACTGTGAAGGGGGAGATGAGGTCAGCTAATTGGAGAGTTCACTGGCCAGAATTTGGACTTCAGGATTCCTGGAAGCTAGGACCAAAATGGACTTGGGGAAATTATATGGTTCTTACTGTCAAAAAGAAGGACATGTTTTCAACTTAAGGGGTATTTCAGTCTAATTGGTCTTCTATGAGCAGCTGCATTTCCCTTTGTATCTCATACCAGGCCCTTCGCACAGGGGTGACCAAGTTGAACCACTCTAATAGGGGACAAGTAGGAGAAAAATGAGACTTTCTACTCCTATGAAGAGTGGCGGTCTTGAAAACCCACGAGCAGTCCTACCCTGTCCTGTACGGTCGCCGTGAGTTGAAACTGGCTCGGTGGCTGTGGGTTTGCTGCTGTTGTTTTATTAAATCATTTTATTGGGGCCTCGTACAACTCTTCTCCCAATCCACACATCCATCCATTGTGTCAAGCACCCCTGTACATTTGTTTCCCTCATCATTCTCAAAACATTTGCTTTCCACGTGCGCCCCTGGGATCCACTACTCATTTTTTCTCCTCCCTCCCTGCTTCCCGCTCCCCCATGAACTCTTGATAATTTATAAATTATTATTATTATGTCATATCTTATGCCGTCTAATGTCCCCCTTCACCCACTTCTCTGCTGTCCATCCCCCAGAGATAAGGTTATATGTAGATCCTTGTAATCTGTTACCTCCTTCCCCCCCACCTTCTCTCCACCCTCCCGGTATTGCCATTTTCACCACTGGCCTTGAGGGGTTCCTCTGTCCTGGATTCCCTGTTTCCAGTTCCCATCTGTACCAGTGTACCTGTTGTTGTTTTTAATAGGGGACAGAGACCTGAATTCATTTCTTGACCTTCATCTCACTCTCAGCTATCCAGGGTGCCGATCTTTCTTCTTTGTCTCCCTTTTTAGATTTGATGCTGACCTCTGTTTTCAGCAATAATGTTAGCGTCCCCAAATGATCAACCTCAATCTCAGAGATCACCGTGAGGATGCAATCCAGCCCCAAGAATTTCCTTCCAGGAAAAATAGTTTCTCTCGTGGGCAGCTTCCTGTGGAACAAAATTATAAGCCTCAAAAGATTTGATTCAGCCTAGCATCAAATGAAAAAGAAACTATATTTCACAATGGTCTTAGTGAAACACTTGAAAGAAAATACTCTTGTTGACCAAGTACAGGTATGCGTCATTTAACGACCACAATACATTCTGTGCAATAAGACATTATGTGATTTGACTGGAGCATATACAGGGTAGCGGTACACAGGAGAGCCACTGGGCAAGCCTGCGATGGTCCCACCATAGCTGCACAGGGAAAATGAGTGAAAGCTTTGGCTTCATGACTGCTCTTCCAAGAGCCATGCCCCTCTCCCATTCCTACCCACCCAGGCTGCCTTTGCTACCTGCAAGCCAGCCAGCTGACTCCTGGCCTGCTTGCCACTGGCTCCCATCTTTTCCTTCCGCCCTACCTGCCTTCCACCCAATGGTCTGTCAGCACTTCTAACCCTACTTGCTCCTGCTTTGTCACCTCTGCCTCTTCCCCTGGTTGTCATTCTTATTCCTTCTCTTGCCATCACTACAGCCCCAAACACTTGGTGACTGTCACAATAGGAGGAAACACCACCTCAGCAGGGCATCATGTGCAGAGCACCCAAGTCAACTAGGCAGTCATCCCAGAGGTTTCAGTGGTGTTTGAGCAGCTCCTGCTTAAGGGAAATGTGATTAGATAGGCCATCCTAGATGGGCAGTCGAGTGCCCTCTCCATCCCATCCCAGGGTCAGGTGACATGGGACCTGGAGCTAATGAGAGACAGATAAAATCTTCTTACTTAGCTAAGTACCTCCACTAAGTCCTGTTCTCCAATGGGGAATTACCCACTTCATTATAACCTAGGGGGGCCTTGGGTGTATATGTATGCTGCTCAAGTATCATATGTTTTCCCAACATGGTTAAGTCATACATACCTGTATTTAAGAATTCAAAATGCGGTGTTGGTTAATACCTTTCTCAGGAACTGTGTTAGTGCGGGTAGACTAGAGAAACAAATTCATAGACACGCATTTGTGTATAAGAAAGAGCTTTATATACAAGCGCAATTGAATACTGAGAAAACATCCCAGCCCCATCCAGATCAAGTCCATAAGTTCGATATTAGCCCATATGGCCAATCCCAATCTATAAATTCCTCTTCAGTCCCACAAAATACATGCAATGATTCCAGATGCAGGAAGATCACAGGCCAGTGGGTGGATCCAGTGACAGTGGAAGCATCTCAGTGCTGGCGTGGGTCTCCACGTGGCTCCTCCAGGTCCAGGGCCCTCACTGCCATCAGCATAGCTCCATGTGTTTTGTCAGTAGAGAGTTCTTTCACGGGGTGAGCCTGTGTCCTGTCTCCAATGAGCTATTTATCTCCTTAGTAACTCCAAATGAGGTCATCAAGCTGCGACCTGATTGACAAGCTAAATTCCACCTCTTCACACGTAAGTTTCAAATTGACAGCAGATGATGTAACAAAGGGAAGAGTAGGCTGGGGAATATTTACATGGAGAGACTCTGCCAGAAGTCAAGGGGAACAAAGGTCCTCTTTAACTTTAATCATATTATCATGACTGAACTCCCTTTCATTTTTACTAATAAGGAAGCAGGAAGGTCTCCATCAATATTTCACTAAGGTATATTGTTTCACTGCTTCCTATTTTTAAAAAATTTCAAATTTAAATAAAATTTAAAGACTTTCTCCCAACAGAACCATTTGAAAGCAGGTTGTGAATCTGATGCCCCATCACCCTAGAATCCCCCTGTGAGTTGTGGTGACATGAATTTTCCCTTCTAGCCATCATCTTTGTAACTCCCCCCAGGTGAATGGGTGGGGACCTGGAAATAAGGTGTAGGGGACTCTAACTTAGGAATTGGCAGTTTTGATGTTCCTCTGAGTGTAAGAATAAGCCATCTCAGAAACAGGAAGAGAAAATCCCACGATCATCAAGAACAAAGAACCACCAAAGGAACATGTGCAAGATCCTTGTCGGAAGTGGCTTTGTCAGCAGAAGCACCAAGCCTCACAGCACCATTATTGGACAGAGCAGAGGAGCTTTGCTGAACCCATGAGCAGATCAGAGGAGCAGCACCAAGACCACGAAGCAGAGTGGTGGGTTTCCCAGCCTGCAGAACAAGCAGAGACCAAGGGACCACATGGCTGGCAGGCTGAGGACCACAAAGACATGCCTTCCAGCATGGCTGAGAAGAGATGTGGTGGGGAAAGATCTCCAGCCTTACTATTGTGTTAGCTTCCCTAATAAACCTTCATAATTGTGGGTATTAAATATGAGTTCTGTGTGGTCATGGCCAGGAATGATCAAACCCAGCAGAGAAATAGAGTGTTGCAAGAGACACTTGCTATCAGACTTGGGAAAGGAAGGATGGAGGGTGGAGGCATGTCTGACCTCTCTGCCTTATGGCAATCGGCCTTGGGCTGTATTGGATCCTCCTTCACCTTGTGGAGCCAGCGGAGGGCAGGTGTTTTCCCATGCCACTTTCTTGTGTGCATTTGCTATGAATGAGTACCTCTCCTGTATAGTCATGACTCAATCCCAACAATAAAGTTATGTTTGGGAAGGGAGAGAGGAAGAGTTTCAGGAAGAGCAACTACCAAGCTTTAGTTTAGACAATAGAGATATCACTTTTACATCCATGAGTTATGCGAGATCAGAAAGGCTTAGAAAGCCTGTTTATTATTGGCAATTGTATTTGTTCACGTAATCATTCTATCACTTATAGAACAAATTGAGTTGAAAATTTAATTTTCTCCTTGTAACTGAATATGTACTCGCCCAAACTCATGGCCATCAAGTTCATTCCCACTCATAGCAATCCTGTAGGAGAGAGTAGAGCTTCCTCATAGCAGTTCAAAGGCTGTGAGCTATAAGAAAGGAGACAGCTACATCTTTCTCCTGCAGAATGGCTGGGGTGTTTGAACCACCTTCTTGGGTTTGCCATCCAAGCATTTAACCACTACACTGCCAGGCCTTCATGAACTCATCATCCATCTTACTAGCAACCCATCATGGTATACACCAGGTACTGTCACTTAAGCCAGAAAACCTCTCTGACTACCTGTCTCCGTGCCAGGCTACTTATATGCCCAGCAGACTTAGATCCAAAGACTATCATAAGTTTCATTTTGCTTAATCGAACCAGAATGGATAATTCTTATAATGTTCAATTCTAAAATAATGTGTTTTGGGGGAAATGTGCCTTAGGTGCCTGGGGAGGGCATCTCACCTTCAAGCAGGTTTATAGTTTTCTATAGGTTTCACAGTCAGAATTCCAGCTAAGAGGACCTTCGAATAGAAGGTTTTATGTTGCAGACCTTTTCCCACATCTTTCTCTCACTCTGCTTCCCTCCTACCCACTCTCCTTTTCTCTGTTTTACACACACACACACACACACACACACACACACAGATAGAGAGAGAGAGAGAAGACTGTTATTAATTTTTTTGTTCTCAATTTAAATGTGAAACCCTTACCTGGGGTCACTTTATGAATTTTAGATATTATCTGCAAAGCAGAATTTTTCTTACATCCAAGAAGAGCAGCATGTGTGTGTTAATTACTGCCATAAACATGGTGTGTAACAGCAGAACCCCCAGATTTGGCTTAGACCAAATCATTATTGGCATAGGGCCCTTGACAGGATGGGTCTCTATGATGATGCTTACTGGTCTCACACATGTTGGTGTGAACTTTGCTCTGTCATGTGTCCGCTCACCTCCTGGGACCAGCAAGCTGCTGTGGGAGCAGACTGAGCAGGTTCTTCTTTTGCACGGGGAGAGGAAGCTTTTCAAGCTCCTGTTAGCATCCCTCCAGAGTGGCAGAGCTCAGGAAAGTGGCAGCACATACAGAGAGAGGAGAAAGAAGTGGGACCATTAATTCCATCGACCGCAGAGAGCCAAGTCCAGAACGGGAGGGAAAAGAGCACCGCCGGAGTATAACAATTCTGCCTGCAGTGCTGGCTGCCTTGCCTGCTCTTCCTTTTCTACATGTTCTTCTTTTCTTTAGCAGGTGACAGCTCCCTTTCCGTGTTAACTCCTCATTCTTTCTGGAGGCCTTGCACGCTTTAGGGGCCGTGTAGCTCATCAGACTGACACAGAGTAAATAGTCAATCAACTATTGAATGAATGGTGCCATGGCTTCAGCCTCACTACAGTCTTCTTTCAAGTGTGAATCTCTTTTAGGGGTGCTGAGGCTGTTAGTCTAATTACCTTTCATGGGCTGAAATTACTAACTTATCTGCCACTTCTCTATTCCCGTCAAGATTTAACCTTGAAAACCCGAAGGCGGAGTTTCACTCTGTCTTATTGGGTCACTGTGAGTACCTGCCCTAGAACTCTATTTTCCCTTCCCGTCCCTAAAGTCTAGACATCCTGAAAGGTGGTGGACTGTGGTGGTTCCAGCAGTAGCATGTTTGATGGCTACCTGAGAGGTTGGATGTTTGAGCCTGCCATGCGATGCCTTAGAAGAAAGACCTGAAGATGCATTTTTAAAAACCAGCCATTAAAATCCTATGGAGCACAGCTTGACTCTAACACCCATGGGGTCACACAGAGTGAGAGGCAACTCCGCAGGGGCTTGTGGTGGTGCTGCTGCTGGGAGTGGGGTGGGAAATATTCGAAGACAATGAAGATTTCTCTTAAATGTGTAGGTGTGCATGTGGATTGTGAATAGTTTGTTATTCTTCAGGAAAAGCTTTATTCGTATTTTAAGTGAACTGAGGTAGTAGGAGATACGACCACTCTGGTTTGTCGTACTAAAGTGATGGCTACCATTTGTCAAGAAGTCTACGTGTGCTAGACCTTTACCATGCTTTCCTTTTCAACACGAGCATACAGGGTAGGCAGTACTTAATATTCTCCTTTAATCATAGAGAAAAGCAGGAGTCAAGAAGGTTGATATAACCAACGTAAAATCAGGCAGCTGACAAAGAGTTGGTCTGCAGGACAACACAGGTGTGTCAGACAATGGAGGGTACACTGCTCTTGCCTGGACTCCTTCACTGGGTTGGTCTCATGAGTGAATCCCAACCACCACAGCCTGAAACTGTTCTTTGGAAGGAAACCATTAAACTCATGTCATCTATTATATGCTCTAGTGAACTGTCTTTGAAAATAGATGCAGGTTTCTGATTTACCTGCAATAAGGAAATGGCTACAGCTCTGGATAGGCAGAGAAAAGAAAGCTGAGCCACTAAATAAAAAATTTAGATATTAAAAAAACCTTCCTCTCAGGTTTGTTAAATACCATGATGAAACCCCTTGAAGGCCGAAAACCAGTCTCCTGGAGAAGGACCATTTCAAAAAACCCCTTCTCTTTTTGCTCCTCCTCCTACTTTGTCTTCTCATAACAATCTATTTTTTTCAAATAATTAAATAAAATGTAATTCTATTGATTCTCTGGTAGACCTATGGTGAGGCCCAGAGGAGTCCAGGTACTAATCTCTCACATGGTGAAAGGGACGGCGCAAGGTGGGATTGCATCGAGGACTTGCCATCAGGAAAATTATCCCGGCTTCTCTGATTGGACCCAGTGTAACCATAGGGACTTTATGAGAACACGGCAGGGGACTGAAGTCCGACAAGGAGATGTGATGATGACCGTAGAGGCTGGAATGCACTTCGATGATAAAGGAAGAGGCCATGGATCAAGAAATGCAGGCAGCCCCTAGCAGCTGGGAAAGGAAACAAAAGAACATAGTTCTGTCAACATCTTAATGTTAACCCAAACGGCTCATGTTGGACTTCTGACCCCCTATCCCGTAAGGCAGCGGTTCTCAACCTGTGGGTTGCGACCCCTTTGGGGGTCGAATGACCCTTTCACAGGGGTCGCCCAATTCATAACTGTAGCAAAATTACAGTTATCAAGTAGCAACGACAATAATTTTATGGTTGGGGGGTGGGGAGTCACCACAACATAAGGAACTGTATTAAAGGGTCGTGCGTTAGGGAGGTTGAGAACCACCGCTGTAAGGTAAAACATTGGTGTGGTTTACAACCACTAAATGTGTGGTGATTTGTCATAGTCGCAATAAGAAGCACACATTTATTCACTCATTCAACTTGCTTTGAATTAAATTGTGTCTCTCCTCCCTGTGCACCAACCCGGCCCCTCCACCCCCAGTCCCTGCACGCACCCTACCCTCCCGAAAATACGTGAAAATCCTCTCTCCATGCTGTGGTCAGAATCCCATTTGGGAAGGGGCTGTTTTGCTGTGTTCATATCACAGGGTTAGTGTAGGGTGTGTTTTGAGCTACCGTGTTTCCCCGAAAGTAAGACATCTCCCGAAAATAAGACTTACTTACAGTTTTGCCTCTCACTGAAATATAAGGCACCCCCCGAAAATAAGACCTCCCAAAAAATAAGGCCCCCCAAAGCTACCGTAACTCTGGACTCTGAACCATAGCAGCAGGCGCTGCCGCGCAGCTCACTGATGGCCGCAGCGCTGCCGGAGCAGACAGGAAGTGCGAGGTCTCTTTTAATCAGAGACTGCGCTGCTGCCCGGACGAGCTGCTGCCTGCTGCTCGCTCTGCCCTGACGGAGTCTGGCTGACTCACAATTAGACAGTGAGTCGCGCGGGGCAGGAGTAACAAGAAATTCTTGATACTGTAGGATTCACAGTTTATCTGGTTATGCTGGCTTGTGCTGACAACCACTACCGTACAGTATACAGGTAATAAATGTCCTTTTTTTCTTGTTCAACAATAAATGTGTACCATATTCTTCTTCACGGAAAAATAAGACATCCTTTGAAAATACGACCTAGCGTATCTTTGGGAGCAAAAATATAAGACACTGTCTTATTTTGGGCGAAACAGGGTAATTTCCTAAGCAACAGCAAAGGAACAGACAAGGCAAGCACAGGGAGGGGAAGATGCCAGGCAACATGGAGTTCTCCACGGAACCAGGAAACAGAAGTTGAAGGACCTTCTCCCAGAGCCAATATAGAGAAAAAAACCTTCCCCTAGGGCCTGGATTTAAACTCCTTGCTTCCTGAAAGGTGAAAAATAAATTTCTGTTTTTATAAAACTATCTACTTGTGGTGTTTTTGTTAAAGCAGCACGAGAGAACTAAGGCAAACTTACAAGTGAGCACCTGCTCTTTTCTGACTAAAGACCATGGTAGGTGCAGACAAGTGGCAGAGTGGTGAACAGAACCCGCGTCCTCGGGATGAGGACGTTCTCTTGCAGACGGCTTTGATAGAATGGGTGGCTACTCATGGGTGAGCCTACTTGCCCTCCTCTTCAAACTCACCCTCTATCACCTTGTAGAAAACCAGGACTGTACAAGACAGCACACATATCAGTGCACTATAGTCTTTTAAAAACAAGCCCCCGATAAAGTGATTAAAAACAAAACATAACAAAGGAAAAAACAGTTTTATTGGCAAATAATCCACATAGCAAGCAATTCAATGGTTAAACCAAATCAAGAATAATTGTATAATTATTACCACAATCAACTTTAAAGCATTTTCTTCTTTCTTGTACTCGTTGTTGTTACGAACTCCCCACTTCCTTCCAACCTCCATTGCCATTACCCCTTCCCCACTTAGAAACCAATAATCTAGTTATTCTCTCTATAGATTTGCTTATCCTGGTGCATTGGGAGTGGGTTCTTCCAGATGCAGTTAGGTTAACATTTACCATCTTGTCGTTTGATCTCCCTTTCAACCCATTTTAAATTTGGTCTAGTTTTTAATATCTTCTACTTTCTTTTAGATTATACTACAGTCGTTTAGAAAGGATGAGGCCATAGATGTGGGCTCTAATTGCTGCTTCCCCAACCCTAGTACCTTTGCCCTGAGGAACTACTGGAAAGGGAATTTTATCTTATCAGTGCCCACAAAGGCTTGTGTATTCAGCAATTGTTTAGAGCCGAGCTGCCTGCAGGGATGAGATGGAATATTCTTATCCTGACATCCCTCTCTTCTGCCTTCATCTTTCCTGCTGCTCTCCAACGATCTGCTTTACCAACTGATCTTCCGGGGCGGGTTCTGCAGACGTCTTCATAAAACTTTCAGTGACTCCCTGTCGGCCTCTTAAGAAGTTCAGTCTTTTAAACAAGGCGTCCAGGGGCCTCATGTTCTGCCCTCAGCCCAGCCAGTTTTCCCGTCTCCCTCTCCAGTGGATGTGCTGGTGTGTTTTTGCGGTCTCCTTCACCTGTCACCTGCCTGCTCCCCAAACACACTGGACACGCATTCCTCCCCACCCTTGGTAGGCCCACGATGCCCATTACTTCCTCCACTAATCAAAAGCCAGGCAACCTTCAAAGCTCAGCTCATCTGCAGCTTCTCCCTGCGGCCTCCCATATCACTTGAACTAGAATTAATTGCTTCCTCGGCTGTGCTCCCTGAGCCCTTTCTTGTACATTTTGTTCAGCACATTTTCTTTCTACCTCGTCCCCACATGATATATTTACACAACCATTTCCTGCGTGCCCGTGGATACCACAGAATTAGAGTACTGGGTCCATGCCGGTTTATGATTAGCTCTTCAGTGTCCAGCACTGGTTTTAGTTATAAAGAGGCTTCTACTACAGATTTCACATTATTGGGTTATATTCTTGTACTGGGTTGTGTATGATCGAGTTTGGCTAGTCATAGGGTGAAAATGATTTAATTTGACCCATCGGAGCTATGATAGCCTTTGGTTTAAGACAGACCTGGTCAAATCCCATTTCTATACTTACTATGTGAATCCTGTAACGTCTTTTATCCTCGGCTGTCTTATCTGAAAGTGGGGATCAAAACACCCCTTGGTCGGTGGCTATGAAGATAAAATACAATAACGTGTTCAGCACAATTCCTGTCACGTGTCTTGACGTTGTGTTAGGTGCCATCGAGTCGGTTCCTGCCCTTAGCTGACCTATGCACAGTAGCACAAACACGGCTCAGTCCAGCATCACCCTCCCCATTGCTCCCAGGCTTCAGCCCATTGTTGCAACCACTGTGCCAATTCACCTTGTCAAGGGCTTTCCTCTTTCTTGCTGCCCCTGCACTTTACCACACAAGACGTCCTTTCCCAGGAAGCAGTCTCTCCTACCAACATGTCCAAAGTAGGCGAGATGAAGCACTGCCAACCTTGCCTCTCAGGAGCATTCTGGCTGCACGTCTTTCAAATTAGATTTGTTTGTTCTTTGGACAGTCCATCGTACTTTCAATATTCCCCACCAGCACAATAATTCAGACGCATCAATTCTTCTTCACTCTCTAATGATTGCAAATATCATGGTTAAGGTCAGGCACACTTTAGTCCTCAAAGTAACCTCCCTGCTTTTCAACACGCTAAAGAGGTCTAAATAGCATAAATAGTTGTTAGCTGGGTCCAACTCACGATGGTCTCGTGTACAATAAAACACAATAGTGTCCGGTCCTGTTGGTTTACATAAGTCTATTGTTTTAACTACTAGGAGGCTTATCTTCTACTACTGTACCCAAACTTAACCAAACTCAACACCATTGAGTCCATTCTGATTCATAGAAGCGCTGAATCAGGACAGTATTCTGTTGTGAGCCATCGGGTTTCCATTGCCTTTGAGGGCAATGGTGGGTCAATGGTAGAAGTGTTTGCCTTCCATGTGTAGCCACCATCCACCGGTCAGTGGAGGCTTGCCTGTGATGCCGAACAGGTTTGAGTGAAGCTATCAGACTAAGAAAGAAACGGAAGGAAAGACAGGCAATACACTTCTGAAAAAATCAGCCAATGAAACATATCTTGACTAGTGGCTTGACTCGAGAGTGGTGGATGAAAACTTACATTAAAAAGCTCAGCTGCTGAGGGGTTGGCTGTTTGAACTCATCCATGGAAGAAAGACCTGATGTTCTATTCCTATAAAGACTGCCTCCTACCATTGAGTTGATTCCAACTCACAGTGATCCTAAATGACAAAGCAGAGCGGCTACAGTGGGTTTCCAAGGCTGTACATTTTGATGGATGCAGACTGCCTCATCTTTCTTGAGCACAGTGGCTGGTGGGTTCAAACTGCTGACTTTCTGGTTGGCAGCCCAATGCTTAACAAATGTCACCACTTCCACTCATGGGGCTTAACCCACTCTGCCACATGAGGTCACTATGAGTCAAAATCAACTCGATGGCACCTTACAATACAACAACAATCTTACTTATATTAAGAGACATGACTTATGTGAATAGTATTGATAATGACTTACTGTTTTTCTTCTGGAAGAAATCTTACCCTGTGACTTTACTAAGTGCCAGGTACTGGTCTACACATTCCCACAGTCCACCCGTGCTTTCACATTTAACCCTCAAAACTACCCCTATGAAAAGATCCTATTGCTACCAGCCAAGTCTTACCATGAGCAGACTGGGAAGTTAGTAGGGTCCCTAAGGCCGCGTAGCCAGTAAGGCTTACACCTGAATGTGAAGTTTGTCTTCAGACTCTAGAGCAGTGGCTCTCAACCTTCCTAATACTATGACCCTTTAATACAGTTCCTCATGCTGTGGTGACCCCCCAACCATAACAATATTTTCGTTGCTACTTCATAACTGTAATTTTGCTACTGTTATGAAACATAAGGTAAATATCTGATATGCAGAATGTATTTTCATTGTTACAAATGAAACATAATTAAAGCATAGTGATTAATCACAAAAACAATATGTAATTATATATTGTAAAATTTTTATGTGTTTTCCAATGGTCTTAGGTGACCCTGTGAAAGGGTCGTTCGACCCCCTCCAAAGGGGTCGCGACCCACAGGTTGAGAGCCACTGCTCTAGAGTCACACTCTTAATTATTAATGTCACTTGGTTGCTTTGAGAATTTACAAAGACTGTTGCAGTTTTGATGGAACAGGGAAGCTGGATGGTGGCATCATTCCTGTTTGGGCTACAAGAGAGAGTCTGTCCGAATGTTGGCCACTTGTGAGACCGTAGGGACCAGCCAGCAGGAGGGCTTCTTCGAGTGGAGCTGAACCACCTATCGGTTTCTCTGCAGACTATTCTTGTAAGGAGATTTTCTGCCCTTTAGATTTCCAAATGACTTCCTGCACTTATTCAGTTACAATATTTTGAGATGAAGTTGGTTTATCAGTTTCCTTGAAACTGCTCCCCCAGAGAGGAGGTCAAAGTCAAATCCATTCCGATTACATGGGAATTTCAACATATATAGATTGCAATAATGGGCTCTAAAATTTCATTTACCTCCCTGGGAAAGACTTGGTAATCTCTTTCAAAAGGAATTTAAAAAAAAAAAAAAAGGATTCCTCCTGCACCATTCATCGCTTTTATTTGCTGACATAATTCCTCTGGTTTGTTATCTGACTCACAATGGGACTGGTTTAATCTGAATTATGCATATTCTACTGTGTTGCTATAATTTAACCAAACAGCATTTTGTATTATACACGTATTTTATATTAAATAACTCTATTCTCAGGAGACCAAAACAAGGAAAATCCAAGCCTCCTCTCTTCTCTGAAATCTTAAGATTTGCATATTTTACTCTCTTTTTTCCTCTTCCTATTAAATTATTGTTTCCTCTCAATCCATAGAGATTCCTGTAGTTGGATCTGTGACTTTTCACAATACGAAAAGCAATTTTCTCTTTCTCCTCCCTCCTCTTTTCTTCTCTTCCTTTTGTCTCCCTTCCTTATTTCTTCCCTTTTTTCTTTGCTTTTTTGAAAACAGCTTTATTGAGGTCTAATTTAAATGCCATAACATTTATTTGTTTTAATTGAAAAACTCAATAATTTTAGGTAGATGTATACAGGGATGAAACTATCTAATTTGAGAACACTATGGCTCTGAAAGAAAATGTGGATTCATTATCAGGCATTCTCCATTCCTACCCACAGCCAGCCCGTTGGCATCCATTAATCTACTTTTTAATCCCTAAAGATTTGATCTTTTGTGGAAAATTTTATATGAATGAGTCATATACTCTGCAGTTGAGGGTGTTTAGATTCTTTCATTCAGCATACTATCTTCAAGGCTCATCCTGGTGGTAGCATGAACCTGAACTTCATTCTTTCCTACTGCCAAGCAGAGTTCCATTGGATAGATCATATTCTGTTAATTCATTCATCAATGTATGAATATTTGGGGTTATTCTTATTTTCTTTTGGTTATTTTGAATAACGCTTCTCTCAGTGTTCACTTTTAGGGTTTTTTTGTGGTCATGTTTTAACTTCTCATGTATGTTTTTGAGAGTGGAATTGCTGAGTCATATGATAAAACTATATTTAACATTTAAAAAAATTACAAACAGTTTTTCCATTTCCTTGAAGAAAGATGAGGGTAATTGTATCAGGATTGCATTAAGTTTATATAGTGCCTTTGGCAGAACTGACATCTTGACTATATTGAGTCTTCCAATCCACAAGCATGGGATATCCTTCCATTTGTTGAGGTCACTCTTGGTTTCTTGTAATAGTGTTCTGTAGTTTTCCCCACATAGATCTTTAGTTCTTTTAGTCAGGTATATCCCTAGATATTTCCATTTGTGTTTGGCTATTGTGAAGGGTACCACCTTTTTTATCTCCACGTCTGTGGTCTTATCTGATGTGTATAACAGTCCGATGGACTTCTGTTTGTTGATCTTGTATCCTGCCACTCTGCCAAACTCCTCTATTACTTCCAGTACTCCCCTTGTGGAACTTTTGGGATTTTCCATATGTAAAATCATATCATCTGCAAATAATGATAGTTTCACCTCTTCCTTGCCCAGACGAATAACTTTGATGTCTTTTGTTTGCCTTATGCTGTTAGCTAATACCTCCAGCACAATATTAAATAGGAGTGGGGGCAAGGGGCATCCTTGTCTGGTCCCCTTTTTCAGTGGGATTGTGTTAGTCTTTTCTCCATTGACTAGCACGTTGGTTATTGGTTTTTCAAATGTAGCTTGCATTGTCTTGAGGAATTTTCCTTCCATTCCTATCTTCTCAAGTGTCTTAAACAGGAATTGGTGTTGGATGTTGTCGAATACTTTTTCTGCGTCTATCGATATTATCATGTGGTTCTTATAGTTTTTCATGTCAATGTGATGAATCATACTAATAGTCTTTCATATGTTGAACCATCCCTGCATCCCTGGTATGAATCCCACTTGGTCATGGTGAATTATTTGTTTTATATACTTTTGTATTCTGTTGGCTAGTATTTTGTTAAGTATTTTTGCATTGATGTTCATTAGGGATATTGGTCTGTAGTTCTTGATTCTTGTGGGATCCTTGCCCGGTTTTGGTATCAGAGTTATACTAGCTTCATAGAAGGAGTTCAGGAGTTTGCCATCTTTTTCTATGTTCTGGTAGAGTTTGTGTAGGATTGATGTTAGTTCTTCCCTAAATGCTTGGTAGAATTCTCCAGTGAAACCATCTGGTCCAGGAGATTTTTTTTTTGGTAATCCCTTGATAACCTTGTCTATTTCTTCTATTGCTATGGGTATGTTGAGATTCTTGACATCCATCGAGGATAGTCTAGGGAGGGATTGTTTTTCCAAGAATTTGTCCATGTCTTCCAAATTTTTTAATTCATTGGAGTACAATCCTTCGTAGTGCTGTATAATTATCCTTTTGATTTCATTAGGGTCTGTTGTGATGTCCCCTCTTTCATCCCTTATTCTTGCTATTGAATTTTGCTCCCTCCTTTCTTTGTTTAGGTTTGCCAGCAGCCTGTCGATTCTGTTTATCCTTTGAAAGAACCAACTTTTAGTAGTATGAATTTTTTCCATAGTTTTCTTATTTTCCCTCCCCTGAATCTCAGCCCTGATTTTTATTATTTCTTTTCTTTTGCTATTAATAGGATTGTTCTGCTGACTCTGCTCTAGTCGTTGTAAATTTTCTGCCAGCATATCAATCATGAGTTGCTCTTCCTTTCTCAAGTATGCATGTATTACTACGAAACTTCCTCTGATAACTGCCTTTGCTGTGTCCCATAAGTTTTGGTACATCGTGTGCTCATTTTCGTTGGTTTCTAGAAATTTCCTAATTTCATCTCTGATCTGTGCCAGTATGCACTCCTTTTGCAGTAGAGAGTTATTAATCCTCCAATTTATTGCTCTCGTTTTCTTCGTCTTCCTTTTGTTGATTTCCAGCCTTATGGCACACTGGTCAGAGAGAGAGGTCTGTATGATATCAATGTGCTTAAATTATGTAGATTCGCTTTATACCCCAGCATGTCATCTATCTTCGAATATGTGACATGTGGGCTCGAAAAGAATGAGAATTTGTTTGTATTTGGATGAAGAGCTCTGTAAATATCTATCAGGTCAAATTGTCTAATTGTAGAGTTTAGATCTATAGCCTCCTTGTTAAGTTTCTTTTCCTGTGATCTATCTTTCTCAGAGAATGGTGTACTGAAGTCACCCTGTATAATTGTTGAGGCTGTGATTTCTTTTTTCATCTTTTGGAGTGTTTGGTTGAGGTATTCAGCAGGTCTCTCATTCATGGAATATATGTTTACAGTGATTAGGGATTCTTTGTCTACCATTCCCTTTAGCATTATATAGTGTCCCTCCTTATCTCTTTTTATGGTTTGAACTTTGAGGTCCATTTTATCTGAGAATAGGATTGCAACCCCTGCTTTTTTTTGAATTGTTGTTTGCTTGATATACCTTTCTCCAGCCTTTGATTCTCATCCTATTTTTGTCTGTAGCCTTGAGATGTGTCTCTTGTAGGCAGCAGATTGATGGGTTGTGTTTTCTAAGCCAGTATGCTAGTCTCAGTCTTTTAATGCCTGTGTTCAGGCCATTGATATTCAGGGTTATTATCTCCATCTGTGGACACTGTGATGTCATCTCATACGTTTTGTGTTGGGTGTTTTCCTACTTTCCTTTCTCATTAATGTGTTGTACATGTACGGGTGTGTGTATCATTCTTGACTTCTTTCCATATTTAAGTCAATGCTATCTTGGGGTCTGTTTTCTCTTTCTTGAGGTTGTTCTATGTGACAATCTCTTATTTATGCTTGGTGAGTGTTGTTCTTCTTCCCATACTGGGTCGGCAAGGATCTTTTGTAGGGCTGGATTTCTTCTAACATATTCTTTGAGTTTATCCTTCTCTGGGAAGACTCTTACTTCTCCACTTATCTTGATCTGTAATTTGGCTGGGTAGAATACCAACTTCATATGGAGAGGGAAGAAGCCCAGGATTAGCAGAGAGCTCCTCAAGAAGAAGGGCACTGTGGGAGGGCTTGCTTTACCTGACTTTATCACATACTATACAGCCACAGTTTTCAAAACCGTGTGGTATTGGTACAATGATGGAAATGAACTGAAAACTCAGAAATAAAATCATCAGCATACAGACAACTGATTTTTGATAAGGGCTAAAAAAATACCCATTTGGAAGCAGATGCCCTCTTTTATGAGTGGTGCTAGAAAACATGGATATTTACCTGCAGAAAAATGAAGCAAGACACTTATCTCACTCCATGCACAAGAATAAACTGAAGGTGGATCACAGACCTTGAAGTTAACCCCCAAACTATTAGGGCAATCAATGAATGATTTGGGACCAACTTGAGAACTTTGGCACAGGGAATACATAGGCTATCAGAAATAGGGAAGGACACAAGCACAGAGGAGGCAAAAATTGATAAATGGGATATACTGAGGATAAAACACCTGTGTACATCGAAAGAATTCACCAAGAGAGTAATAAGAGAGTCCACGGACTGGGAAAATATCTTTAGCAATGACACATCAGACAAAGCCTTATTACTAAAATCTACAATACTCTGCTAGCTTCCAAAAGGGAAAAAAACTAATTGCCCACTGAAGAGGTGGGAAAAGGACACGAACAGAAGTTTCAAAGGGGTAGAAATCCAAATGGCCAACAAACAAATGAGAAAATGTTCCTTATCTTACCCATAAGAGAAATTCAAATTAAAACAACAATAAGGTACCACCTAACACCCACAAAGGTAGCCCAATTCAAAAAATCAGAAAGCAACAAGTGTTGGAGGGGCTGTGGGGAGACAGGAACTCTCATCCACT
>NW_022111324.1:5981916-5983599 GCF_000313985.2 Echinops telfairi
ATTGCAAGGAGTTGGAAACAACCCAAATTTCCATCAACTGACGATTGGATTACAAATCTGTGGTATATACATACAATGGATTACTACGCATTGTCAAAAAGCAGTGATGAACGTATGAAGCACATTGCTGCATGAGAAGAACTGGAGGAAATCAAGCTAAGCAAAGTAAGCCAAGCACACAATCACAAGTACAACATGAGTCCGCTGAGTTAAGCTTTTTTTTAAAACATGTGAAATTGGCATAGGGAAAAAGCTACTGTATACAAACATTCCTGAGGTGAGGACCAGGTAATATGGCAGGGACCAGACCAAATACAGGGATACACATGGTAGACAACTAAAAAGGAGGTGGGGAAAGGAAAAAAAAATAATAATAAAGAATGGTTAGCAGGGGCACAGGGCACTAACCCACCCAAGGGGAGGGTATTGTTTATATCTCCACAGGGAAAGAGGGACCAGACTTCAACAGAGTGCTCCAAAATGTGAATGCAACATGCTGCTGTGGAGTAGGGAACCAGTGAGAAGTCTGGGGGGCAGCCCCAACTCTAACTACTAAGTGGGCACCTGCCCTTCCCCTCAAAAGAATTTGTTTCAAAGGACGGCACTGAATCTGCAGCTACGGGAGAGGGACATATCTGATCAGAGCACATGGGAGCAGATGAAGGGGGAAGAGGAGAGAGTGGAGCACATCCTGGCCCACCAGGCCTTGAGGATGATGTTCCCAAGTAGAGCAGCCAGTCCACAGAGAGGACCATATGGCCAGCCCCCTATGAGACATGATGCCCCTCACTGAACCATAGTCCTACAGGAGACAACACCGGAGACACAGTGTGGGAATTGCGGCCTATCTGATCCCGCTACACTGAGGCAAAACACTAAAGGGGTGAACAGAACAGCAAGGGAATGGTGCGGCGAGGTCCCTAGAGAATGCTGAAGGTGGACTTTGGGGCAAGGGTGTGGTCCCCCAACAGATTGGACTGGAAAACACTCCTAAAGACCAACAAACAATCCTTTTGCTTCTTGTGTTGTGTTTTGTTTATTGTCGTTGTTTTGTTGTATATTGTTGCTTGGTTTTGCTCTGTCTCATTTTTGTGCATGCTATTATCTTCGCATGTCTGTCTAAATAAGGATAGGCTGGATGAACAATCTGGAGGAGAAAACAATGGTACTGACAGTTCCCAGGGGGACATGGGGAAGGGGGAAGTCAGGGGAAAGGTAGTGGTGTTAACAAACCCAGGGACAAGGGAACAACAAGTGATCCAAATTGGTGGTTAGGAGGGTGTGGGAGGCCTGGTAGGGCATGATCAAGGGTAATGTAACCAAGAGGAATTGCTGAAACCCAGGTGGGGACTGAGCATGATAGTGGGACAGGAGGAAAGTCAAAGGAAATAGAGGAAAGAGCTGGGAGGCAAAGGGCAGTTATAGAAGTCTAGATAAAGACATGTACATATGCAAATATATCTGAGGATGGGGAAATAGATCTATGTGCATATATTTATAGGTTTAGTATTAAGGTAGCAGAAGGACATTGAGCCTCCACCCAAGTACTCCCTCAATGCAAGAATACTTTTTTCTATTAAATTGGCATTCCATGATGCTCACCTTCCCAACACAACTGCTGAAGACAAAGCGAGTGAATAAGCAAATGTGGTGAAGAAAGCTGAAGGTTCCCGGCTATCAAAA